>NW_022106189.1:1782039-1841358 GCF_000313985.2 Echinops telfairi | reverse complement strand
TCTTCCTCTGGCGCTTATTTTTATTGTCAGAAGGCTTAGAAGAAGCAGCTCGTTTAGGAGCCATCATAGGGCTTAGATAAATTTTCTTAAAAATCGCAAACAATTACAGTACACTGTACAAAAGCAAAAATGCATCTGATATGTACTCCGATACATAGCGATGCAGACAGATGCGTGTACAGTATGAGGCAATCAGTGGCAGTAATGACAGAGCCTAAGCTGTTATGCAAAAACCGCGATAGAGTGAAGCCGCGGAAGTTGAAGCATGAAGTGGCGAGGGTTCACTGTAGTATGAAAAATTAGGTTTAATCTGCTTGTTTTTTACACAGTAAATGTACAGGAATTAAAGGGAGAATTCTGAGCACCCAGTTTGCAGAAGACTGAATGACCATGAAAGCCCAAAATCCATTTGTAGAGTCCCCATGCAGATTAAGTCTCCTTTGAATTCCCTTAGACCAGCAGTTCTCAACCCGTGGGTCACGACCCCTTTGGGGGGTCAAAAGACCGTTTCACAGGGGTCTCCTAAGACCATCAGAAAACACATATTTCTGATTGTCTTAGGAACTGAAACACTGCTCTTCTATCCGTCTCCAGGAGGGTCTGCCCACATATGAGTACCTGGTATATAGCCTGTTACCCATGCTACACCATGCTTTAAAACATAATTTCATTTATTTGTAATCAGAAATAAATACTTCACAATATATAATTATATATTGTTTTGTGATTAATCACTATGCTTTAACTATGTCCAGTTTGTAACAATGAAAATATATCCGGCATATCAGATCTTTACATTATGATTCACAACTAGCAAAATTACAGTTATAAAGTAGCAACGACAATAATGTTCTGGTTGGGGTCAGCACCACATGAGGACCTGTACTAAGGGCGCGGCATGAGGACGGCTGAGAACCACGGCCCTAGACAAGGGATTTGGATCGTCTTGCCCTCAGAGTGCATTGGAAAGTGGATTACTGCCATCAAGTTGGTGCTGGCAACCCTGTAGGGCATCGTTGAGCTGTCCCTGTGAGTTTCAAGATTGTGGAGCTTTCTCATAAGGAGCTCCCTTGCGGTTGGCAGCCCAGTGCCACTACACTACCAGAGCCCAGACTGCAAATAGAGTTAGTTGAAAATATAACATCTTCTCATTTGTTTTCCCTTTTGACCCATTTTTAATTTGTTCTTCCCTCACTTCTCTCACTGCCATCAAGTCGATTCTGACTCTTTGCAATCCTAATGGACAAGGTAGAATTGCCCCTGTGAGGTTCCAACATTGTAACGCTTTAAAGGAGTAGAAAGCCTCGTCTTTCTCACCTTGAAGTGGTTGGTGGTTTTGAACTGCTGACATTGCAGTTAGCAGCCCACTTTGTAACCACTATGCCAACAGTGCTTCTGATTTTTTCTGGTTGTTACTATTTTCTGCTTTCTTTTAGATTGAGTTTTGTCTGTGTTGTATTTTGTTGTTGGTTTGGGTTTGGGTATGATTTTCTTTATATGAAATCCAGGATAGAGACAGTAACTAGATAGTTTCTTTGGGTTAAGGCAAGATAGATTGAAGGGAAATAGGTATAAGAATGAAAAAAAAAGTTCCAAAATTGATTGTGGTGATGACTGCACAACTCTTTTTAATATATTGAAACCATTGAATTGTATGGCATGTGAATTACTAAAAAATTTTAAAAGTCAAGAGAACTAAAGATTATAAACTGTGTTTGCTGATTCTGAATGTGTTTACATCATTGTTTCCTCTATATTAACCCCATTCATTTTCTCTTTAATTAACCTTTTTTGTATTGAAAACAGTCTAGATTTAAATGGTAAAGAAACAATTAGTATGTATATGATTTAGTTTCCATTTTCAGATTGTACTTCTTGAAGCTAGGTATATGATGGCATGATTTACTAGCTGAGGTCCATCCAGTAAATGACCAGAATATTAGCACACAGTTGTCCCTCAATAAAATCTATTTAACTACCGATCTTTGATTGTTTCAGGTGACGTGGCTGTATGTTATACAGATTGCAAGTTTATTCCTGGTCTGCATTCTTCAGTTTTTTAATTCCATGATTCTTGGATCACTGCTTATAAGTTTTAACTTTTCAGTATTAATTGTGAGAAAAATTCAGGTAGGATTTTTTTTCTGCCCTTAATTAAACTTTCTTTATAAATTGTTTGATTGGCTAAACCTTATTTTGTACAGCATACAAAGGAGAATTTATGACCAGGTTCCCATAAAAGCATACTGGTGGTATTACTTTTAGTGAAGTGCATGGTGTGGCATCTCTGTTTTCAGTACTTCTGTGATCATGTACAATTCTTTTGTTTTGATACTTACTAATTTCTAGAGAATTGAAGTCTTATTCATTTGGGGATTAACCAGAGATGCTTTGTTAAATGCTATTGAGAGTTAAAATTGAAATAAAAGAAAATACGTTTTAACTTCGTGTGTGTGTCTGAACGCAAGATCAAAATTTGTTGTTTATTGTGAATGTACTCTTCATTCAGGTGACAGGTTCTTTGGTGTTTGATGTAGTAACACTACCCTTCTCCTTATGCTGTCATACCATAATACTGATTTTTAAGTGAAGTAAAATTTTGGTCAGTTTTGGAGGATCTAAATAAATTCCTTTAGATATAATGAGCGATTCCCAAAGGCATAGTAATACTGTATTTGAAACATTGAACTAATCTTTGGCATTATTATATAATTAAAGTTTGTTAAATGTACAAAAGATTTAAGAGTCGTTATATTTCTTTAATTGTGACATAGATGTTTCCTTTCTTATAGGCCTTTAATATTTCTAGATCAAGAAATCAGTTTGTTCTCTTCTGTTGAAAGGAAAACCCTTTTCACAATAGTTTTTTTGAATAAAAATGTTGTCGTGCTGAAGGTTGTATGTCAACTTGGCTGGACTATGATTGTAGTGTGGCAATCATCACCAATGACAAATCTGGTAAAATAGAATTACCTCCATGCTGTTATCTACCAGGAGCAGCCAACTGATTGTAAGGAGATTTCGTCCAGGATGTGACTTACATCCATTATGTGTGGACATCTGACAAATGGGCTAGTCTTTTGTTCACTCTGGTTCCTACATCTTATTCTCATCATCTAACCATCACTTTTTGAGACTTTAGCCAGCGACCTGCCATGCTGTCTGACAGTCTTGGGATTCCTTACCTTCTACAGCCTGTGAGCTAGCAGTTTACCAGTTTACCTGCCAATCTTGGATTCCTCAGCCTTCACAGCCCATAAGCCTGCTGTCTGATCTGCTGATCTGCTGGGTTGTCAAGCCTGGCAGTTACATGAGTCAGGAGAAGTTCCCAGCCTTCCATCTGACCCATGGACTTGGGACTTGGCAGCCTCTTCAACCTTGTGAGCCATTTCCTTGAGATTAAAAAAGATATATGCATACATACAGGCATATATAATGTATATTAAGCTTCACTGGTTTTGCCTCTCTTGAAAACCAGCCTAAGACCTTTGGTCCTAGGAGAGGTCCTAGGGGACAAAATCATCATGATGGTTTTGGTTCTTGGTAAGAATTGGGGCTCTGAGTGATCACGTTTAATAATATTTTGAAATTTAACCTGAAAGAGAAGCATAGGGAAGTTAATTGGTCGGACCTACTTAAACTAGACAAAATGGTTTAAAAAGAGAGAGAGCGATTTGCTCAAGGTGTTGGAGTTATAGTTAAAGGCCACATAAAAGACCGTGAAGTTTCCATTTATGCCCTGAGACTCTTATTTCTTAAAGCAACTGAGCTAATATTGCCCCAAACCAAACCCAGAGTCTTGTATCTGAACCGCAACACCAATTAAATTATGTTGATGTTAACGTGAGGGCATTGATTAGAAAGAAATGGAATCCTGACACTTGGGGTGGGAACATATGAGCAGATTATTAGGAAATGGTGGGAGGGTGTTATTCCCCTAAGAAAATAATAAGCCAAAAGTAATACCACATTCCTGAAGGGATTACAGAGATTAATGCTACTATCAAGAAGATAGTGAATATGAAGACTATAGAGTCACTGTAAGAATATTGTGAATATGAAGAAGAATGTGGCAGCAGGATTGGAGGAAGGCTTTATGACCTGCGATATGCAGGTGATACAATCTTGCCTCCTGAAAGTGAAGAGAGCTTGAAGCACTTGCTGTTGAAGATCAAGGACTGCAACCTTCAGTATGAATTATAAATCAATTCAAAAGAACCAAAATTCTCCAGTCGGGCCAAAAGGTAATGTAAGTGGAGCAAAGGTTGAAATTGTCGAAGATTTTGTCCACAATCATTGCTCACGGGAACAGCAGTCAATACATCAAAAGATGCATTGCATTGGATAAATCTGCTGCACAAGACCTCTTTATTTATTTTATTTTTAAAAAAATTTTATTTTTTTAAATTTAATTTTATTTTTTTAACATTTTATTAGGGGCTCATACAACTGTTATCCCAATCCATACACACATCAATTGTGTAAAGCCCATTTGTACATCGTTTCTCAAAACATTTTCTCTCCATTTAAGCCCCCGACATTAGGTCCTCATTTTTCCCCTCCCTCCCCGCTCCCCCCTCCCTCATGAGCCCTTGATAGTTTATAAATGGGTATTTTGTCATATTTTGCCCTGTCCGACGGCACAAGACCTCTTTAAAGGTTGAAATGCAAGGATGTTACTTTGGGGACAAAGTATGCCTGATCCAAATATACCCATGATATTTTCAGTCATTTTGTATACATGTAAAAGTTGGACACTAAACAAGGAAGACCGAAGAATTGATGTATTTGAATTTTGGTGCTGTCTAAAGAATATTAGAAGTACCATGACTTGCCAAAAGAACCTATGCTGGAACTACAGTAAGAATGCTCCTTGGAGGCAAGGATGGAAAGACTTTGTTTCCCATACTTTGGACATGTTGTCAGGAAAGACCAGACCCTGGAGAAGGACGTCATGCTTGGTGACGTAGAAGGGCAGTGAAAAAGAGGAAGGCCCTCCACAAGATGGACTGACACCGTGACTGTAGCAAGCTTAAGAACAACGGGCAGTGTTTGTTCTGCTGTACATAAAGTCCCTATGAATTGGAATCAACTCTGGAACCCACAATAATAATCAAGCACTGGAGGATGCAAAGGTGATGATTCCCCCAACATCTCTGTTAAACCTGCCTATTTGACCTAAGTTAAACAAAAACAAAACAGATGATCCTTGGAGAATGACAGTAGATTACTGTCAACTTATCCAAGTAGTCACTGCAATTATTACTGTTACTCCAGAATGATTTCAGTGTGTGAACAAATTATGCATCTTCTGGTACCTGAGATGTATATAACGGTCTGGCCATTGCCTTGTTCTCAGTATTGGTTTCTGAGGATGACCAAAAGGCCTTCAGCTGACAGCCCAGAGTAGGCCCTGATTGTCCTACTTTATGGGTCTAGCCACTTCCTCGGCTGTATCAGCTATCCACCACAGTGTCTTAATTTATTCCTCAGACTTTGATTCCTTTTCCTTTCACAGGATAGAGCATTGGTCCATTCCATTGAGGACATTGTGCTGATTGGACCTAGTAAAGAAGAACTATGAATGACTCTAGACTTTAATAAGACATTTGTATGTAGAAGATGGGAAGTTAACCCAACGAAAATTAAGGCCCTTCCACTTAGTGAAATTTCTAGGAGTCCAACAGTATGGAGCATATCGTGATATTCTTTCAAAGCGGAAAATATGTTGTTATAATATTGGCCCCTTTCTACAACCAAACAAGTAATGCTTTGGGTTTTGCAAGCACCGTATCCCTCATTAAAAGCCCAGTTGGCATAACTATGCACTGAACTGAATCCACCAATCACTCCTCAGGAGAAAAAAGAAGCTATTTGCTCCCATAAAGATTTAGAGTTTTAGAACCCAAAGGGCCAGTTCTGCTCTGCCCTATAGGGTAACTAGGAGTTGGAATCAACTCAATGTCAGGGAGTTTGGGCTTGGATAGTCCTCATTTCATTGTGTACTTCAACCTCTTTTATGAAGTGATTCCAGAATCTGCTACTTTTGAGTGGGGCCCAGAACAAGAGAAGACACTAACTAAAGTTCAGGCTGCCGTGCAAGGTGCTCTGCCACGTGGGTCATAGTATCTGGCTGGTCCAGTGGGGCTTGAGTTGTCAGTGGGAGGCAGAAGCGCAGTTTGGAAGTTTGGACAGGCCCCTGTTGATGTATAACAGCACAGACCCGGAGATCTTTGGAGCAAAGCTGTGTTATCTTTTGCAGATAACTTCTCTCCTTATGAGGAACGGCTTTGAGCTTGTTAATGGACCTTTGTAGAGGCTGAACATTTAACCATGGGTCACCAAGCCACCATCAGCCTGAGCTGCGCATCTTGAACTGAGTTTTTTGGCATATAAGGTCATAAGTTTGGTTGAGCTTCGCAGCACTTCACCATTTAATGCAAGTGGCATTTTCAAGATCAGGCTTGAGCAGAACTTGAATGCACAAATAAGTTACATAGAGAAGTGGCCCAGGTGGCCATTGTATCAGCTCCTGTCATATTATCTTCCTTCTCTCATTCTTCACCTATGATCTCAGGGAGAGGTCTTAAATCAATTGACCCAGAAAAAGAAACTCATGCTTGATTTATAGATGCTGCTGTGCAGTATCCAGGCACCCTCAAAAGTGGACAGCCCCTTTCGGGGACTCTAGAAAGGCAGTGGTGAAGGGAAATCTTTCCAATGAACAGAACTGCAAGCAATGTGGTTGTTCACTCTGCTTAGAAGTGGCACTGCCCAGCTCTGTGATTGTATACTGATTTGTGGACTGTGCCAATGGTTTGGCTGCATGGTCAGGGACAACAAAGAAATAGGATTGGAAAATTGGTGACAAGGAGTTCTGGGGAAGACATAAGGATAGACCTCTCTAAATGGGCCCCAAAAGTGAAGATATATGTTTCGTGTGAATGCTCACCAAAGGGTGATCCCGCAGAGGGAGATTTTCACAGTCGGGTGAACAGGATGACACATTCAGTGGAAACAGTCATTCTCTTTCTCCAGCCACTCCTGTTATTACCTAATGGGCTCATGAACAGAATAACCTAGTGGCAAGGATGGAGACTATGCATTGGCTCAGCAACACAGAATTCCACTCACCACGGCTGATTTGGCTACAGACACTGATGGGTGCCCAGTCTGTCAGCAGCAGAGACCAAAATTGGCCCCTCTATATGGAACCACTTTTCAGGGTGATCACCCAGCAGCCTAGTGGTACGGTGATCATATTGGTCAACGTCCATCATGAAAAAGAGCAGTGTTTTGTTCTCACTGTAATAGACACTGTAGATACAAATTTGCCTCCCCTGCATGATGCTTCTGCCAAAACTACCATCATAAAATTCCTCAGCCACCATTATCGTAATATCGCACAACCTTGCCTCAGATTAGGGGACTCAATTCACAACCAGTATCCAATATGTGGGACTATTTCTACAATAGCCAAGGTCCATGAATTTAAGAAGCAAGATTGGAAATGAAGTGACCCCATTTACTATTACCTCTAGTGACCCACTTGAAATTTTTTGCTTCCTGACCCTGCAGCCCTATGCTCTGCAGTCTGAAGGTCTTCATTTCAAAGGGAGGAATATTCCAGCCTGGAGGCACAATACTGATTTCCCTGAACTAGAAGGTTTTTTTTGTTTGGTTCTTTTTTACTGTTTCTTTTTTTTTTTTTTTTAACATTTTATTAGGGGCTCATACAACTGTTATCCCAATCCATACACACATCAATTGTGTAAAGCGCATTTGTACATCATTTCTCAAAACATTTTCTCTCCACTTAAACCCCCTACATTAGGTCCTCATTTTTCCCCTCCCTCCCCGCTTCCCCCTCCCTCATGAGCCCTTGATAGTTTATAAATGGGTATTTTGTCATATCTTGCCCTGTCCGACGTCTCCCTTCATCCACTTTTCGGTTGTCTGTCCCCCAGGGAGGAAGTTTAAGAATCCCACCTGGTAGATTTGGGCTCTCAGGCCTCTGGTTGAATAAGCTAAGAAATGAGTTTTATTGGATGGTGTGAGCCTGGTTACCAAGGGGAAACTAGATTGATGTTGCATAATGGAAGTAATGTAAGAGGATGTCTGGAATACAGAAAATTCCTTGGAACATCTCTTCCTACTACCATGCCCTATAATGAAAGTGGATGGAAAACCACAGCAGCCCAATTCAGACTAACTACTAAGGGACAGAACTCAGAGCACTGTGGTTGCTCACTTCCTTTGGAAGGACAAATGGCCAGCTGTGTGATTGTAGGCTATAACCAGTCATTTGACCAATGGTCAGGAATGAAAGTTTGGGTCACGCTCTCTACCATCATTGCCCCACCATACCCCTACCGCCTAAGTTGAGGTGCTTGTTGAGGGGCAAAGGGAATATGGAATGGGTGGTAGAAAGAGGTAATTCTAAACACCAGCCATGACTGTGACCAGTTATAGAACTATAATTGTTATGAGTAATTCTCATATGTATGCATGAAATATTTTTTTATTTCTTCACTTATGAATTATGAGATGTAAGTGGAGCTACTGTGTTTCTGGTTGCATGTATGTTGTATCCTGTTTGGCACAAGTACAAATTTATAATTGTACTTGTATATTGTATAAATTTGTACTTATAATTGTATAAATTTATTTAGAGAGTATGTATGGTTTAAGGAGTTCATGTACAGGTGTAGTCTGTGATGTAGTTAATTTAACTGGGTCATGAGTCTTTGGTTTAGCAATCATCCTCCATGATGAGATCTGATATAATGTAATCACTTCCAAGGGGAGATCAGTTGAAAGGATTTCCTTTGAGGATGTGGCTTGTGTCGGACATAAATGAATATTCTGGCAAACTTCGTTAGCTTTTGCACACTCTGGATTCTACGTACAACCTTCATCATCAGACCTTTGGTTTGGGATTTGAACCAACAACCTGCAGAACTTGGAATTTGTTAGCCTCAACCACCCGTGATCCAGCAGCCAACCATCTTTCCTGCTGATAGTAGCTGTTACAGCCTTACAAGCCAGCAGCCTGCTGTCTGACTTGCCAAACTTTTGATTGTTGACTTCTGTGGGTACAAGAGTCTGGAGACACATAGAACCTGACATGTGACCCATGTACTTGGGACTTGTTAGCCTCTACAAGTACACGAGACATTTCCTTGAGATAAATGTTTATATATGTGTATAAACTCTTCACTAGTTTTAGAGAACCCAGCCTAAGGCATATCCTATGGGAAAACTGCCGCAAAAATAACGAGTAGACTTTCTGAAAATAAAATTTATTTATCCTTTTAACTTTCATTATAAGTAAGTGTTGCTTGCATTTAAACTCTTTAAGCACTAAGCATTATACTTGTCAATCTCTAAAGTTATCTAAGAATTGTGAGAAAAATACTATATCAATAAGCAAAGTTTGCTTTACTGTATTGCTAGAATTTTTATATAATTGCATTTTAGCTGTGTCTATAATATATGAATTAATAGATAACCAATGTGTTGGTTTGTAAACATAATCCCGAGTACCTTCCAAGTACAGACTTCCTACTCAGGTTATGAAGGTGTAAGAAAAATATTGATTGGGACACACTTTCTCATCTAGTGAAGTTCATTATTAAGATATTCGTTTACTATTAAAAATGTCAAGGCCGCGCTATATCTATCATCCCTATGAAGTTGATTCTGTCTCCTGGCGATCTCATGTATTAAAAAGCAGAACTGCTCCATAGGATTTTCATGGCTTTAATCTTTGTGGAAGATCCTTGAAAACCTACCCAGTAGCACCATGGGAAAAAAGCCCAGCAATCTATTTCCATAAAGATTATAGTCAAGAAAATTCTGTATAAAACAAAGCTGTCATGAGTTGAAAAGAACTATTGGGAACAGGTTCATTGGTGGCTGAGGTTTTTTAAATCTATGCAAAAGCTCATCCCCAGGGCTTTTACCTGCCATTCTGCTAGGTGGATCATGAAGACGTGTAGGCTTTATATTCCACACAGGTTTTCATATATTCTTATATGTTGTACAAGCCAACGTTTTAAATCCTCAGTAATCGCGTCCTGAGTGTTTATCATGCCACATTAAAATTTAAGAATTAAAACCAAACTCTTTTGATTTCTAGACAAATATGAAAACTGGAAGCTTCTTTAATAGGCTTGGGAAACTTTTGTTACATTTATTCATGGTTTTATGTTTGACCCTTTTTCTCAACAATGTTATTAAGGTAAGAAAATGACATTTAATGTATTTTCTAATTTACTTTTGTATTATTTTATTAATACATATTTTATTTTGTTTACAGTTAGAGTTTATATAACAAATTATCTAATAATTCCATGGGAGGGAGAGAATTTTCTAAACTTTATATTTCAAATTATTTAATTCTTTATGAAGTACGTTAACTATTTCATTGACAAGGATTACTTGCTTGATTTTTGTCACTGATTTCACTCCTCTTCAACATAGTCTACAATGTTAACTTTTTGAGTAATTAAACTTTTAAAAAACTTGTAATTTTGATTTAGGTGGAGTTGGGGATTTACAGTTATGAAACTTATTTAAAGCTCAACTTTAAAAGCATTAAATACTTCTGTAATTAAAAAATCTAACTTTTAAAGATAATTTTTAATATAAAGGTATTTGAAAAAATTTGATTCTTATTGGGGTGAGTTAATTTTCATTTTTGCTAGAAAGAAATATATGGCTCATTTTTGGTAGATAATATCCATTAGTCAGATTACCTAAAATTAGCCCTGTACCTCAAAATAATTCAATTATAAGTCAGGTGTTCATCTCATCTAGTCACTAGATGCTCTACTCTATTTTTAAGGCTACTTAGTTGAACATGTTTTGAGCTTTTTCAAACTAATACTATTGGGAGGACAGGCTTGACTTCAGGGTAAGGGTCTATAACTCAGGGGCTTGTTTCCCCCAGGTGTTCGTGTGATAGAGTCGAACCACAAGAATTCCTTGAGAACATTTTGCCCCTCCTAGGAAGTGATGATGCAAGACACACGTGATGGCAGGCTCCTTCTCCTTCCTAAGTGGCGGGTGACCCCACTTCCTGTCTGCTGACTGTCTTCCTCAACAGGCCACATGAACACGTCCACTCCAGGGGTTTGGCAGTATGCACGCAGCGCCGTGCAGCGCAGTGCTTGAGCTGAATGGCTCATGTTTCTGGAAGATTGGCAGGAAGGCAGTAGTCTACTCAGTTCCCTCTCTGGGTTCCCAGTGCTCTCTTCTTGGGTGAGGTCAGTCCAGTCGAGAGCCAGGACCACTGTTTTCTTCTCAAAGAGTAACTTGTGTTGAATTGTCCGTCATGATTTCCAGTGACCTGTAGTGAGAGGAGTTAGAAGATGCAGCTCTATGAAACCCCTTGCTGTTCTTACACACAGCGGGGAAATTTCCCTTGAATCTGAATTCTAAAATGTCAGGATCTCTTTTTAACCAGCAGCTTTAGTCTTTCGGCCTCATGATTAAAACCAGGCTCTGCCTCCCTCTTTGCATTTGTGCTAGAATGCTCACACCCAGACCTGCAGCTCATCTCTAATGAGTGTGTGTTTTGTATGAACCATGGTTCTGACTTCATCTTCCTTTTTTCTATCTTTGTTTTCCTACTGATTTAATTCCTTCATCCTTTTATGTTGTGTGGGTCTTTCTAAGCTGTAAATCAAAAATGAAGTTATATTAATTAAAAGTAAAATCCTGTTAATTGAAATTATAATCACGTATAAGGGATAGCGGCATTTTTCCATTCACTCCTTGGGGATCACTGCTGTGTCTCGACTTGTCTTTGGGTGAATGAGTCTTTCTTACATCAGTTCTATCCATAGGTGCAGTCTAGTGGGCTGTATATCTAGTTCCGAGGGTGATGCTTCAGATCACTGTACCATTGGCTTTCTGGCCAACAAGCTACACTCCCACCTCCCTTCCCCAAACCACAGCAGTCCGGTTTATAAATTGATGTTACATGTAGAACTTAGGTATGAAAAAGACTGGAGAAGGAGAGCAGAACAGTTGAAAGTTCCTGCTTTTGACATCCTCGGTGTCAAGAATTGTCACAAGTATATATTCATTATATTTGTATGGGTGTTTTTGATGGAAAAGTATCGGCAAACCATACTAAGACACTAACAGCAATTTATGTCTTCTTGTTCCCCAATAGAAAACTCTTAACCTGAAGTCAGATGAACACATATTTAAATTTCTGAAGGCGAAATTTGGGTTTGGCGCAACAAGGTATGACTGAATTGCCAATCTATCAGCCTTTTTATCTGAAATCAACAAGGATTTTAAAACTTAAGCCAGCATTGTGCCTTCAATTTAGCTGCAGGTACCTTTTTAAGAAAAATATAATGCTATTTCCTTGCCTTGTATTGAATTTGATCCTGTTGCTTTCTGTTTGTTCCCTAGAGACTTTGATGCAAACCTATACCTGTGTGAAGAAGCTTTTGGTCTCCTCCCTCTTAATACGTTTGAAAGACTCTCAGATACTCTCCTTTTTTATGCCTACATATTCGTTCTGTCCATCACAGTGATTGCAGCTATAGCTGTTGCCTTTCATAATCTCAGGTATGGTATATTTCAGACATCTGACACTCTGCTTTTGTAAATGTGTTCTGTGTTGTAAAAATATTGTTAAATTGAAAATAAAAATAGCAGACAGAACAGAACAGAAGTCATTGAGCATGTAGCAGGAACATTTCCAGTGTGGCAGGATTCCGCGCGCAGAGGCCTGAGTTAAGAGTAGTGGGTCACGGTATGACTGAACAGACTGTAAGTTCTGGCTCTGGACGTTCGAGTCGACGGGATTGTTGAGCCCAGGTGTCAACCCTTCCAGGATTTCCATTTTCTTGTCTATCTGATGGTCAAACCAAGAGTAGTTACTCTAGAGCAAGGCTGTCAAACTGGTGGTCCATGGGCTGCACGCGGCCCCGAGGTCGGTTTTTTTGTGGCCCATGATGTTCTGAAATAAAATGAAAATAGAAAAAAAATTGTTATGAAGAAAATAGTGCTTAGGGGAGATGGAAGCAATACAATGCACACAATCCCCTCATTACATTTTATTTCAGAACATCTTGGGCCACAAAAAATTACCGTGGGGGCCGCATGCAGTCCACAGGCCACCAGTGTGACACCCCTGCTCTATAGGGTTGTGTGAAGAAAAGTCAGGGCAACATAAAGTGAATTAAAATAGTAGCTTGTCTAGAATATTTTGTGGATGTTATCATTAGCTGCTGTCATTGACTTGCAAGTCTTCATTTTGCGCCAGTATTAGTTGTCTTTTCCCTTTTCCTTCCTGTTTCTTTGGTTGCTTTCTTTCTTTTTACGTTTTTAATGAGTTGTTAAAAGTTACGTACTAAGAGGAATCTTGGTGGCATATCCGTTAAAGAGTTACATACTGTTCATTTGTTACATTGTGTTTCAGGGCTCATAAGATTGGAGTGGATCATAATTATTCCTATTTACTAAAAGTCTTGCTGGGGGATGTCTTAAATAATAATCACTATTTTTATAAAGCATTGTCTACTTTACTCAAAGAGAAAGTCAAAGATTAATAAGGCTTTTACAAAGCTGGTCAGGCTATCTTCCTATGAAAGAGAGGTCTTTGTTTTTACTGCCCATGTGAAACGGAGGGAAAATTAAGTATAGGAAGTTGAAGCTTCCGTCAAGTGTGGAAGGGTAATGAAGCTAACAAGGACAGCCTCTCTCTGCATAGGTACCCTGCCAATTAGGGTGCTGGTGAGCTGTGATTCACAGCCTTGAGAGACCCAGGTTGGGGAAAAGTCATTAACATAAGCTCAGATCAGTGGAGATGTTTTATGGCTATTAAGAATGAAGCAACACTGAACCATGAAATATTTCATTGACTATAAACTGCTTTAGTATCTTTCAGAAGCGTTCATTTTTATACCTAGCCCAAGATAAAATTCGGCCCTGTGAAAAGAGATGGAAATTATTCTAGACAGTGTAATTTAATATTGTTCCAGACACACCAAGTGTCGGCAGGACACTAGACTGCATACAAATCAGCAAGCTCAGTTGGCCCGCAGTGCCTGAGTGAAATGTCTGCCATGCTCGGTGGGAATCTAGGAGCTGTCTCTGGAAGCTGATCTGGTTTATGACTAGATCAGAGTTTAGAGCCTCTTCATCTACCAGGTAGGGATAATAGGACTTCTTTTAGAGAGAAAGCACTATGTTAATTAATTTAAGAATCATACTGCCTTAACATGAATTGTTAAGGAGCCCTGGTGGTGCAGTGGTTAAGCATCTAGCTGTTAATTGAAAAGTTGCCGTTCCAGCCCACCAGCTGCTCTACGGGAGAAAGATACAGCAGCTTGCTCTTGTAAAGATTGATAACTTGGGAAACTATGGGGCAGTACTGCTCTGTTCTAAGGGTTGGTATGCATTGGAACCGACTCAGTGGTAATAAAAAATGGATTTGGTTTTTTTATTTAGTAATAGGAATTTTAATTAATATGAAGGATATTTCACTGATGCCAAGTACTTAAAGTATTTCTACTTTTTCAGTTGTAGGAAAGGTGATACTCTTGAATTTACCCCACACGTCTGCATTAGGATGAAGGATACAAAGGAAAGAAACACTATGTTCTGTACTCATGAGGTTAATCAGAGCTTTTCAGCTGGTTGAGGAGATGGAAGAGGGTTGTAGAATTCTCCCCGGGATCACAGGGAGATGAGAGTATACGGTCTCCACTCATCTGAAGTAATCTTAGTATCAATAGGGAAAACCGTTTGGGTTGTAATAGATAAAGCATTTGAGTAAAAGGTTACTGTTGATGGTACAAACTGCCTTAGGAGATCATGCAATTTACGTCTGAATCTGGGAAGGTGAAAAGAGGGTTTTGGGAACTGAATGCTTACTAGTTGCATAGAGAAGCATCATTACCTGTCCAAAGCTGTTGGATTGTGTGGAGGATCAGTGGGGCCTTTATCAAACTGTTGTTTTTATCTTACACTGGCAGCCGTTTTTGTTGTACTTCTCAACAACAAATCACATAATGTCCAAGCCCACTCCTCATTCTTAACATCGTGCAAGTGGAGACAGCCAGACAGTGGTAGCTTTCCTGTTTTGTGCACAGGAAGCACATAAGCTTCTCGGGTGGTGGTCTTTCTTTAGGGAAAAAAATTAACTAAATTGTAGATCTGATTACAAGTTTATAAGAAACCTAGGGAACAAGAAATGTTTTAAATACCACCACCAGGAAGCACCCACCTAAATCCAGAAGGTGGGAAGAGTTATAGAACAAATGATATATTTTCTTCCACAAATAAAGCCTTCAGGAAAAAGAAAGTGGTACTGTTATAGACTGAGAGATGTTTATGGACACATCAATGAAATGCAGTGTGCAGGCAGGCCTTGGATCTGGAATCCAAGAAACCACCTAAGAAAAGCAACCTTGTTAAAAAGGGAAAATAGAATATTGAATGTTGGATGATGTTAAGGAATTCCTGCCAATTTCCTGCTGTGTAATAACTGTAGTGTAGTGATATTTGATAAAAGGAGGCCGAGTTGCACTTCAGTTACACACTCAGTTATTGTCACAAAGGTCAGTCAGTTCAAGCCCACCAGCCTCCCAGCGGGAGAGAGACACGCAGGTCTGCTTCTCCAAAGACAGGCCAGCCTTGGAAACCTGAGAGGGCGGTGCTGTGTGCCACAGGGTCCGCGAGTTAGAGCCTACCTGATGGCACTGGGTTTGGGTTTGGTTTGGTACTTGATAAAAGTCATCTGTTAGACAGACATTCTTGTAGGTTAAAAATGGCTTATTGGCTCATAGGAGAACTTTCAAGTTTATGGATATATTTTTTAAGGAGAGTTCAAAAAGTAGAATTAAAAGATAAAAATTTAAAATACAAATTTTATTACTTTAAACTCCATCAAGATCAAAACACTTTTGTAACGATGGTACCAGTGGTTTAGCCCATCCCTAAAAAATTAAGGGGTCTGGGAATTTAACTAGGCCAATGCAGTCTGTTTTATATCATTAACTAATGGGAAAATAAGCTCCTTTTAAAGATTTTTTTCTTTCTTTTTAAAAAAAATCGTTTTATTAGGGGCTCTTACAACTCTTATCACACTCCATACATACATCAATTGTGTAAAGCACATTTGTACATTCATTGCCCTCACCATTCTCAAAACATTTGCTCTGCACTTAAGCCTCTGGCATCAGGTCCTCACTTTTTCCCCTCCCTCCCCGCTCCCGCCTCCAATTGTTTTCTTCTTTAAAGATTAGAAAGAAGAAGAAAAATGTCAGAAGGACCCAAAATAAGGCTTTCATGTGGATATACCTAATTTCCTTGGGACTCCTGGTAGCACCGTGGGTTACACCTTGTACTGCAAGCCACAAGGTCAGCAGTTCAAAACTACCAGCACCTCCATGGGAACTCTGAGATGTTCTACTCTTTAAAAGACTGACAGTCTCGAAAACCCACGGGGCAGTTCTACTGTGCCCTACAGGGTCACTATAAATCAGAATTGAACCACTAACAGTGAATTTGAATGATTTCCCATTGAAATTCTTGCAAAATTGCCCTTGTTTGAGGTAAAGAATGAGCAAGAGCTTTGTACTGGTGGAGAAGGTCTCTGGTTAAGCTTTACCGGATTTTTTGTTGTTGCTAGTTTTGGCTAGCTTTTTAAATTACTTTAATAATAAGCAGAGTTTCTTCTTTTTCTTTTTTTTTTTTTTTTGCCCTCCAGAAAGTCAACAATCCAAATTCCTTGAGCACCCCAGAAAACTGTTGCCAAGACCATTTATACTCTTGACTGGTCTGCTTTTGCTATTAGGCTCCTTCCACCACTTCTTTGAGTGTGCTTTGTCTTTAAGTATCACACTGGTAAAGCCGAGCAAGCTTCATCTGTTACTGTTCTTCGAACACATGTTGCAGGATTTTGATGTTTAAAGTTCCCATTGGAAGTTCTGCTCGTATCTACAGCTCATCTGGGTACAACAGTGTGATACCATCAAGTAGAAAGTTTACATGACTTTAATTTTTTAGTCAGAATTGTGTAGGCTGAACTAATTGAGATATCTATGTTATTCGCCATTGCTTCCAGATTGTCAGTCTTCTTTAACTAGAGCTTAAATGAGATGTTTTCTTACAAATTGAAGTAGATGGTCTGCTGCTTTGAACTTCATCTTCGTTGTTGCCTCCTTCTTAAAACCAGTTATCCATTTGTAAAATGCTGATTTCTCTTTGATATTATCTCTTTAAACTTTTGTAAAGCATAAGTGATTCCACTGTTCTTCCACTCGAGCTTCAATATAAACTCAGTGTATGTTCTTGCTTCCATTTTAGCAGAATTTATGTTCCCCTGATAGGTGTTCTTTTCAAACTTACGTCGTATTCTTCTGAGTGCCTCAACCTAGGTCCTATTTAGACATGCTGTATAGTAAATTAATACAAGTTCATTTTGATGCAAGTGTTTTGGAAACCTAGTTCCAAAATATTTGTACAAAATATCTTTTCCAGGAACTTTTTGAAGACCCTTTGTACTTTTACTTATTTGTGAAAACTTACAAAATAATAGTGATTTGTAAAATGTCACTAAAGGAATCTCGAAGCTTCAAATGAGTTTTTCCTTCTCTTATAATTTAAAGAATTTAAGCTCTTTAAATTTTTACATAAAATGAAATCCACTGTAAAATTCTAGTTATTCCAGATATTAAGGTATTTTTACTTTTAATCTCATAAACATATTCAAAATGGATTAAGGTTAACTTGTTTCATATTAGGAAAACAGTAAATTTTTTAATAAACGAAAGTAATGGTGTTAGGTGCCATTAAATCCATTCTGACTCATAGCAACCTTGTGTACAACAAAATGAAACATTGCCTCGTTCTGAGCCATCATTACAATTCTTGTTTTTTTTTAATCGTTTTATTAGGGGCTCATACGACTCTTATCACAATCCATACATACATCATTTGTGTAAAGCACATTTGTACATTCATTGCCCTCGTCATTCTCAAAACATTTGCTCTCCACTTAAGCCCCTGGCATCAGGTCCTCATTTTTCCCCTCCCCCGTCCCTCATGAGCCCTTGATAATTTATTTTGTCATATCTTGCCTTGTTATTTTGTCATATCTTGCCCTGTCCGATATCTCCCTTCACCCACTTTTCTGCTGTCCATCCCCCAGGGCAGAGGTCACATGTAGATCCTTGTAATCTTTTCCCTCATTGCAACCCACTCTCCCTCTACCCTCCCAGTATCGCCACTCTCACCACTGGTCCTGAAGGGATCATCCGCCTTGGATTCCCTGTGTTTCCAGTTCCTATCTGTACCAGTGTACATCCTCTGGTCTAGCCAGACTTGCAAGGTAGAATTCGGATCATGATAGGGGGGAGGGGGGAGGCATCATTACAATTCTTATTGTTTGATCCGTTGTCACAGCCACTATTTGTCAATGAACACAGTCAATCTTGGCATTAATTTCTTGTATATTCTACTTTAAGCAAGATGTATTAAAGTTTTATATCCAGCTTAGTTTTATGTCTTTGCTATTTTACTTAGTGTTTCAGCAAATCAACATCCCATGGATAAAGTGAGAAAATGCGCAGTTGAACTAAAACCAGAAACTGCCTATAACTTAATGCATACTATTCTATTTGGATTCCTGGCATTGAGTACAATGAGGTAATTTTGTCTAATAATTTGGTTGACTTTTTTTAATTGAGCCACTCTTAATTTAGAAATATAATTTGGAAGCTGACAATCATCTTCATTAATAAATATGATTCCTATAAAAGTACTTTTGTTTACTGATGTCTTTTTCCAGTACAAAGTAGTAGCGTTTATTTCCTCATTGCAAGCATTCCCCTGTAGTGTACTGATGTACAGATCCCACAAGGGCAATGGAGCTAATAACTCCTTAGCACATGGGGCCTGCATAATGACAGTAAGATGCTACTGTTAAAGCTGTCCCAGTGCCCTTGCAAGTATCTCAGACTCCAAGTTTAAACACAGCCGTGTAGTGCTTGTTGACTTTCGCTGACTTATGTTCTTACAGGATGAAATACCTCTGGACATCACACATGTGTGTTTTTGCCTCATTTGGCTTATGCAGCCCTGAAATATGGGAGTTACTTCTGAAATTGGTCCATCTATGTAACTCAAAGAGGGTTAGTAGTGTCCTTTTTCTTCCCATTTAATTTCAGAGACTCTTAGTAATTCTTTCAAATCAATTCGCTATTTTTTGATGGTGGCCCATCCCTTAGTCTGAAAAAATGATGGATGCTAAAATATAGGAAAGTAGTACACTGTGATTTTATAAGGAATTAAAATTTAAAATGTCTTGTTTATCGTTTACCTCAGGGCATGTGTACCTTAGCTGTGTCCATTTGGAAACATTAAAATGCACAAAAAAGAGAAGTAAGAATCCCCCAATAAGTTATCACTATTATTATATGAATGTATTTTCCTAAAAATAATTATTACAAAGAGTGTGTTAATAATGAGTTGTTTCTGCCGTGTAAGTTCACTAGGTGGCCATATGGTCGAAGCTGTCGATGTAATTGAGTGGAACCTGTACCCTGAACCTCTGCTGGTTCATATTTTGGAGACTTAGGCTTAATTAAATTACGTTTACATTGCTTAAAAGCAACCATATGTTTACAAAATCGTAATGCAAAAGTATTCAAAATGCTTGTCATCTAAATAGTGTCTTTCTTACGTAGATATGTGTGATTCGATATTCAGTGCCCATATTAATACTGCTGTATCTTGGCTGTAAGGTAAGACTGACTTTCTTCATTCTGTCATTAATCCCTCTTGCCAGGTCAGTGCTTTGACTCGACATACTGTGTGCATTACTTGACAGTAGCGTAGTTGTGGAAGGTACCATGGGTTGGGAGATATAAATATTTCCTTAACTTTTTATTGTTATTCAAATTGACAGGAAAAGGTATTGATGTTGCCCAATTGTTTCTTAACACGTAAAAGAAAAACAAATTATAGCAAGAGCTAGTAGAATTAAGTTGTTCTGGTAATTTTGGGTATTTAAGTGTTCATCAACTACAAAAACAAAGAGGTTTCGAAATCTACTTTGAGATGATAAAGTAGAACAATTATTTCCCCCTGTTGCCTAAGCTTTTTGAGAGTTTTAAATGTATCTAACTGTACTGTACATAGATACTGAAAATCATCTTTGTTGTGGAGCACATACATATAAATAGTCATCTTGGTCTTTCTGGCTGTTCTCTGGTTTCCATAGGAAACCATGCAACTCTTCCTAGTCTCAGGTGACTGCTTTCTGAGGCCACATTACTGTGCTTCAAGCCTCAGACTGGGCAAGAAGCAGGTGTCGTGGGCCCCGCTGACGACTTTGTCACGCCTGCCACGTCGTGGGGATGAGACTTGCAGTGTTGCCTAGCAGGTCGCACAGATTATTTCACCAAGCTGTGCTCTTGCCCTCACTTTTTAAACGACCTTCCTGGTTCGTTGCCCCCCATTTTTATGTAAAGTTAGAACAATGGATCTTAAACTGCCCTGTACCGAGTCGCCAGGGATCGCTGGCATTGAGCACAGTGGGTTACACGTGGGCTGCTGACCTTCCATCCAGCAATTTGAAACCTCCAGCACTCCACCGGCACGAGGCTTTCTACTCTCATAAAGATCCGCGGCCTTGGAAACCCAGGGGGAGTTCTACTCTGCCCCGTAGGATCACCACCAGTCAGAATCAGGTTGCTGGTGGTGAGTTTGCTGTTGGGCCGCTGGCTGGTGGGGCTAGGGAGGCCCTGCCACCACAGCTCAGCTTTGGGTCCCCTTGCTTATGTTTCAGGGAGATTCCACTTAGAAGTCAGAGGCTAGAAAGAAAAGGCAGATGTTTTCTCTCTCTCTTTTTTGTTCATTCTCTTAGATTTTTTTTAAATTATGTTCTAGCTTTTTCCTGTTGTTTAGAAATGTTTGCTACTCTTGGGCAGTATGCTGAGACATCTAGACATACGCCTTCCCAGGAGTCGTATTACTTTTAGTGTAAAGAAGGACAACGGGCTCAAAGCTTCTGGAAAGTCACAGCTGAGGAATTCCAACAGAGCTGAAATTGCTGATCAGGCAAATGTACTGTACACATGAATCCTGGGATAAAGCAACCCCTTCACAGAAAGCTGCAGGTTCCCCGGCCTCTGTTTATGGAGGCCGAGTTCATTGACGTCGCAGCCATTATTTAAAAGTTTACTGGCTATTTTCAAAGCGATTTGCGGTGTCTTGCTCCTGCTAAAATGAGGGAGTGCATTGCAGAAGAAACGCTGCAGAGTAATTGGCTTACACAGTGTGGTCCCCGGGCAGCATGTTAGAAATTCAGATTCTTGAGTTTCACATCAGCCCTACTTACTGAGCCAGGAACTCTAGAAAGTGGACTATGCGAGGGCTTTGAAAAGTTTGTGGAAAAGGGGAAATTCCGTTATATTTCATTCCCATCAACTTCCCTCGTGTGTCACTCAGCTCTGCAAGTGATGCGTGTGAACTGTCAGGCTGGAGAAGTGCCTGCTGGCTCTACAGAGCGCAGCAACACTGTAGACCAGGGGTTCTCAGCCTCCCTCACGCCGCGACCCTTTCATACAGTTCCTCATGTTGTGGTGACCGCCCCCCACCATAAAATTATGTTCACTGCTACTTCATAACTGTAATTTTGCTACTGTTAGGAATCGGGCAAACCCTGTGAAAGGGTTGTTCGACCCCCCAAAGGGGTCGTGACCCACAGGTTGAGAAGCATTGCTGTAAACATTTGGGCCTGTAGTTCTTTGTTATCTAGGGCTGTCCTGTGTACTGTTTAAGGTGTCCAACAGCATCCCTGGTCTCATTATAGAGCCACTAGATGCCAATAATTCCTCACTTTTCCTTTTAATGATCAAAAATGTTACCAGGCACTAACAAGTGTCTTGGGGGTGGGGGGCGAATCCTACCCGCCTTCAACCCTGCCCAGTTATAGCAACTGCTGCTCTGGCACATAGTGGTAGCACTGAAAGCCATCATTTCAAACTAGTCATGGCCCATTTCTCCTAGTACACGAGTTGGTATTTTGAAGACCCTCCATGAGAGCATGGGGCCAGCCCCTCTCCTTGCTGACACAGCCTTGTTCCTTCATGTCAGATGGGTCAGCTAACTCGTGTCTTCCCATCTTAAAATATGAAACCACAAAGAGGAATGTATATTTAAACACTGCCATTGAGTGGATTCTGACTGCCCACAGTCCTGCCCTCGGTCGCCAAGCCCGCCAGCTGTGGAAGCAGATGGATGGCCACGTCTCTCTCGCAGAGCGGCTGGCAGGCTCAGACCCCAGTCCTGTCGGTCAGCAGCTGGCTGTTAGCTTACCCACTGCCCCACTAGGACTCCTGTTCTATCTAATTAGGGCTGCTGTGAATCTGAATCGGTTTCTCCACTACTGTGAACAGATTCTTTGAAGGAATGTGAATGCATGTCTTATAAAGCCGGATTTGAGTTTTATGTAGCCATCTTACTGGGGAGTTCAGAGCTGCTTGAGCACAGTGCCGGGGAACATGTCCTCGTCCCCACGTTGAAGGCGAAGCTCTGTCCGTTTCGGCTCTAGTCTTCAGTGACTGATGGAGGTGGCTGCAGTCTCAGTGGACTGTTTTATGTTTGGAATCTTATATAAGCCGTTGCCGATGGTCTCAAAGCAGCCTTGAGACAATTTAACATGGGCTTTCATAGTGGTGCCGTGGCTAAAGCACTTGACTGCAAACCCTGGGAGAAGATGTGTCCACCGGCTAGATAGCCTGGGACACCCATGGCAGTTCTGCTCCACCCATAGGGTTGCGAGGAGTCAGAATCACCTTGACAGGGTGCAGTTGGGGGTTTTCACATTAAGGAGCCTGCTATGAGAACATGTTTTAGGCTTTCTGTGTTTTCAGGATTAATGCTTCCAGCTTCCAAATCATATCCATTCAGTTCACAGATTTTAAAATATGATTTAGAGCAATGGTTCCCAAACTTATTTGGTCTACCAACCCCTTTTCAGAAAAAAAAAAAAAAAAAAATACTACTCAGTGCCCTCCAGTGGCAATTAACAACTTATATCCTACCACCCATCGTCCCGGGTAAAGTGGAGGCATCTGCTTTCACAGCTCCCTTGGGTCATCCCAGCGCACACGCGCACACAGCAGTATCACTTACTTTGGGAAACACTGACTTAGTGCATATGATTAAAAGTATGTATTCTGTTAATTATCAAAATCGATACTTGATAGTAGAAATATTACAAGGATCTAATTTAATCCGTAGTTTTCACTATATTTTTTCCAAACACTAGAACCAGAAGTGCTGACACCTGATTTCTCCACTCCAGCAATTGTCCTGATTCACCCACGTAGGAGATAAGCTGTGAATGATGAACAGCATAAAAAGGAGATGAGATGCGCATGAGCAGTAAAAAGTGGCCCAGGATGAGCTGGCAGGTTAAGAACAAGAGCAGGAGAGAACAGTGTGGACCAGCCAGCTGCTGCTTCAGTTCTAGTTAGCGGATTTAAAGTAAAGTTCATCTCTTTCCCATATCCCTGAAACACAGATACATGTGGTCGTCTGGCACCCTATTCCAGATTTCAAATTAATTCTACTTTTAACCAGAGGAAGAGGTATCAGGCAGGAGGGGCACGGGGGTGGACTTCAAATAGGTTCATGGGCACATTGTCCTTTCTGCTTTTCCACAAACTTTATGAAGTTTCTTCATCTGGAAATAAATGATCCTGTCTTTTTGGCCAACCATCAGTTGATCAAATAATTAAACTTGGACTAATTGTTAAATTAAAGTTATAGTAGCAGCAAATTCAAGGTATAATTTTACATGTTTTGTATAACGTGGTGTAGCTGAAGCTACTATGATGGCATAGCGATGCTACTCGATTGACCAGTTTCTCCGGGAAAGCCCTCCTGTCAGAGCCCCTTCTCTCCCCGGCCCCTGTAGTTACCATGCTGCATCGAACCATCTTTCCAGAAGGAGACTAGATGTCTAGTTCAAAAAAGGCCAACACGGTATCCCACGGCGAAGAGGGGATTGGACTTGAGTCAGGTTCCCAGTCCGCTGCTTGGTGACCTGGTCAAGTCAGGTCCCGCCTCTGAACTGCCGACCCTCCCTGGGAGAAAGAAGACCGCAGAGGAAGGATGGAGATGCCTACCTCGGGCTCCATGAGGAGGGCCTGCGATCCGTGTTTGGAGACCATTCTGAAGCTGCGACAGGGGCAGCTCCCCCATGGCCACGGGCAGTGCCCTTGTGCTCTGCAGACTAGATCATAAATATATGCAGACTCTCTTCATTAATTCGGTCTTCGTGACGGTTGTGGGCTCGTGGTGGAGTTTCGTTTTGTTTTGTTTTTAATTTCAGGTCTGGCCAGGAATGATGGCTGAGCTCTCCGAGTTGAGAGAATTCTATGATCCAGACACAGTGGAGCTGATGCACTGGATTAAGTAAGAGGGCTTTTTGTTTTGTTTTTTTCATTTAACTTTTTAAAATTTCAAGTGTCTTTTAAGAGTCACTATAGACCTCACTTGTTGTTGTCTTTTCATAAACCTTTTTTTTCCCCTTGAAAGTCTGTGGTTGGACATCATTTCTTCCCAGTCACGGACTATTCTCTCCCAGCCACAGCCTCATGGAGAAGGGAAGATACTCTGGAAGGGAAGTGGGTCCGGTGGGGTGGGGCGGGTAGCTGTACCTCTCAAGCCACTGATAGAAATGGAAGGAAAACGGTCTACCTATCTAAGTTCAGACATAAAGTTTGCCTGTCCTCGTTGCTTGCTCTCACTTTACTGCCATTCAGTGTCCATTGCTGCTGCTGCCTTTGCGTGTTTGCTTGTCGATCTGTAGTATGAATCACAGTGCATGCAAGTCAGAACAGCCCGGCTCAGCCCGTGTTTCCACTCATCCTGCCTAAGCAGTCTGACTGCTAAGCGATTGTCCAAGAAAATTTAAAAGACAAATGCTAGAGCATCTCCTCTTTCGAGCATCACGAGGCTCGAGCATTATATTTGGCTCGTATGTCTACCTCCACTTTACTTTGCAAGAGCATTCAGCCTCTGAGTGAAAGCCACGTGTTTCCCCGCTTTGTTAATGCAACCTTTTCCCCCACCAGCAAAAATAAGCTCTCCCACCCCAGCAGCATTCCAATGCCCTGTGATGCTGTTTCTCTGTATATAACCCAAAAGCAGCAGCGGGACTATTCACACATCAATAGACGTTGCAGATCTTCTGTGGCACACTCGGGGAACATGAGCTGTGTGGTCTCCATCACTTAGAATGTTAGTAGCCTTATTGGCACTTGCTCATGACTGATGTTGACTAACCAGTACAGTTTAGCACCACTTGTGTATTAAAAGATGGTAAATGTTTGATCGCTCGGGCCTCTCGAGTGCAATGCGTGGATTTTATAGAGATTTATGTCGAGAATGTCTGTGTGCCTTTGGTCCCAGTGCCGGTCTGGACTGACTCGATGCAGTGAGTATAATTTTTCACATACTTCTAGGGCTGAGAGTGCTAAGCCATGTTTTGTCTTTGTTTACTAATTTAATTTTAAATCATGGCAGATAATTATAGAGTAAATAATTCCTTCGGTATTTATCGTATATAGGGAAAGACAATTATTCATATAAGGAAAAGCTAATTACTTTAGTATTAACTATAGTCAACTGGAAGCATATGACTTGTACATCTGAAAGTGAGGCTGCTATTTTCTGTGTTTAAAATTACACTGTGAAAATTAATACCACAGGGCACCCACGCTCTTGTAGCATCCTGAAGGCACTGGGTCTCCTAGACCTGCCTTGGCCCCCTCCTCCACTCCCCTTTCAAGAATTAACTACAGAGCCATTAAAAATTCATTCCAGCAGAGCCCTGGATTATCTTTGGCTTCTGAGACTGGATGCATTTATTTGTAGTGCCTTTATTTTCATGCCTTTCCTCACAGAAATTACTTAAAACCTAAGTAACGTCTCTGACTCTGAGAAACTGTAGGTAAGAGATAATTCTGGGCGAGAAGAAGACAGCACAGTGGCCTCCTGCTCCTGACTCCTCTTATTCAGGGCTGTGGTCTGGGCTCCTTTTATGCTTCCACTGGCAGCTCCTCCCCCGGCACTTCGTGCCTTTGCCGCCATCCTCCTTTGCCTTATTATCACTGTTATTTATTTAATGCTCAACAACTGAAGGATTCGGATTGTTCACAAAAATTGGTTCCATTGTGATCTAACAGCACCTGGTTTCCCTGAAAATCCCTCAAATCCAAGTTATCAGTTGTGAAAAGAATAGCTGCTAGGCATGTTTGCGGAATAAGCTGAAGTGAGAATGAACGTATGCCAAAACAGAGTCTATTTAGACACAGAGTATGTTTGTTTATATCAACATTTAAATCAGCTCTGGTCTGTAAGCTCCGATGCCAAACGCAAGTGATTTCTTTTGCTTCTGAAGCGTAAAAGGTGACCTTCCACCGTCACTCTGCCGCCGCAGTGAGTCACACAGGGTCGATGTGCTCGAGGTATGAATGTGCTGGGGAGAAGCCAGGCTGTCCTTCAGCAGTCTAGTGGAAGCACTCCGCTTGCTGCCTGTCCTTCTCAGTCCAATCAGGACACTATCTATCATGGGAGGAACAGGAAAGGTGCAGCCGCCATGGCTGGATGGGTGTGAAGAAACCATGATCTGCAGAAGCACCATGAAACCCTTCTTTTGGGGCCTTTCTCTGTAAAGGTTGAGAAGATGCTTGTCCATCGCCTCCATCCAAGTACTGCGTGTACTTGATGCTGTTGTGCTCAGCACGGCTGCAGCAGGCTTTGCGTTTGGGCTTCCATTTGGGGAGTAGATCTCTCCAAGTTTCTGCTGAGGGCTTCCCTATTTGTGGGGAAATTGAGAGATCCTACACACACACACACACACACACACACACCCAGCAGAAGTTAGTTCTTTTCTTGTACATTGTGAGAGGCTCAGCTCTTTTATAGGTGCTGTCGTGAACTCGGCATCCTTTTTATAGCCTAAAGGGAAAAGAAAGGGCGTTCATTTAGGATGATATTAACATGAGAAAGATTATTCTGGTGTTTCTGAGTATATTTGTGAGTATATTGAAAGCTTCAATACATCGTCATTTCATATATGAAGTAGATGGTTATTAATATAATTTAGTAAGTGTGCATCGCGCACGGCTATGTATATGATCCACTTGAGCTGTGGTAGCAGTCCATTATGAGTGCCACTTCCGTCGAGGGAACATGGAGCCCCATCTCAGTGTCACTGCCTCATTATTTTCTTCCAGGCTTTTTCTTTAAAACCAAAACCAGCTGGTGTTTGGTAGGTCCACCTTGGAGGACCTACGAGTGAAGCTGTGCGCCCGGGTGTTCCACAGGCCGGTTTCCAGGCCAGCCCAGGAACCGCATGGCTTGCTGGTCAGCAGCCAGGAGTGTTGCCCCTTTGCACCACCAGGGACTCCCATCTGTACCTCAGCTCTCGTTTCAAATGTTCACATATAGAAAGGGGTATCCAAAAAACACTGGAATTTTTTTTCCAAAGCTATGTATTTAAAGTTTTTTTATAAAACAACTTTATCACCTTCAAAGTATTCTCCATGACACTTAACACATTGGTCAAATCTGTGCTTCTATTCCTGGGGACATTTTTCAAACTCATCTGTTTGGATGGCTGACAGCACCTCTCTCGTTTTTTGGTTTTTTTTCTTCACTTCTTCTATAGCATCAAATCGTTGTCCTTTCATGTTCCTCTTCAATGTGGGAACAAAAAGAAGTCTCACGAAGTGAGGCCAAGGGAGTCATGTGTGGGGCAAGAGAGGCATGCTGTTTTTGCCAAAAGCTGGCACACTGAGATGACTGCATTGCTGGCACACTGAGCAGGTGCATTGTCATGGTGGCAAAACCAGTCCCCCATCTGCCACAAGTCAGGCCATTTTTGTAGCACACTGTTACCCAATCTTTTCAGAACCTCTGAATAGAAAGTTTGCTTAACAGTCTGACCTGGTGGAACGAACTCCAAATACACTAGGAGTCGACATTTTTGCCCCTTTGGGATGTTGACGGATGTCCAGAACGATGTTTGTCATCAATCAACCTTTCACCTTTTTGAAACTAGAAAACCACTTGCACACTTGCATTTTCCTCATAGCGCTGTCCTTACACACTATGTTCAACATCACAACAGTTTCTGTGGCATTTTTCCCAAGCAGGAAACAACATTTCACAGTTACATGCTGTTCTCTTAAATTGGCCATCACAAAAAATGAAGTTCTAGTGAAACTGCTTTCACGAAAAAATGGGCTGACCAGAGAGAACCTTCCCAGGGGACGGCACTGGCTGCACCAACTCAGAGCGAGCTGCTTGATGCTACTACAATGGAAGTTCCGCCCAGCAGAGCTTTTTCCTGGTTTTGGGGGGTGTGCCCCCTCGTACTTCACCAATGTTTTTAAAGAAGAATCTAGTTGTAATTTTCAGTAGTAGAAAATAGTTTATATTTTTCTTTAGTCTTCTAGAGGAGTAGTTGGTTTAAGTACAAAGTCAAGGCTGCTTAGACATTAAATTTCTTACTACCATACAGGACAGTTGTGTTGAAATCAAGTTCCCAGGGTGTGATGGCCCAGCCGCCTTTCCTTGAGAACCAGGAGTCAGGTTGGCCCTTTGCTGCCCACACCCCAAGCCCTTGTGGCTGTCTGCCTCCATGCTATTCCAAGGGAGCTGCAAGCGCGCTTGTCACTCAGACCATGTGTGCTTCTCTTTCCTGATCAGGTGGTGTGGTTTGAGGTAGGGGGCCAGCCCCCCCCCCCACTAGTCTCAAGTTCAGTAAGCACAATTGTATGGTTGAGATATATAAAGACATTAAAGTCACCAAGAGCATGAGAGATAAAAGAGCTATTACAATAATGGAGTCAGACACATTTCATGGTAGCATTGCTCACCTCAGCCCCACTTGGTATCCATGTAGAGAGAGGGGAAAGGGAAGGAAGACAGGGGGGAAGGGAGACTGGGGAGGAGAGGGAGCCTACAAGAGGAGGCCAGGGAGGGAGCTGAGAGAGTGAGACGGCAAGAGAGCGATCTCTATTGCTAACCCAGGCCTTTAAACCTTTTGGGGGTGTGCAAGCCCACTAAGTACAGGTAAAGACATATATCACAGGAAAGGGTTGCACTATACGTTATACAGCAATGAGAGGCGGTGGTCTAGAGGCATACCGGCAATAGGAAGAGGAGGGCTTGGGGGTATACATGTGACAAGATAGGCGGATCCTAGAGTTAGGATGGCAGCTTAACTTTGACCTGTTCTCTAGATCTCCATAGGAACCATTATGCGCTCACGCACAAAGGTAATCAGTTTGTTTATTATGCAGGGACCGAATGTGAGAATAACCAAGAGAATGAGGAGGGGCCCAATAGGGTGGATATTAAGGTAGTCATCCAGGGGGAACGGTTGAACCAGGACTCACACCAAGGTTGACTTTCCTCGTGTTCCCGCTTTCGCTTCGCTAATCCCTCTCTAACCTTGGCCATAGGTTCCTTCACCCCGCCCCCCCCAACGGTCTGCGTAAAAGCAGCATTCCTCTCCCAGGGCAGCACATAGCCCGCCCTGCTGCAGAAAAATTAAATCTAGACCTCTTTGGTTTTTTGGGGGGTTTTTTTTACCTCTTTGGTTTTGTAGCACTACTTCCGATAGAGAGGTTAGTGATTGTTTTAAGGGAGAAATGGAATCTTTGATTTTAGCAATATTCTTATTTATTGCTGCCCTGGGACTACCCAACCCTTGGTGTTGGGTAGCTAAGGAGGAGATACCCGTTCCAGCCCCTATGAGGCCCAACCCGAGGAGTATAGCTAGGGTGACAGCAGTCACAGGTTCTCTCTTAACCCTTTTTATTGCTGCTGGTTCCAAGTTTTGTACCTTGGTTGCATACATTTCATTTTCAGAGTGGTAAATAACTTTTGGAAAAAACCAATACCATGATACAAAATTCTTTTGAGCTATTAAAGACAGACAGACTAAGACAGGATGTCAGACCAGCTTGGGAGCAAACCCATCAACTGTTAGGGGCTGGGGATAGCTATTTTGAACTATGGTTTACATTAATGTGAGTTTCAACACAAAGTGGAGTATACCCCGAGGGGACCTTTCCTACACAAGTTCCATTTCCAGTTACTGACTGAATTGTGAGTCCCGCCCCCACCCGTTCCCAGGCACGTGAGGTTGGGGACTCTTGGGTTAAGTAATTGAAGGTTCCATTGATCTTTACGGCTTCGTAAAAAGGGGGTCGGATATCATAACATAACCAGCAACCTGCTGTTACATATGGGTCGGAGCGGTTTAGAGCCTCAGACGCTGCTGTTAACATTTTCCACAGAGGGTCTCCTGACCCATGCGCTCTAGGGGCCATTCGGGTTGTTAGAGTGTTCCTGTGGCCCTTGTAGGCGGCAGTGGGATGACGGTTGGGTGCCGAGGTCACGAGTGGCGGTGTTCCCCTCCCAGCACTGGGTTTGGTCCCACAACCCCCAAGATGGGGGACATTTTTAGCTTAAACTGTATTATAGTCTCAAAGAGTGGGTGCTGATAGAGATGCATTCCCCAAGATAATACGGAGACCCATCGTTTGTCCTTTTTCCCTTCCTGTGTAAATTTTACACGTACAAATCACAGTCTTTGTCATACCGTGTCCATGAACATGGCTGGACATAAGACTCTTCAATGAGAAAGGGTTGTACCTGCCATTTCCATCCCCATCATTGGCGGTCACACACTTCCAGGCTGCACAGTAGAGAGACTCCATCCCTCCACACTCACGTCTCATTTCCCCTGTCCTAAACCCTGGACACGCATAGAACCCATTCTGGCTCATGGACACTCATTGTTCCTCGTGCCAATTTCATCTTCCTCCTCCCACGCGCCCGTTCACCCCCCCCCCCCCATAAATGGTGACCGCGCAGGTCTCCAGGGAGTTGTTCCAGATTAAAATATAGGTCCGGCCACCAGGTGTTGGGGCGCCACTCTAGACATTTGGTTGTAAACTTCTCCCGTCTCTACGTTGCTGATTCTCCAAGTGAGGTTGTAGGGTGTATGTGGGTTGCTATTGGGGCTGCCCCTTACCTGTACACAGAACAAAAGGGCGGCTACCACTAGTAGTCCATGGCCGGCCATCTCATCACTGGTTGGTTTTAGGCCTCACGTGGGTGAGCTTCACCTTTAGAGGGTTTTCTGGGTGAGTTTCTGCCTTCCACTGGCATTCCGGGTCGTCGCCGCTTGCCGTCCTTACATGGGAATGATGTATCCACGCAGCGATCCCTTCCACCTGGGCTGTAGGGACTTGCTACTCTGTCGTTTGACCCAGACCCAATCCCCGGGCTCATGCTGGTGGACGGAAGCCATCTGGTGGCCTTCTTGTTTATCCTTATAGACAGCTTGAAGAGCAGGCCATATCTGGTCCTGCACCTGGAGTAAAGCCTGAATGGCCTGCCACACCTTTCCCGGCAGGGGATGCATGCTCGGGACTACTGGCAGAGGGGATCCATACATAATTTCGAAAGGGGTTAAGCCCAAGTGGTACAGCGTGTTCCGGACTTAGAACAGAGCGAAGGGAAGGAGGGTCACCCAGTCCCCGCCTGTCTCTAGACACAATTTTGTTAAGTGTCTCCTTTAAGGTTTTGTTCATTCTCTCTACCTGCCCAGAGCTCTGGGGATTATAAGCACAATGTAATTTCCAATCGGTCCCCAGCAATACCCTGGCTAATGTTACTGACAAAAGCCGGCCCATTGTCAGACCTTATGTTTTCTGGGAACCCATACGTAGGGACAATTTCTTCTAGGAGTTTCTTGGCCACCACCACTGCAGTCTCCTTTTTTGTGGGAAACGCTTCCACCCACCCCGAGAAGGTGGCTACCATAACTAGCAAATACTTATAACCATACCTTCCCAGCTTTACCTCAGTAAAATCTATTTCCCAAAACAACCCTGGTTTCCTTCCCCGATCCCGGGTACCTGTGTGGGTTCCTCTGACACTTCTCGGTTTCATAACCTGGCAGGCGCGTCAAGCTTCTGCAACACTCCCCGCCACCTCTCTGTGCAGCCGAAACTTGAGGCGAGCGGTGTCCAGTAGTCGCAGCACTTTTCCTTTCCCGAGGGGTGTAGTTTGATGCAGAGGCTTTCACAGATGATTCCCTGGGGCTTCGGGAACTATCAGGTAATTTTCTTTAAGAGCGTCGCTGGGTTTAAGGCCATTGGTGACTTAAAAATAATTCGGGGGCATTTAGCAACAGCCCTTGATAATGGGCCAATCTTGCATTCGTGATCCGTCGTCCCGGTGGCTGCTTCAGGAGTCCCTCTACCGCATGGGTTGTGGTAATCTCTAGGGGCTGTCCCAATGACAGCTTGTCCACATCTCTTATTAGTAATGCCGTTGCCACGATCATACGGAAACATGCAGGCCACCCTGCGGCTACAGGATCGAGTTTTTTGGATAAGTAAGCTACTGGCCTTTTCCACGGCCCCAGTCTTTGGGTGAGCACTCCTTTTGCACCACCAGCCCCTTGCTTCTCGTCTACAAAGAGCTGGAATTCTTTTTCTGGGTCAGTGAGGGCTAAGGCAGGAGCCTTTAGCATTGCAGTTTGTAAGGCCTGGAACGCTTTTTGCATGGCTTCAGTCCATGTGAAATCCTGACCACTTTTACATCCTTCATATAAAGGCTTGGCCTTTTCTGCAAACCTGGGGATCCACAGGTGGCAATATCCTACTGATCCCAAGATTTCTCGGACCTGCCTGCACGAGGTGGGAGGGGGTATACTTAGCAGTTTTCTGCATGGCCTCGGTTAGCCACTTTTGGCCCCCCGCCCTTAATTTATACCCCAGATAGGTTACTTCTTCCTTACAAAGTTAGGCCTTTTTGGTGCTGGCACGATATCCTAGTTTTCCTAAAGTTCTTAGCAAGTCCTTTGTCCCTTCCATATAAGTCAGTGGGGAAGGGGCTGAAAGTAACAAATCATCTACATACTGCAACAAGGGGCTGGCTGCTTCCGTACTCACTCAGGTCTTCGTGAAGGGCTTCGTTGAACAAAGTCGGCAAATTTTTGAACCCTTGTGCCAAGCGTGTCCAAGTAAGCTGGCCCTGGATTTCCAGCTTGTCATCCTGCCACTCAAAAGCGAAGAGCTTCAGGCTGCGTGGGGAACCGGTATGCTGAAAAAGGCATCCTTCAGGTCTAACACGGTATACCAGGTTTGAGAGGGGGCAGGGAACTTAATAATGTGTAAGGGTTAGGCACCGGAGGATGAATGTCTAGCACACGGTTGATAACTTCTCGGAGGTCTTGAACTGGCCTATAGTCCCAGGTGCCAGCCTTTCTTACCGGCAATAAGGGGGTGTACCAGGCTGACTGACACTTCCGCAAAATTCCTTCTTTAAGAAGTCGGCGAATGTGGGGCCGGATTCCTTCCTGAGCCTGAAGAGGCATGGGGTACTGGCGGACACGGACTGGCTCGGCCCCTGGTTTCAGTTCAATGAATAAAGGTGGCCGCTGTCTGGCCCACCCGGTTCCGCCCATCTCTGCCCAGGCTTCCGGAAACTCTTGGAGCCAATATTGCAGTTTTTGTTTTCACAGTACTTTGTATGTTCAAACAGTCTGTATTCATTGCAGAGTGAGGACCTGGAGAACGGGGAGTCTCCTGCGAGAGTTTTTCCTGGTCTCTCCCAGTGGGCCGCCTGTGAGCGTCTGTGACGGTTACTTGTTTTTCTTCGAAATGGATATGGGCTTTTAACTTGGTCAAAATATCTCTTCTTAGGAGAGGGGTAGGGCATTCAGGAGTCACCATGAAAGCATGGCTTGCCTGACCTGTCCCAAGATCCAGCTTAGGCCGGGTCGTCCATCGGTAGGGTTTTGTTCCAGTTGCTGCTTGCACCCAGCTGGTTTTAGCGGCTAGTTTGCCAGCAGAGTGTGTGATCACCGAGTGCTCTGCTCCGGTATCCACCAGGAAATTTACTGGCTCCCCTCCACAAGCAAGGTTATCCTGGGTTTGGGGAAGGGAGCCGAACCCCAAGCTCCCTAATCACTGTCCTCCTGCCCAACTAACAAAACCTGCTTGGCCTTCCAATCCTCGCCTCCTGGGACCTTGTTATACTTCCTCTCAAAGGAGGCCTTCTTTTCCTCACATTCTCTAGCCCAATGTCCTTTTTCTTGCAATACGCACACTGATCCCTATCTAGTCTCTCCCTGTGGGGCCTTCCCTGTTCCTTCTTCCTAACACCCCTTCTCTGTCATTCACTCTCCGTGGCTGCTAACAAGACACGGGCCATCTCTTGACTAGCCTTCCTGGTTTACCCAGCCTGGAACTTTCTTCCATTCTAATTCTTTTGCGCCGTTCTTCTGGAGTTTCCCTGTTGTTGAAAACTTTCTTGGCTACTTCAGTTAAATCTTGCAATGTCTTCTAACCTAGTCTGTCTATCTTTTGCACCTTCTTTCTAATATCTGGGGCTGCCTGATTTACAAAAGCCATCATCACTGCAGCCTTACTTTCCTCTGAGCTGAGGTCCATGGGGGTGTATAACCTGAAGGCTTCCATAATTTTCTCTAAGTAGGGGGCCGGACTCTCTTCCGGCCCCTGCCTGACATCACCTACCTTGACCAGATTAGTCGGCTTGCGTGCCGCTGCTCAGAGACAGGCCATGAGAGTCTGGCAGTAGATCCGGAGACGCTCCCTACCTTCAGCCTCGTTGAAATCCCAGTTTGGGTGCTCCAGTGGGTACGCTCTATCACTCCAGGGTTGGTGGTTGGACGGCCGTCATCTCCTGGCACCAGTTTGCGGGCTTCTCCTTGTAGTCTATCCTCTGTTGTGAAAAGGACTTTTAACAGCTGCTGACAATCATCCCAGGTCGGCTGGTGAGTGAACAAAACAGAATCTAACAAATTTATCAAGTCTCTAGAATTGTAGGAAAAATTTGAATTCTGGGCCTTCCAATTATAAAGGTCACTGGTGGAAAGCGGCCAATACTGATAGGTTGGCTCCCTGTTTTCCCAGGGAGGGCCCATGACTCGGATGGGCAGGGCCACGACAGGTCCTGGATCGGGGGACTTAGTGATGCGTTGTTGGGTCCCAAACGCCGACCCTTCTCCAGGATGATCTGACACCAATGGGGCTGCAGACAAAGCATTAGGGTTATACAGTGGGGGAGGGAGGGGTGTCTGGTTCCAACCTGAATCAAGGAGATCAAGAGGGTGGTTAGAGTTGGAAATAACCGCCCGCGGTCCTTAGAGGGGGTCTGGTGGTCTGGATCTGGCCCTGGTTTCTTCTTTTGGGCAAGAAAAACCTGTGCATTATTGGAAGGAAGAGGTTTCTGTAACCAAGGAGGGGGATTCTGGACCAGGTCCTACCACACAGTTATATAGGGAATCTGATCCAGGTGGCCATGAGGGCCTTTATTGAAGACAATATCTTTTACCTTTTGGATAATAGTTAAGTCAAAAGTGCCTTCCTGGGGCCCTCCAACCCCAAAGGAAGGCCACTCTGATTTACAGAAAGTTATACATTTCCCTTTCTTAACATCAACAGGGAGGTTAAATGCCCTATCTCTCAGCTCCCTGAAGTGTCCTGTGAAGAGAGAAAGGGGGTAGTTTGAGCCTGCCCCATTTTACCGGAAAGGAACACAGATAACAAGGACGAGACAAGAACAACACAGAAAGCAGTCACAAATAGAATTCGACACGGAGGAGACGTAAAAGACCACAAGGCGCCTGACCCGATTGCTGGCCCTACGGCCGACGCGGCCTCCCTTCCAAACACACCCAGTGTGTCTGCTTCAGGGGAACAGGAGGACGTCTCCTTTCTGCTCCTGACCGGCCACCTCCACGGTGCGCCCACCTAAGTCCTCTGCTGGTCACTCTCTTAGGGCCCAATACCTGCACCATACGTATTATAGAAGACCTCTCTCCTTGGTCCCAGATCTCAGTTCCACTCTGGGTATCGCCCAAATCCCGGACGAGCCCCCAAAATGTAGGGACTGGGAGCACTTACCCCAACAGTGGAACGAGATCAGTCACAAGGCTGCAATAACAAGAGAGGCTTTATTTGTACTAGCTTAAGCCAGGGCGCAAGTCCTCATCCGTGCACACTGCCTTGGACAAGAGCCCCAAACATAGAGAACGCTGCCGCTTATATACACAGGGTTCACGTAGCCAGGGTGTCCCCAGCCCGCCCCTCCCGCTTTCCGCTGATGGATTTGTTTGTGGTGGGTTGGCCGTTTGGTCCTTTGTGTTGTTCCTGCGCTGGCCATGTCGTCTTCTCATTGGCGGTTTGGCCCGCTGTGTCGTTCCCGGGTAGGCTAGCCTCAGTCCCCAGGATTTTCCAGCTCTACTGTACACAGAGCAAGATGAAACCAAGGCCCACCCGAGGCTGCGGAGCCTGCCATGGAGGCAATTTGGCTTTACACCTTATTTCCCAAAGGCCACTTGCCAGAATGAGCATTTGTTTGTACCTCAGTCCCTTGTGTCCTTGAGTGTTTCATTTTTGAGTCCTGAAAATTGTTAACATGCAATTAAGATGGATGACCAGTAGATGTCAATATTCTGAGGCATAACTTTTAACTACTTGGCTTTAGGTGAATTTCACTAGAAATAGTCTCTCTCCAGTAATGCAGCCTACACGTACAGTATTTTCTCAACGGAACTTAAAAAAAGTACCAGATTTCCTATACATTTAATCAAAGCAGAAAGAATTTACTGCATATTTTAAATATGACATAGGTTGAATTCAGTCCTTAAATGCCTTCTAAACCTCTTTTATATTTAATGAATCATTTTGTAGTATTTGCATAATTCTATAAATTTCTGAACTGCAAATGCTCCCACATTATATTGTAATGCTCAGTTTACCCATTAGTTCAACAGTAATTAACTTGTTGAAGCTTAGAGCTTAAAAAATAAATGAGATTATTTGTTCAAAATGTCAGCAGGTCTTCCTGGAATGACATTTAAATTACTTGATGTAAATCCATTTGACCTGTGAGTCCTTGTCACTATTTAGTGACATTTTTTACAGAGTAAATTGTTTGCAGGTTGGACAGTCTGCTATGGAGCTTGGCAGAGAGCTATAAAAATAAATTATCCTTTCATTTTATACATCATTTATTCAAGCATTTGTAGAAATTGCTTTGTTTTTCTATCATGGAGAAGTGTCATTCAGTGGTTAAAAGCACATTAGCTATTTTAGATACAGACCACAGACTATGTCAGGCAAAATGTCTGAAGGAAGCGTGCCCATCGTGCTCTCTGTCCTACTGCAGGTTGAAAGGGAAGGGCAAAGAGGCCTCTCACTTTGTCTGCCAAGATACCGCAGCAAATAGAAGCACGAGTATAGCTATCTCAAGTTTAGAAAATGGGTGATTGACTTCCATTTTTTTCCTATTTTCTGTGCTGCTTTTACTTTCTAAGGAGAAAATTAAATACTTAACACAGAGAGGGCATATTCCAGGTTCTTTGTGGGGGTGGGACTAACATAGCCAAGTCAGACAGCAGAACGTGAATAGAGGTCATCTCCTGTCGTCAGAGGTCAGTCCTTGTACAGAGTCATAGCTCACGGCGTTGAAGAAGAACCGTGGCGTTGACAGGAGGTAGCAGTCCAGAGTGTGCTGCCCCAGCAATTCCAGCAGAGCACTTTGAAACCTGCCAAGCTAAGAAGGCCAGAGTGCGACCTGAACCAGCTGAACTTCCTCAGTTTCCCCAATCACTTACATGGCACCTCACCTGACTCCTCCCAGTGGGGGCGTTGTTTTGCTTCAGGCATCACTAGCTATGGGGGGAATGGGGCATGAGTGAAGCAGATGTTTGTAGAACATTCTGCGGAGAGAAACAAAGTAAACCCCACCGACATGGAGTCAGTTTGGACCCTATGGAACAGAGTTCCCAAGACAGTAACTTTTTTTTTTTTTTTGCGGTTTCATTTTTATTGGAAAACCACCTAAAATCTTAAGACAAATGATTTTAGTATATAAATTGGATTTTGTTCTTTATACAGAATATAAAGATGTCCCTCATGAATCTTCCATGTGGAGGGTTTTTCGAGCCTGAGGGAAGACGTGGTTTGCACACACAAGTGTCTCTCCTGGGGGCGGAAGTGGGAAGCAGTGGTGTCATGCTCCTACACAGGACTCAGGACAAGTGACATCGTGGAGTGGCAAGAGGGCGAAGGGGCACATTCTAGTGAGTCAGACTCAAGAAGCAGACATGACTCAAAATCTGTGCGTAGCAGACTAGGCGGTCACTTTAGTGCGGACACTGCGGATGACCCCGGAGTGACAGGTGGGGAGGCCGTCGAGGGGTGCGCACCGCGGGAGCACAGCGAGGGAGAGCATTGAGGGAAGGGCTCGAATGGGGGATGTTCGCTAAGACAAATGAACTTCTTGTCAGCTGCCCCAACAAACAAAACCGGCATCATCTGGAGTGTTAGCACACGAGGGCGCGTTGGACCGGTCTCTGTGCAGCGTGCTAAGAGTTAGGGAGCACTTCTTCACTGGTGCATACGAATCAGCAATGTTACGGAACGTTGGTGTTTTTTTGTTTTGCGTTTGTTTTTCTTTTTTCTGGTCTCCTTCTTGCCATAGTTTAGGCATGTCTTATTTTGGATGGAGTATAGCGCTTATCAATGATTTTGTCTTGTGAAAACATGTGAAGACCACGCTCACCCTGTGCCGGAGGATGACCAGCGACCTTGTTTATAACTGCTGCAGCCCGTGCTTCCTAGATAAAACTGTCATCCAAGATCCCATCTCCTCTGAAAGGAAGCTGACGTCAAAAGGCTTTTCCAGGGCGTGGGGGAACTACAGTCTTGCTTGCTCTCTCTAATGCACTTCACAGCTATTCAAAGTCACTTCTAACAGGAGATTCCTTCAGCTTGAAAAGAGGAAGATTTGTCTTGACCCTGATTTCGTGGGTGGTGAAGCGGCCCCTGCTGACCCCCACGGTCTGGGGGTTGCTCACATCGATCTCGAGGAAGTTGCTGGGCGGCCCGTAGGCGTCATTCAGGTTCTGCGGCTTGGTGATCAGCCCCAGGTATCTTCCACCGACTCTGCCGCATCACCCCGTGGGTGAAGCCCCTCCCCACACCTCTCCCACAGTAACTTTTTACAAGATCTTACAGCCTCATCCTTCTCCCTCAGCGCAGCTTATAGATCTGAACAACTGACCTTGCAGTTAGCAACTCAGCACTTAACCCACTGGGCAAAAGGTTGCATTTTATGGTCTTCACTAAAAATTAATGAATATGTGATAGATAAATTACTAATTTATCTTGAAGTGTTTGCCTGTAGCAGGAGCTGAGCCTAGCTCTGTTAGCCTATAAGCTTCGTGAGGTCAGGCATCCTGTGTTTGCCAGCCCAGTACATTATAGGCCCTAAGTAGTGTTTCATGACTAAAGAGAGAGTAACTGTGACTCCTTAGTGAACAGACAGGGCTGGTGACGGCGGATTTACCCCTCTGTGGACCGGGTAAGTCATTGAAGCATTCACAGTGATAATCCAGGAAACGGGCCAGAAAGTTGGTTATTGGCCATGCCTGGATAATGGAACCAGCCAGCCATCTTTGCCAGATGGGCTTTTCCCTTTAGAAAAACATCACATGCTAACGGGGACCATAATGATAAAACCGTATAAATAGCGCTGTGTGCCTCCAAGTGCTAGTTCCTGTTGCATATTCAAACCCGTGATGCTCAGATAGTCTGGCATGTGTAATATTAATGAGTATGACAGGCTCAGCTGCTGGGTTGTCACTGGTGCAGAAAGACCAGTGTGCCACTCTACAGAAAGCACCGCAGACTGAGGTAATTCACCTCTGTGAGTTCTCACCTCACACTTATGATCTCCCTCCTGCATCCTAGAGCCACAGCCTCAAAGACAGCCGCAGGCTGACATGCCTGTGGTGCATTTTGTAATGGACTGGTTAAAGCCAGCTGGGATTATACCAAAAGAGGAAGACGTGCTTGGGAGGTGGGCGGTGAAGATCTTCCGTAATTTCTGTTTGTCCATCTCTTCTTGTTAGCCATTTTGGCACCGTCCAAATGAGGGTAGTCAGTAGATGAGGCACTGACTACGTGGTTACTAGAATAAAACAGCATCTGTAAAACCTCTTCACAAAGGAACCTTTACGTATTTTTATTGAAACCAGCATCTTCTGACCATGTGGGACAGATGTCTGAGCTTCCCCATGAATTACAAGCACTTCTTTGTTCTTGTGTCCCTGGGTTTTCAAGTCCAGCCACGTTGACATGACCCGTGTGTTGGACTGGGTCAGGCAGGATGCAGCTCGTGGGCCATCCTTCTGTCCTACCCGTAGTTCCACCATCAGTGACGATTACTGGAATGGGAGTGAACGCGAAGGTGATTGTCAGAGAGAAGCTTCAAAAGTAAATGTCACCGTGCGACTCGCGTCTGCTCACTTCTACCCCCGTTGCTGGGCGCCGTGATCTTAGTGTGGGGTTGGGATAAAGGATAGCATTCTCCTGAGAGCTGTGAATCTGACAGGGCAGCTCTTAGAAATTCAGCCCCAGAGCAAGTTTTCACGTGGGTTCTCTGCAGACTAATGAGAGCATCCTGCCAGGGCCACTCCTGCAGAGGGTGGTGGGTTTCAGTCATTTTCAGTAGGCTCTTTTCTTCTTAAAACGAACTCCATTTTACCGCAGTCTAGCAGACTCCTCTTACTCAGCACAGGGGTATGTGTAGCTCATGGTACCCCGGGCCTCTGGTAGCTTCTGTGTGGCTCTAGGGGAACGACTGCCTGGAAGAACGGTTGTGTTTTTGGTGATGATCCAAACCCCTCCCAACATCACCAAGTGATGGGCTAGATTTGCCAAAATGGAGAAGAATTAAGTCAAGTACCTTCTTCAGGACGTCTGCCTTTGGTCTTCTGTCATCGTCCCTCGCGTCCAACGGGAAGACAAAATCAGAGCCTTCGGTAATTAGAAAGTGAGATCATCATTTAGTGTTAGGAAGCCTTGTGTTCTTTAAGATTTCCATCATCTGAAGGAAATGCACAAAAGGAAAGCTATAATTCTTGTGTTTCTACAGTAGACGTCTTGTACATTCCCATGTTAAATAAGATAACATTTGCTACTTTGCACTCTGTGTTCCTTCACTTTCATGAATTCTGCTTTGCTTAAAAATAATTTATGGTAATGTCTGTGATCTTGGTTTCATTTTCAACAAAAACCTTATCACTTGCTCATGATCAGTTTGTGTTTTCTGGATGGATAATTTATTGTATCTTTAGTTTAATGGAAATTTAACATGGAACATGTTCAGCAAAAAGCAATAGCAATCTTTTGAATTCTTGTTAGCCTCTGCCCCTATGGAGCAGTCAGAGAGGATTATGGGTTTTAGCCTAGAAATCTTAGATTCAGGAGCTGCCTGCTTCGGGAGACAGTTTATTATAATAGTAAATCCATCAAGATAGGACATTACAAGCTTCCTAGTGAACTTGTGTACTCGCCAACAGTCGAAAGTAGGTGTGGAAAGTTTCCTAAAATATTTGGAGTGCAAATCAGAAACCCAGGCAGCCCCCTCTGTTTTCCCAATTCTTAGCACTTCTTGGAAGGCTTGGTAGTCTGAGTGTCTACTGTCTTTTCGGACATCTAGCTTTGGATTGATTCAGACTTTGAACCCTTTCAGCTCGCACACGCCGAGGAAGGCTGTGTTTGCTGGAAGCATGCAGCTGCTGGCTGGAGTCAAGCTGTGCACGGGGAGGATCCTGACCAACCACCCTCACTACGAAGACAAAAGCCTGAGGGAGCGAACCAAAGCGGTAAGGGCCCCCCCAGTGTGGGCTTCCTGTTCCCGGTCAAGATAAGATGTGTGGTGCCTGATGCACCCCTACAGCTTGTGGGTAGGGGCAGTAATCCGGAGGAAAAGCATAGGGCACAAGGCTGGCATCTCCTCGGCCCACTCACTGGCTGCCCCGGGCATGCTGCTGCTGCGCCCAGGCTCATGTTGGCTAGAGTAACTGAGGAGGTGGCATTGGGGAGCAAAGCCTCAGGACCACTGACTAGGAGCGGAAGAAGAAGGCAGGGATGTGCTGGTCACTGTGTGTGGCCCACTTGTTCTGCTTCATGGCATTTTACCTACAGTGCATAGCTATAGCACAGCCACAAAGTTAGAACATCAAGACGTACAGAAGGGGCTGGGGGAGGGGAAATGAGCTGATACCAAGGGCTCAAGTAGAAAGAAAATGGTTTGAGAATGATGAGGGCAACAATGTACAAATGTGCTTGACACGATGGATGTATGGATTGTGGTAAGAGTTGTACGAGCTCCCAATAAAACCATTTTAAAAGAAAGAAAAAAAAGAGACTGTAGTGTTAGGTCTCCTACCCCTCTCAGCCACTGGTTCCCCTCCTAGGTGGCAGTACTGAGACCAGTTTCTTATGTATCCTCTCCAGTGTTCTGATTGCGCATACAAATATATATGTACACATTCATATTCTTTTCTTCCTTTCTACACAAGGAATAGCATGCCATGTCATGCCGTTTTGGGGCACTTTCTATATTTTTAAACTCATTCCATAGCAATATATAAACATCTTACCTTATGATTTTAAAACACCATAATATTACATTATGTAAATAACCAAATTTTATTTAACTATTTGATTATTCCCCTGTACTGTAAATAAAGAACTTGTACATGTGTTCTTCTGCATAAAGCATTCATGGAAGATCTGTAGTTCAGATTCCTTGGCATGGCATTGTTGGGTCAGATAAAGTGGGTACCAGTGGTGTAGCTGGGGCCACTCAGCAATGCAGGAAGTGCCTGCTTCCCGAAACCGTGGCAGCAGGGTGTCACATTTTTCTGATGCTTCATGTTGGTCATTCCTTGGTCTTGGTATTTGAAAGTTATTCAAAAGTTTGGTTGTCAGTCTCCATATCCCTGAGACCTGAAGAACTAGATGGTGCCCACTACCTCTACCAACAGCTCTGAAAAGACCATCTTGAAAGTCCTGGATAGAGTGGGAGAAAATACCTTCAGAACTGAAATCCAGAAGCGTCAGGCTTAGTGGTTGACAGAGACAAGTGGAGCCTCCAAGTGGTGCTTCAGGTCCAGAATCGAACTCACCGCCTTGTTGACAGAAACAACCATTTAAGACCCAAAGGACAGCATTTACCCAAGGACGGAGGACTAGGAAAGAAGGTGGAATGGAAACAGGAAATTGTGGGAGCAAGTGGGATAAGCGATGTTACCATGTGGGAATTGAAATGGGTGAGTTGAAACAAAATGTGCAAGAAATAGTGAATGTAAAACTGATAATCTCTTCTGTAAACCTTTACCCAATTCCCAGTAAAAAGCTACATAACTAAATAAAATAGTTTGAATTAAAACTCAGAAAAAGAAGGATTTGTTGTCTTAACTTAGCAATTGCCCATTCAAATTCAGTATGGCTGTACAGGACAGAGGAGGGTTACCTTAACCAGAGTAGCATTTCTAAGGATGTCAGTCTGAACCACTGAGCTTTTGCTTAGCAGCCGAGCACTTAAACACTGTGGCACAGGGGTACCTTTTCCTTGACTCGGATCCAGCTATGGGAGTTTCCCAGACAGCCCGAGCAGGGGTGCCTAACTCACCGTGCTGTGGAGAAGGCAAACAGACTGTGCTAGGGAGTCTGGGGTCCTGCTGCCTTTCTTTAAGTTCCAGTCCCGGCCCTGGTAGCAAAGCCTAGCATCCTGAAAACCCCCAGATTCTTCTCATCCGTGGACACCTTTAGTCTCAGGCCCGGCCGGACTATAGGACAGCTTCACAGTAGCCTCCTCTCATCACATCCAGTTTGGCGGACACCGAGAATTAGGCCTTCCGAATGCAGTCCCTGAAGTCAGAACTCTAAAATGGAAGGCAAGCAGGAAGCAGGGAAACCACACTCCTTTCCATCATCTCCTGCCCCACCCCCACCAATTGTCCCCATTCCAGCACCGCCTAGGATGGAAGCCACACCTGGGCTGGGTGTGTTCCCTTCCCGTGTCTGACGATGCCCAGGAGGACTGGGAAGGCCTCCTCTCCCTCACGAGCGCCCACTGGCTCTGGTTCCTGGCACCCATCAGTGGAGCTGGGGCTTGGTCTCATAGTGATCAAGTGAGATGAAGCACAGAGATGTAAAGCCTGTACCTTTGACCAGGGCCTTCCCCCCAGCTGCCATCACCAGACCCCAAGCCCCCTAGAGACCGAGTAAGGGGGCACTGTATCCGTTGTTAGGTGCCATTGAGTCAGTTCTGACCTCTTGTGACCCCAAGCACAACAGAAGGAAACACGGCCCAATTCAGCACCATCCTCCCAGTTGCTCTGTTTGAGCCCACTGCTGTAGCCACGTGTCCGTCCATCTCTGAGGGCCTTCCTCTCTCTCACTGCCCGTCTACCAAGCGTAATGTCCTTCTCCAGAGACTGCTCTCCACAGGACGTGAGCTGAAGTCTTAACCACCCGGCCTCTGAGGGTCCTTCTGGCTAAACTTCTTCTGAGACAGATTTGTGTGTTCTCTGGGAAGTCTGTGATACTTTAAATAGTCTTCGCCAGCACCTTAATCAAATAATCACTTCTTCAGTCCTCCTTATGCAATGTCCAACTCTCACATGCATTTATGAGGTGAATTGAAAATACCATGGCTTGGATAAGGCGCACCTTAGTGCTCAAAATAACCTCCCTGCTTTTCAACACTCTTGTATGTAGGCCCCCTTTAAGGCCCCCTTTACTCCACCACATTATATACTTTGGTAAAATGGTCTCAGAAATAGCACCCACTGTGAATCTGCATGCCAAATCTTGATTTATTCCACAAGACTCACATTCCTCTGCTCAAGGCTAAATAATGTTCCTATATGCTCCAGGACTGCTGGTGAGTGGCCTGGGAGGGTAAGGGAGAGGAAATAGAGAGCAAGAGGCGGGGCCCGGGCCACCGATTTATGCCTTCAACAAACTCTGGCAGTAGAACGCGATGGTGCCCTCACTCCGTTTTAATCTCATTCTGAAAGGTTTATCAGATTTATGCCAAGAGGTCCCCAGAGGATGTACATGCGCTGCTCAGGTCCTTTGGCACCGACTACGTCATCCTGGAGGACAGCATCTGCTACGAGCGTAGGCACCGCCGGGGCTGCCGACTGAGGGACCTGCTGGACGTCGCCAATGGACATGTGAGCATATTCCCGTTTTGTGGATGTCAGGGCTCGGGTGGGGGGGGTGTCCAAGTCGAGACCTAAGCATCCCAAGTCCTGTAAATCAGGTTACATTTTGCAAGATGCAGCACACATCCACTGTTCTCTTGCATCCTGCAGAACTCTACTGCCATACTTGCAGGGCTGCCACAGGAGCCGAGGAAAGGGTAGGGAGGGGCCCTGGATTCCCAGCTTCACAGCAGCCAGCAGCTCCTCCGTTTGCTCTTTTGTGCCCTGGAGGTCTGTATAAAATCTACTTAATAAGTAGTGCACTGCTTAAAAACAATAACGTCCCAGCTCAAGCTTGTTTAAAGCCAGCACTCAAACAGGTTCTGTTAGCCCAGCGGCTCAGTGACATTGATTATTTCCCAGTTGGACAAACATCCTCACCTTTTCCCCACTGCTCCCTAACGTTGCTATCAAATCTTTCAAGTTGCTGTTGGCAGTTTGATTCCATATGTACATAGATCTTAAAAGAACATAAAACTTAAGGCACGCAATCTTTACTAGTTACAGCTTTTGTGACCTGTGGGACATATTTCACCCACCAATGTTTTCAATCTCTCAGGTTTCTTGGGATAGTCCTGTCTCAAAATTGTCTGTAAATACATGACCTGTGTAGCTGTGTGAATTTGTAGAATTTACCCTCATCTTAAATTATCCTCATCTTAACCATTCTTCCACTAGTGTCCACTTGGGACATGTGTTCCACATAATTGTATCAAAATCCACAATACCTCATAAAAAGTTTTCCCCTCAATTTCATTACTGAAAACACATGGTATCAACAAAAATTGAAAACAGAAATAATCTAGTTGTGCTAGAGTTAAACTAATATGGTTGGCCTTGGTTTAAAGTTCTCTTTGGCTAGTAAGTTCAGGAGTTCGTCCAGCATCCTTGATTCCAGAAATCTAGATTCCATAAGAATTTGAAATTATGTTTTACATTTCCCCTTTTTATTAGATTTTTCTGCAGTAGATTCAGATTTTTATCCAAGGAAAGTAATGTGCCAGAGTTATGTTATATTCAGAGGACCACAAAAGTGCACTTAAATTTTGCCTTCTGTATAACTTTTTATAACTAGGCTACATAACTATTTAAAAGAACTTTCTTTGGTCCTTGTAATTCTTCTCTTTGTTATCATCTGAGGGACAATATAGTACTTCACCAAGAACAAGGAGACCCAAGTTCCACCTTTGCCATTTATGCTAATCCTTGTATGACCCTGAACTTGCCTTCTCAGCCTTGATTTGGACATCTGAAAGGTAGAAGAGATGGACCAGATGTTCTCCAAGTTGCCACTGAAATTTAAATAAAATAATTTGATTTAATTTAACAAGTCTTAAAGAAACCGCGTAACTACTCCTACATAATACCTATTCTTGCATCTACGATCACATTTAAGTAAGTTTCTTGTTTGGGGGGCTGTGTTTGCTTGTAGATGATGGACGGCCCAGGGGAGAACGAGCCTGATCTGAAGGCTGCGGACCACCCTCGCTTCTGCGCAGAGATCAAGAGAAGCCTGCCCCCGTACACGGCGCACTTCACCAGAGTGTTCCAGAACAAGACGTTCCACGTTTACAAGCTCACCCGAAACAAGTAGCACAGCGTCCTCCTCAATCCCTATTTTTGATACAGCGAAACTCAGTTGATCATTTCTTATGTAATTAGGTACCCTGCACCCTAAAGCTGTGATGAGTAAGTTCTACAGATGTTTACACAAGTGTTAGCCATCTTTGGAAGCATCTTACACAAGTCCAAACTCTTTTCATCTTGTCTCTTTTCCATTAATGTTCTTCAGCATAAATGTTTCTCAGCATGGCCTAGCATTTTGTTGGGGAGATCAACCTGTGTTCACTGGTAGCCTGAACGGTCACCCACTCTTCTGGGAATTGTGAGCCTGTTCAGGATTTGAAATACATGTAGCCTTCAGCTGTCTTGAGACAGTTCTGGTTGGATTGAATTGAGGGTGTGTGTGATTAAGTTATTTGCTTTTATTTCACTTGTGAAGACCAATCATTCATTAGCTTTTTAAAGAGCTCTTTAGTGTTTCGTATCCTGTATTTTGGAGATTTTTGGTTTGTTTTTATTTTTATTGTTTTCAATTTTCATTAGGAAAAAAATCATGTTAGGCCTTTGTATGTATATGAAACTTTTTGGTTGAACTGTGTCTGAATTGTAGTGTGTAGTAGGATTTCAGTAATATGTATAATGTACTGTGTGTGTGTGTGTGTGTGTGTGTGTGTGTGTGTGTGTGTGTGTGTGTTTTGATGCGGAAAAGCATTGCCAACAAGTGTTCCAGGTCCATATTGTCTGTAGCCAGTAGAACTTGGGTTCTGACTTTAAAACCTGCTGGTAACTATTTAACCCCGCCTTCATATAAGAGAGCTTTGCTTTACTTCTTACTCATTTAAATGGACTGAGTTTGCAAAATTTTGTAAACTGTTTGTGTTTTTAGCCTTTGTATTTTTTTACAGCTTACAACCTTGCAAAGTGAATATTTTTAAAACGCTGGGGCTTAACAAATTTGCTGCTGTGGTATTTTTAGCAGACAGCATTTTCAGACCGGGTGGGCTTTGTGTCTCCAGTCTGCTGTGAGGTCCTGCTAGTGCGACTTTTCCTGACTCAAAAGTGCCTCCGAGTCCTGCCTACGAAGAAGCAAATTGAGGGTACCTGCCCCCCAAAGTTCTGATGATTGCTTTTCGAATTAAGTTTTCCTGGTGGGGGCTTGTCGAAGTTGCTGATAAAAGCATATCATGCATTGACTTCAATCGAGATGGCAAGCGCGATGAACTTCCGCCCTTGTTCTTGCAGATGTAAATGCTTCTCCTTGCCATTGAGTGAAGCCAGGTAACACGTGCAGCAAGGTGGATAGTGCACGTGCAAATCGTTTTATATCCAGTTAGTACTTCCTAAGCAGCTGTCAAAACGTTTTCTACACTGTCATTTTGAACACAAGGATATTTGGCTTTTATCAAAATTTATTTAAATAAGAAATCGACAGTAGCTACATTATGAAATTATGCAGCTGAAACGACTGAATTACATGTTCCTTATATTCCTTAAGAAGATGGGCGACCACTGCAGTTTTGGATGACACAGAAATAAGGCATTTTAATCAGTCTAACAACTCTTAAGTAAGCCAGTAACGATGCATGCCTGTTGCAGCTGACAGCATGGGTCAGAGCATCCTCCGAGTGCCTTTCTCTAGTTGACACAAGCACATGTAAGGTACAAGTGCGTCCACCAGTGTGGCTGCGTTTTAAAATTCTCTGTTACCTTTTCAGATACATTGAACTTTGGTTTGAATATTCCTGTATGTGTTAGTCTAAGCACTTTGGGTATTTGAAATCTTGATCACATGAAAATGTACTTAAATTTTTTGATGGCATACGGTGATTTTTTTTCTTTTAAATTGTGGTCATTCAGTGATGCTGCCCCCACTACCCCAACCCCCCACCCTTCCACCCAGTGGGTGCCATTGTTTGGGTACCATTGTCTCCAAAGCTTGTAGTCTTTAGTAAAAGGTATAAAGTGCCAAAAAGATCTTGTAAGACAAAATCCATATCCTCTTTCCAAGACACTGTGAACATGTACAGTCCAGGCTGTTTCCTGATGACCAGATCTCTCAGGAAACCCATGCGAGACGCTGAGTGCTCCTCGGCCGTCTCTGAGGACCCTGCCATCAGCAGACACAGAATCAAGGAGAAACCTTCTGAAGCCCGGCTCCGGTTTCCAGCCCCTGTACCAAGAGAATTTCCGCTTGCATCTGGTGCACACTCCCCTTTGCAACTGTGTTCACATTTGGCAGTTGCCGCAGATTAAGGCTCTAGTTTTGGTGGTTAGCAAAGCCCCTGGATTGTGTTCAGATTCAGCTGTCAGAACCTCTGAGTCCAAGCAAAGCGCTCTCACCTGCTGAACGCAGCAGATGACCGGGGGTGCTCCGCCTGCTGGGAGCCCACACCCTGCCCTTCTCAGGTGCTCTCGCGCCCTCACCCTTGGTTGAGCCATGTGCCAAAACCAGCATGCTCAATACTGAACATTGCAAGCACACAATTGAAATACAGATTTGCTTAAACCAGGGAATTTGGGAGCCCTGGTAGTGGTTACGAGTTGTATTGCTAACTACAAGGTCAGTAGTTCAAAGCCACCAGCCGCTCTATAGGAAAAAAGAGGAGGCTTTCTACTCCGGTAAAAAGTTCCAGTCTCAGAAACCCACAGGGGCCGTTCTCCTCTGCCCGCTAGGGTTGCTGTGAGTCAGGACCCCCTCGCCAGCAGTGTGGGCTTTGGGGCAGGGCGATGGGTGTGGGAAGCCTTATTTGAATGAATATTCAGTTGGGCGCTTTGGGAAGATTGGATAACAATATATTTGGTCATACAGTACTTCAAATAGGTGTGCTTGGGCAAGTTTTAAAACAATGAAGAAACAAAAATCAAGCAAAGTTGTGAACTAAAATGGCTTCAGAGGTTGAAGGACTCATTCCATTTTGTAAGATTCCAAACTGAGAGGGATGGTTCCCAAACATCCTGTTATGACTCATGTCAGAAGTAGTGCCACAATCACTGGACCCTTATAGAAAGGAAAAGATTGTCTTTACATCAAGTGCAGATAAATGAACGTACAGCTTTGTATTTTAAGTTTTCATTCCTTGCTTGGACCCTCACTGCACACTTGATCCACTACTGATACTGATCACAGTGGCTAATACAGATGCTCCTGAAGCTGACAGGTCAGTCACTTAGAAAGAATGGGGATTCATTTCCAGTAATATTAGCGGGAACATAATTCAGTGTCCTCTAGGCCACTTGCTGTCCACTTACTGACCCTGCCCTTTGTGAGATCTAAAGTATTTGGGGGGGGCGTGTATTTGTGTTTGGTGTGGGTGCTGCTGGGTGGCAAAGGCATATGTAGATATCGGGTCTGCAGCTTCATTTTACAGTTAATTTAATCCAAGATGTGGGAATTTTAGCTCACTTTGGCCAAAACCTACCTGGGTTAACAGAAGTACTGTTTTTAAAAATGGAATTGAAACCTTTGAATTATGTGTTTTCGGGTTCACTTCTGACTCTCGGCAACCTCCTAGGAAGATATTAGGATGTCCTTAAATCATGTGTCTCATTTGATATGCTTGCAAGTGCTGTATACATGCCACCCTTTGGCCTGCAAGAGAGTGCTTGTCTGTTCCTGTAAAAGGCTTTAAGAGAGTGGCTTCCTTTCTTGGGCAATCGATTTTGTTTTTAACTTCCTGTAGAGGAAATCTTTACAGAGAGCTGTTATAATCTGTTGTACCAAGATATATGGAGATTAAATGCTAAATAAAACTCTTTTAAGTCACAAAATGAGAAGTGTCTTTCATGTTCATGAAAGTTGAAAACCAAGAAGTCAGATTATGGAAGAGCACGAAATACAGGCAGATGAAGAGTCGTGGGCGGCAGGTGGATGTGGCGAGGTCTTGATTGTGCTTGTTAACGTGGGGGGAGTTGATCTCATCACAGGAATGTTGCTTTAAGTGCTGCTTACCGGTTTCCCTTCCACCTCAAGCATATCATTTCCGTTTCTAAAGAGAAGGCTGCTATCAGCCAAAATTACCCTGGGAGAGAGCAATGCTTTGTGTTTTGACCTTTGGAATAGTTTCTACTTTCTTGATTCCATTCTTAAACCTTAGTAATTCAGGAAGATGGTGGCAGCCTCTCTCGTTGGTAACAGTGTGTAGGGAAACCAGTGTGCATGATTCTTGAAATGCCAGGCAGACATGGTTGGAGAGACGGATAGACTTCCAAGTCAAGGAGCCCCCCGGTGAGATCCCAGCTGCTAGGGACTGGCCGGTGCTGCCCAGCAACGCTGTCCTCCACCAAGGTAGCACAGTGAGATTCGGGATACAGTGAACTGTATGTACGGTTGGTTGGTTAGGTGACGCCAGGCTGTTGGCAGATGAACTCTTTCTTTTCCCTCTGCCCTTTCTGAGGCAGTACCACATTCACTTCATAATCCTTTTCTGTTAATTTGGTATTTAAATACTTGCTCTATAAGGTTGATTTTAAAAATGCAGCCAAAGAAATGGGTTGTGAAATCAATGTAGTGGTTGCAAGCAACATTTCTAGAAGGGGTGGGATGGAAGAGGAAGGAAAGTGTTGCTTTGTGAAGCGTATGTGTGTAGTCTGTCTGAGCGAAGGTCCCATCTGTACTTGAGAAGAATGTGATTGTGTGTTCTGGAGCTAGCAGTTAGGTCTGGCCACTTTGTCATTGTCCAAATCTTTTAGTTCTTGTGGGTTCATCCATCCATGTCTCCAAAGATTAAAATTGAGTTTTCTATTTCTCCCTTCTTGATTTTTGACAGTTATTTTATTTACTTATTTATTTAATCATTTTATTTGGAGCTCTTACACAATCCATACATACAGCCATTGTGTCAAGCACATTTGTACATATGTTGCCAGCATCATTTTTGAAACACTTTCTTTCTACTTGGTTTCAACTTCTCCCTCTCCCATCCTCCCTCTCCCATCCTCCCTCCCTCTCCCATCCTCCATCATGAACCCTTGATGATTTATAAATTATTGTTTTTTCCATGTCTCACACTGACCACTGTCTCCCTTCACCCACTTTTCTGTTGTTCATCCCCCTGATGTGGGGTGGGGTGGGGTTGAATACGTTGATCATTGTGATCGGTTCCCCCTTTCTCCCCAGACCTTTCAATTACCCTCCTGGTATTGCTGCTCTCATTATTGGCCCTGAGGGGTTTATCTGTCTTGGATTCCCTGCGTTTTGTGCTCTTATCTGTACCAGTGGACATGCTCTGGTCTAACTGGATTTGTAAGGTAGAACTGGGATCATGATAGTCCGGGTGAGGAAGCATTGAAGAACTAGAGGAAAGTTGTATTGGTGCTATACTGCACCCTGATTGGCTGGTTTCTTCCTTGTGACTCTTCTGTAAAGGGATGTCCAGTTGTCTACAGATGGGCTTTGGGTCTCCATTCTGCCCTCCCCCATGTTTGCACTGATGTGATTGTTTGTTCTGAGTCTTTGATGCCTTCTCCCTTGATCCCATTGACACCTCATGATCACACAGACTGGTGTGTTTCTTCCATGTGTTTTTTTTTTCCCCCCTTTGGTGTTAGTGTGTGGGGTGAAGGTGTTAGTGTTGGAGGTAAGGGTGTGTGTGGGGTCCCATGTGGGCTTTATGCTTCTCAGCTAGATGGCCGCTTATTTATCCTCAAGTCTTGAAGACCCCAGATGCTTTATCTTTTGATACACGGGAACCATTGGCTTTTTTCACTACATTTGCTTATGCACCCATTTTGTCTTCAGGAAGGTGAGTATCACAGAATGCTAGGTTATTGGAACAAAGTTTTCTTGCGTTGAGGGAGTACTTGAGTAGGGGCCCAATGTCTGTCTGCTACCTTAATACTTAACATATAAACATGTGCATAGATATCTATTTCCCTATCATTATATATGAATATATTTATGTATGTGCATGCCTGTATTTAGACTTCTATAAATGTCCTGTGCCTCCTACTTCTTTCCTCTATTTCCTTTTACTATCCTCTTGTCCCACCATCATGTTCGACCTCTAATTCCTCTTGATTACATTGCACTTGATCAAGGCCACCAGGCATCCTATGTCCTCCTTGCCATCGATTTTAGATCACTTGTTGTTCCCTTGTCCCTGGGTTTGTTGGCTTCCCTTTTCCGTGTCCCCGGAACAGTCAGTCCTGTTATTTTCTCCTCAGGTTGTTTATCCCGCCTATCTTATCTAGATAGACATGCAAAAAAAATAACAAACACCAAAACAACAACAAAATAAAAGCTTATAAATAGTTTCAGGTCTGTTGACATTGATGCATGTTTTCCAGTCAAGCCTATGAGGTGCCACACTGTCCCCAAATTCTATTTTTAGGGTTCCTCAGGGTCTTCATTGCTTTGCTCTGTTGTACGCCCTTTGTGTTTTGCCCTGGTGCGGTAGGGTCAGATCAGGCACAATTCCCGCACTGTGTCTCCCATGTTGTCCGCCAGAGCTATGGTTAAGTGAGGGATGGGTCCTCTTTGTGCATTGGCTGCTCTGAGCAGGAATATCATCACTGGGGCTTTGTGGGCCAGGATGTGTTCCATTCTCTCTTTCTTCCCTCTTCATTTGCTCCTGTGTGCTCTGAGCAGACCCGCCCCTCTCCCTGAGCTGTAGCTTCAGTGCTGTCCTCTGAAGTGCATTCTTCTGGGGAGGGGGTCCAAGTGGCTGGGAATGCAGCCGGCCCTGCAGGCAGTTAATTTTAAGAACCACAAGACTAAAGTTCCAACAGTGCTTATAGCAGTAGGCATGCCAGAACTCAACTGTGTCGCTGTTGAAATGACTCATGTTCACCAAGACAGAGATGAGAGCGACAGTGAAAGGGCCTGATTTATTGCATGAGCTTCATTACACTGTCTGGTGGAGCATTGACATTTCCCCCACAGGCACTTTCCAAGCAACTATTTAATTACAGAGCACACATCTCAAAAAATTACCTGATATTTGCTTTTTGATATCAAAGCTGAGAACAGACATTGCAGGCAGCATAATGTAGAATACTGATCCGTGGCAGAAGAGAAAAATGGCTGACGTCTGGTTTTATTTCACGATCAAGAACAGAATGGACAAAGGCCAGGAGGAGAGGTAGGCCATCGTCTACAGGAGGATCTGATCTTTGTCCCATAAACCAAAGAGCAGTGAGAGCCAGCAATGTGGAGTCAGTGTGCTGACAACTGCCTTGCTGAGAGATGCCCAGCTGGCTCTCTGGAGCTAGCCCACACAACAAGGACTTGCTGTTCAGAAGTCCTCCGAGACTTGCATCCATGCACCTTGCCTCCCAAAATGCTCAAGACAGTCATTGGCATGGCAATAACCTGGTATAGGATGTAATACCTCCGTAGCACACCTACTCATGGATTAACCCTCCTTAGCTGACATTTGATAGTAACGACAATAGTAAACTATTTTCCCCACTGTTTTGCATAACAATACATGTCTGGCATGTCCCTGACCATCAACTCCATGTGCATGGAGCTAGGAAGCTTAAATTACAATATATTTCAATCCCCATGAAGGAAAGGTGTGTGACCTCCCCAGCCCCCAGGGCTGAGCAGAAAGGAAGAAAGGGCTGGAGTGGAGCCAACAGGAATGGGACCCTGTCTGGCAGGTTCTGGGTGTCCACAGGGGGTTGACGCCGAGGCAGTGGCAACTTGTGTCTTGAAGGTGGGCCATCAGGGCCAAGGAAGACGTGGTACCACAGGATGGGCCCAGCTCTCAGCCTTGAGAGGAGGCAAGAGGGGTGTGCTGCAGTCAAAGGAGCTGAGGTTAGGAGATGGGAAGCAGCTGCCTGGTGCCTGTGCAGTCCTTTACTCTTCCTTGATGCTCCTCCTGGGCAAGGCAGGCTACCTGTGCCGAGCGATCAACGGGTAGCAGTTGGTGGCAACTGCACTTTACAGTTCAGGGCAGAGGCCAGGTCTGGCCAGCATGGTCTCAAAAGTAGCTCTGCATTGCCAATTCTTGGGCAGAGGGAGGCAGGGCTATTCAAGGAGAGCCAGCCAGGAATACTCAGGTGAGTAGCTGGTGGTAGGATCCAGGAGGCAGTGTGTATCCATTCTGTAGCAGCCAGACCCTCCTAGCTGCAGACAGCTCCTGCAGTTCCCACCAAAGGTATTTTGGAATCATTGAAGTTTGTCAGGGGAGCCAGCCCCTAATAAATCACAGGCCCAGCAGGTGCAATTGTACAACTAAGATATATAACGATTATAGGAAAGTCATAGAGAATAAGAGAGATAGGAGAGAGAGTAAGATGAAAGAGTAAGACACATTTCATGGTAGCTTGCACACCTCCTGGACGGCCATGATCTCACCAGCCAGATCCACGCACAGCGTGGGGCAAGAGGGCAGGAGGAGTTTCTGGCCAAGGCCCATATATACTTAAGGGCGTGATTACAGGTAACCACACATGTCCCAGGAAGGGGCTGTACAATAGGCATACACATCACAGGAAGGGGATGAGCTAAGTGGAGACTAGATATACATGTGACAAGAAGGGCGGGCCCTAGATTCAATATGGCAACCTAACCTTGGTCATCCTCAAGTGGGCTTGGGCTCTCCATCAGGAAAACAATCTAATATCCTTATCAGAAGGAAGTGGGCCGGACTTAGGGTGTGACAGACTATACAGTCTGCTCTAGATGGCTGACAACCCCCAGGGAGAATAACCTCTGACCTGCTTTCGTTGACCTCCAAGTGTATAGTCATTCAGCAAGCAGCTAGGTCTGGCATATAGTTGGGGGAGTCAACTTGGGAGAAATCTTTCTGTATCCCACAGAGGTATAAATTTGTGCCACTCACCCTGGAAATAAGGTGACAGAGTGAGAGGACCTTAGGAATGGAAAGGGGACAACATTTGGAGCACCTTGACACTGGAAGACTGCAGAGGGCGACGGCCAGTGACCTGGGCAGATGCTCACCGTACAAGTGAAGAGGAAGGTGATGTCACTCTCCATTTTCACATCCAGCCCTGTCACATCACGGCCCGGTCCTTGGAACCTAGCATGTCAACCCGTGAGGAGTGTGAAGAAATAGGACAACGGAATATTGGCAGATATTTCTAAATACAGTTTAGAAATGCAGAGAGGGGATGGAGGCTGGAGAGAAGGCCCTGGAGGTGAACCCTAGCTACCTGAGACGACCTTGGAGGGGCTCCTAGCAGCTTTCAGGTGCACAGAGGGAAGTGACAAGTAAGGCTTAAACAGGCATGCGTGTGTAATGTCTTTAGCATAGACCGAGCAATAAAAATCCTCATTTTTGTTTTTATTTGTTGTGGGTATGACTGTTATAAAGATATTACGAAATTACTTTCCAAAGTGATTGCGCCCACTTACTTAGCTTATCAGCAATGTGGAAAACCTGTGCGATCTGTGGGGAGGGAAATGACACATCTAGGAAAGAGAACATAAACAAACAGAGCCGTTTCCAGCAATTCTACCCAGAGATGCCAATGTTGGGCTCCATGCAATGTTGGAAGCCGTACTGCTGACACTGGAGCCCCAAATGGGGCAAGAACATGGTTTTAGGTAACCTGGCACTGCTAGGAAATGGATAGAGGAACCAAGAGGGGGTCAGATAGGAGATCTTTCTCTCATAGAGCTGGGATTCCAGAGGGCTACACTCCCAGATAAGGACAAACACACTCTCCACCAGAGGATGCTATGAAAACTTTTAGCTCTGAGTCAGGCACATACCAATCACTGACATGGATTTGAAGCCCTAAGTGGTCCCCAAACCTCTCAAGGAATGGATTCCATTTGAAAACTGTCTCCGTGGCCTGGTAGGGAGTGATCAAGGGTAATGTAACGAGAGGAATTACTGAAACCCAAATGAAGGCTGAGCATGATAGTGGGACAAGAAGAAAGTAAAAGGAAATAGAGGAAAGAGCTAGGAGGCAAAGAGCATTTATAGAGGTCTGAAAAAAGGCATTTACATATGTAAATATATACATGCAGATGGGGAAATAGAATTATGTGCATATATTTATAGGCTTAGTATAAAGGTAGCAGATGGACATTGGGCCTCCACTCAAGTACTCCTTCAATGCAAGAACACTTTGTTCTATTAAACTGGCATTCCATGATGCTCACCTTCCCGACATGATCGCTGAAGACAAAGCAGGTGCATAAGCAAATGGGGTGAAGAAAACTGATGGAGCCCAGCTATCAAAAGATTTAGTGTCTTGCGTCTTAAAAGACTTGAAGGTAAACAAACAGCCATCTAGCTCAGCAGCAACAAAGCCCACATGGAAGAAGCACACCAGCCTGTGATCATGAGGTGTCAAAGGAATGTGGTATCAGGCATCAAAGAACAAAAAAATATCATTGTCAGTGAGGGGGAGTGTGGGGTGGGGACCCAATGCCTATCTGTAGGCAACTGGACATCCCTTTACAGAAGGGTCGTGGAGAGGAGATGAGCCAGTCAGTGCAGTATAGCAATGATAAAACATACAACTTTCCTCTAGTTCCTAAATGCTTCATCCCAATCCACTATCACGATCCCAATTCTACCTTACAAATCTGGCTAGACCAGAGGATGTACACTGGTACAGATAGGAACTGGAAACACAGGGAGTCCAGGACGGATGATCCCTTCAGGACCAGTGGTGAGAGTGGCGATACAGGGAGGGCCAAGGGAGGGTGGGGTAGAGAGGCAGAACCGATTACAAAGATGTACATATAACCTTCTCCCTGGGGTACGGACAACAGAAAAGTGGGTGAAGGAAGACGTGGACAGTGTAAGATATGACAATAATAATTTATAAGTTATCAAGGATTCATGAGGGAGAGGGGAAAATGAGCTGATGCCAGGGGCTTACGTGGAGATCAAATGTTTTGAGAATGATGAGGGTAACGAATGTGCAAATGTGCTTTATATGATTGATGTATGTATGGATTGTGATAAGAGTTGTATGAGCCCCCAATAAAATGATTAAAAAAGAAAACTGTCTCCGTCTGGTATAGCCTGGGTCTGTGTTACTCAGTGCCATCAAGTCAGTTCTGACCCTGTGCACGAGGGAGCAAACCTGCCCGGTCCTGTGCCATCCTCACAATTGTCCCTGTGCTTGAGCCCATGGTTGCAGCAAAAAGTATTGCTACTGGTCACTCCATCTCGTTTAGGCCTTCCTCTTTCGCTGCCTCTCCACCCTGCCAAACAGGTACTTCTCCAGCGGCTGGTCTCTCTCAGAGACACATCCAAAGTATGTAAGATGACGCCTTGCTATCCTGCCTCTAAGGAGCACACTGGTCTTACTTCTTCCAAGACAGATCAGTTTGCCTAGCAGAAGCAAATTTAAATCCTCTCGGAACGAATTTACTTTTATCCTAGTCCTTGAAGTCATTTCACAAATAATTTTACAAAATGCAGAAACCTCAGCATTCTTGCAAGATGGTGATGTAAATGAACCGCCCTTTGGACCCTTTCCACCAATACAAGAGAACCATCTAAGTCTTGAGGAACTCTGAATTGGGGATCAGAAATCCACAGTGGGGAACTGAAGATGGGAAAGACCCGATGAACCAACGAGTTGCAGACAAGGACAAATTTTAAAAAGTATTGCTACTGAAGTTCCAGTTCATGCACACGTTTAATTCAAACAAAACGTGTTTAAGCATGTCCCTGTGGTCAGGGGATGGCTGCAGGCAAGGTGTTCAGTAATACGCTTGACAACATCTTACTAACCACACCAGGACCAAACTCGCTGCCATTGAATCGATGCTGACTTGCTGCGACCCTATAAGACATAGTAGAATTGCTCCAATGGGTTTCTGAGACTGAAGTCCAATAAAAGTGACTTGTGAAGGGATCTGCTGAGCCAGTTGAATTCAAGGCAGAGAAATCATCTCAGAAGGTTATAGTTTAGGAGACCCCCAAATGGTTAATCTTGATAGATTTTTTTTCTCAAAGGGCACAGATAGGGGCTTATTATGAGAAGTTTTAAGAAAATTGGAAATTGCATTCGTGAGAAAAAAAACCAGCACAAAAGTTGCATTGAGGAATTTCCTCCCATCATGACAACACATCTCATTCTTCAAGGGTAGCACTGGGAAATCTTACCTCAAGATCTCCAACCTGATCTTGCCAGTTCTGAAGTCATTTTGTTCCCCAAACTCAACACTTGAAAGGAATGTGATTTGAGTCACATTTGTCATGGATAACAAAACTGCTGTTTGACATATAAATCAAAGAGTGCAGAATTGTTTGGGAAGTGTTAAAAGAGATGGAAGCACCGCCTTCACGATTGTATAGACTTGGATGTTGAGAAAGAATAACTTCATATTTTGATATGCTAACCTAATGGGGTATCTGTGATTTTGGACAACCAACAAGGGGAATGCTGTGTTTGTAAATCAGGAAAGGTATGTCAGGATTGTATCCTTTTACGATACTTATTCAATCTGTATGCTGAACAAATAATGCCAGAAGGTGAACTCTATGAAAAAGAGCGAAGGGGTATCAGGCATCAAAGACAAAAAAAAAAAAAAATAACAACATTGTGAATGAAGGGGAGTGCAGAGTGGGGACCCAGGGCCCATCTAGGGGAAATTGGACATCCCCTTGCAGAAGGGCTGCAAGGAGGAGAGG
>NW_022106189.1:1774179-1781932 GCF_000313985.2 Echinops telfairi | reverse complement strand
TTTCCTCTAGTTCTTAAATGCTTCTCCCCCGCCTCCCCACTACCATGATCCCAATTTTCCTTACATATCCAGCTGAACTGGAGGATGTACACTGGCACAGAAAGGAACTGGAAATACAGTGAACCCAGGACAGATGAACCCGCCAGGACCAGTGGAGAGAGTGGCGATCGCGGGAGGGTGAAGGGAAGGTGAGGGAGAAAGGGGGAACAGATGACAAGGTCTGCATCTGGCCTCCTCCCTGGGGGACGGACAGCGGAGAAGTGAGTGAGGGAGATGTCGGATGGGGTAAGAAGAAAAGAAAGAAAGAAAAAGAACATGGCATTGGTCTTCTGTACAGTGAGGTGGTGACAGAGGCCCAGGTCTCCTCCTCCTGCTGCTGCGGGGCCAGAGCCCCTGAAGGTGCTTAAGTCTGGTGGGTGCCACCTGTCTCTGCAATGCCCCAAGAAACAGGCTCAAACCAGGGGCAACAATAAGGCAGAGCAGAAGAAGAAAGAGAAGATCATCGAAGACAAAACTTTTGGTCTAAAGAATAAGAAAGGAGCAAAGCAATGGAAGTTTATCAAGGCTGTTAATTATAAAGTTAAATTTGGTTTAAAACAAATCCACACCAGGTAGCACAAAGCGAAGCCGAAAAGAAATAGAAGAAAAATGACAAGAAGAAAGAATTACAGGGGCTAAATGAACTGTTCAAACCTGTTGCTGCTACTCGACAAATAAGTCAAGGCACAGATCCCAAATCCGTGGTGTGGCCAATCTTCAAGCAAGGGCAGTGCCCTAAAGGAGAGACGTGTAAATTCTGCCATGGCTTGACTCTGGAGCGAAAATGTGAAAAGTGAAGTGTTTACATTGGTGCAAGAGATGCAGAACTTGAAATAGATACCCTGGGTAATTGGGATGAGAAAAATCTGGAAGAAGTAGTGAACAGGAAGCAGGAAGGCAGAAAGGAAAACACCACAAGTTCAAATAGTGGGCAAGCATTTCCTTGAAGCTACTGAAAGCAAGTACGGCTGGTTTGGGGTATGCGCTGGAGGGGTTGTATGCGTGTGCATCCTCATGCACCTCCCCCTGGGTTTGTGTTGAAAAAAGACAAAAAGAAAGAAGATGGAATTTCATTAGAAGATCTCATTGAAAGAAAGAAGAAGAAAAATGAAGACAACCTCATTGAAAGAAAGTATTCTGCTTTCTGGTCCAAATGTTACCAAAATCACTCTAGAATCTTTCCTTGCATGAAAAAAGGAAAAGACAAGAAAAGATTGATAAACTTGAGCAAGATCTGGAAAGAAGAAAAGCAGACTTCAAAGCAGGGAAAGCACTCGTGATTAGTGGTCGCTGGGTGTTCGAATTTCATCCTAAACTGGTTGATGACGATGAAGTAGATGATACCTGTTACATCCAGGGAGCAGGCAGTTATGAGGTTGATGACAGATTTAAGCATTCCAAGAGATGTAGATGAGACAGGTATTATGGTAGCCAGCCTTGAAAAATCCAGCACTTCAGAAAAGCATGCAAACAAATGAAGAAGCTTCTGGACGTCGGGCAGAAAATGGGGAAAGAAGCTATTTGGAAAAGGATAATGAAGGGGAATGTGGCAGTTCCATAATCTCCTGTCAACTTGAGCGAAGGGGTGGAGTCTAGTCTGTCAATCAGATCGCAGCTTGATGGCCTCATTTGGAAGCATGATGGAGATAAATAGCTAACTGGGGGCCAGACCCAGTATCTCTTTGCCTTCCCTTTCCTGCTTCTGAGACACTCAAAGAGCTGAACAAGACACGTGGAAACCCATGCATGAGTTGAGATGCTTCCACTGCCACTGGATCCACAAGACCTTCTACCCACTGGCCTGTGATCTTCCTGAATTAAGCATCATTCCATGTACTGTGTGAGTCTAGAGAGGAATTTATAGACTAGTATCGGGCATATGGGATAATATCGGACTTATAGACTTGATCTGGACTGGGCTCAGATGTTTTCTCAATATGCAATTGCTCTTGTATATAAAGCTCTTTCTTATACACATGAATGTCTATGAATTTGTTTCTCTAGTCCAGCCAGACGAACACAGGGAGGCACAGGAAAATGGAGCCATTGATGTTGTTCCTATTGATGAAAATCTTTTCGCTGGGGAAGATTTGGATGAAATTGACCACAATAATTTTTCTACCTATAATTCTTCCACAGAGTATGTTTCTTTACCATGCTGATTGTGGAGGGGCTAACCCTCTCCAAAAAAAAGAATGCTCTCCCCACATCTTCTCTCCTGACTTTGACTACATCTCATAGTAAGTTCAGAGTAGTTCATGATAAATTGAAATATAATGGTCATCTCAGAAAATTATCGATTGTTGTAACAGTCCACTCAAGTAGGAAGTGTATCTGCTTTTCCAACTTTTGGTTTTTAATTGGGCAAGTGTCATTACCAGGAATAAGATAAATCTAAATATGAAACATCTTTCATTTAATGCTGTAGTCGAGTGATTTAATTTTTTTATATTTATATATTAAAGAGACTGCCTAAAATATGAACACTGTACTTCATAAAGGGAATTGCCCTCTGCGTCAGCTCCATGGATCCAGCCGCCCGCTCCCCTGCCACCTGACTGGCACCATGGCCAACAATGAGCTCACCTTCATCTCCGTCAAGCCGGACGGCATGCAGTGCGGCGTGGTGGACGACATCATCAAGCACGTTGAGCAGAAGGGATTCTGCCTGGTGGCCATGAAGTTAGTTAAGGCCTCTGAGGAACACCTGAAGCAGCACTCCATTGACCTGAAGGACCACCCCTTCTTCCCAGGGCTGGTGAAGGACATGAACTCGGGACCAATGTGGCCATGGTCAGGGAGGGATGAATGTGGTGAAGATGGGCCGGGTGATGCTGGGGGAGACCAACCTGTGGCAGATTCTCAGCCCGGAACCATCCGAGGGGACTTGTGTTCAAGCTCATTCATGGCAGTGACTCGGACAAAAGCGCGGAGAAAGACATCAGCCTCTGGTTTAAGCGGAGGAACTGGTGGACAACAAGTCTTGTGGCTATGACTGGATCTACGAGTCAGAGGCAGACAAAGCAGTCCTGTCCCCGTGGGCCCGTTGGCACTGTGCCTGTCCTGTGTACAACTCTTCAGAGATTGGAAGCAGTAGGATTGATGTCCTGTCTCCTTCCAAAGCACACTGACCAATAAAATAAAGCCTTTGGAGGAAAAAAAAGGCAAGGGGGGGAATTGTTATGAAGAGTCAGTGTTGTGTCATCTTTGGACAATTAGATGAACTTTCTAGATGGACCTTCTTTGATTTAATAGGATTGGCTCTGATATCTTGTGTTAAACTATTGAATTTGTTCCTCTTCCTTTGTGCCAAAAAAAGTTGTAAATAAAGGTCATCATACATAAAAATCTAAATATGGGCCATGAGAAGGAAGAAGAATATGGCAGCAGGATTGGAGGAAGGTGTTTTAGCAACCTGCCCTACGCGGATGGTACAACCTTGCTTGCTGAAAGTGAAAAGGACACGAAGTGTTTATTGATGAAGATCAAGGGCTGCAGCCCTCAGTATGGATTACAACACAATGTAAAGGGGGAAATCTACATGAATAGAAAACATGGTAAATGGACAAGGGATTGAATTGTCGAGGATTTCATCTTCCTGTATCCACGACCAATACAAACAGAAGGAACAGTCAAGAAATCAAATCACTTAGCTCATGGGGCAAATCTGCTGCACAAACCTGTTTAAAATGTTGAAGAACAGGATGTCACTTTGAGGATTCAGGTGCACCTGACCCGAGCCATGCTATTTTCATTTGCCTCAAACATGTGAAAGTTGGACGACAAATAAGGAAGATCATAGAGCAGATACATTTGGCTTATGGTACTGGAGAAGAATAAAAGAATATTGAAAGTACTGTGGACTGCCAAAAAAATCAAACAAACCGGTCCTGGAAGAAGTGCAAGAGTCTCAAATCCTTTGGACTTGTTATCAGGAGAGAGCAGTCCCCGAATAAGAATGTCATATTTGATAAAGTAGAAGGTCAGAAACAAAGGAGATGGATTGATTCAGTGGCTGTAACAATGGGCTCAAACAATCTACCAAAAGTATTCTGTGAGCCACATGGCATTCTTCCCTAGTGGTACAATATCTGACAGCTCCTCCCCTGGTCATGAGTGGCTGATGGGTGGCTGAATTGACACAATAGGTGCCCTTCTTTCTGCCCATTGCACATCTCAGATTTAAGGCCCTTCAAAACAACAGGACAGACTTCACTGGTGTCAGTTTGGGGATCTCTACTTGCGCTCTCAGGCAATGTTAGACTGATGACTGATTCTACACTCTGCTAGGAAGCAGGCATCTTCAGTGGAGGCTACACCCATACTCAACACAAGGCAAACTTCCCTTGGGGGTCCATTCTGAGTGTCATGGTCCCTCCCCTACCTTATAACTGTTGACTGAAGAAATTCCACACAGTGAGTCAAGAGGTGGGTCACTTAAAAATAAAGAAAGTGTTCCTCCAACCACCACAGGGGCCCTGGAATTCTGAGACCAACAAGACAAAATTCTCAGAGGTACTTCTGGGGAGTACCAGTCCTTCTGGAGGAAAGTTTGCCCACGCTTTACCTGAATGCCAGTGTAGCTATAGGCACCCTCCATGGATCAGAAAAAGAAGCTCAGGCAAAATTAGAAAGTAACATAAGAGAAATGCAAATTTAAACAACCATGAAATACCATCTAACACCCTTGAGGATAGCCCAAATGAGAAAATCGGAGAGCAACAAATGTTGGAGGGGCTGTGGTGAAATAAGAACTCTCCTTCACTGCTGGTGGTCGTGTAGATATATGTATAGTCACTGGGGAAAGTGATGTGGCAATATTTAAAGAAAATGAAAATTGATCTACCTTACGACCCAGCTAACCCTCTACTGGGCATATACCCAGAAGAGGCAAGGAATAAAACATGATTAGTAATCTGCGCCCCAATGTTTATTGCAGCGCAATTCATAATTGCAGAGTTGGAAACCACCTAAGTTTCCATAGATAGACGAGTGGATTAGTAAACTCTGGCATATACACACAATGGAGTACCATGGGAAGAGTTGGAAGAAATTCTGCTAGGCGAGGTCAGTCAATCACAAAAGGACAAGTAAAAGATGAGTCCCCTGAGGTAAGTATAATCAGCACAGTAGGAAGAGAAGAAAAACCACTTACCTCACAATATACGGTGGAGGCACAGGCAGTTGGGTGGAGTTCAGACCAAACCCAAGGAGGTCCAAGTGAATCCAACTAAAGAAGGGGAAAGGCGGGAAGAAGGAGGGAGAAACTGAGATGATGATATGGGAGGAACAGGACACTAACCCACCCAGGGGGAGAGTATTGGTTGTGTCTCCACAGAATTGGAGTGTGCATACAGACCCCACCATGGTGCACCCAACCTTGAGGGCAACGTAACCATGTGGAGCAATGCATGAAAAGATTGGGCTACAGGGCCAGCCCCAAGCAGAGCCAGTCTGACCCCACCCTAGAAGTGTGTGTCCCAGAGCAACAGTAGACCTTCAGGTGGTGGGGGGGGGGAGGAACCAACTTACCATGCCCACATGGAAGCAAACCAAGAAGGAAAAGGAGAAACGGACAGTCGGCCTAGACTCCATATAGGCACACCAAGCTCAGAGGATGAGCTCCCTGCATGGAGCTGCCAAGGCACAGAGAGGACTGTGGGACTGCCAACAACTCAAGACACACTGTCTCCTAATTGGAGCGTACAGCGACAGAGGACAATAATGGGGACACATGGCAGGGAGACAGTGTGGACTGAATCCCTCACAGTGGGACAAACCAGGAATGAAGCATAATAGATCAGTAATTGGAGTAAAGCTGATCCACAGAGTCTTGAGGAGCCCCAACCAAGAATGGACTTTGGGCTAGAGGGGCAGCCCCCAGATCTCCCCCAGGACCAGTGGGAAGGGATTCATGGGGGCCAGTGGAAAGACCTGGATCTATGTATGAGGGTCCCCCCCACCCCCCACCACCCCCGCTCCTTTTCTTCTTTCAACCTTATGGCTTCCTATTGTTTGGACGAGGACATTACTGGTTTGCCTACTTTTATGGGACAGACATGGGAGGGAACCTCAGGGAGAAAGCAATGGGTCAATGACCCCAAAGGGTCTTGGGGGAAGAAGGAGGTGGGGAGAAAGGTGTGGTGAGTGGATGGCACCATGGGCAGGGGAACAACTAGGGAATCGAAAACAACATCTAGGAGGGCATAGAGATCCTGTGAGTATTACAACAACGCCAATCTAGCTGAGAGGAAGCACTCAGAGGTGGAAGAAGGGGGAAAGTGACGGCAGGGCAGGAGGAGGCAAAAGGAAACAGGTAAGCTCTAGGCTTATGTACATACAGGCAATACACGGAGTCTGCAGACAGTCCTTGGACCTCAGCTCATACCTCACTTTGTTCTAACAAAATGGCATTTTGTGTTGCTCACCACCCCACCCTCCACCCCCATGACACGATCGCTGGAGACAAAATGGATGCATAAGCAGATGTGGTAAAGACAGAGGATGGTGCCCAGCTATTAAAAGATATAGCATCTGGGGTCTTAAAAGCTTGAAGTTAAACAAGCGGCCATCCAACAGTGAAGCAACAAGCCCACATGGAAGAAGCACACCAGCCAGTGGAATCATGAGATGGCATTGAGACTGGGCAACAGGCATCATAAGATTCATAACAACAACAAACAAACAAACAAAAACACGATGGTGAGAATGAGGGGCATTGGAGCAGAGACCCAAAGCCCATCTGTGGACAATGGAACATCCCCTGACAGAGGGGTCACAGGGAGGGGTTGAGTAAATCAAGGTGCAGTAGAGCACTGATGGATCACACAATATACCTCTGATCCCTTCAGGCCTCCTCACCCCCCACTATCATGACCCCAGTGTTGCTTCCCACCTCTGTACATAGGTATAAGCAAGAGATAAAGCTCATGACACACGGAACTCAGGAACAGGAATGGGAATAGCTATAATAAAAGGGTAGGGGGAAGGGGAAGACAGGTCGGGAGGAAGAGGGTACAGATCGCAATGAATGGCACATAACCACACACCCCCATTCAGGGGGAAGAACAACAGAAACCAGAGGGGAAGGGAGACAGTGGTCATTGTGAGAGTTGAAAATAATTAACACTCTACAATCTACCAAGGGGCCCCGAGGGTTGAGGGGGAGTTGGTGGGGGGGGGGGACAAAAAGAGGAGCTGATCCCAAAGGCTCAATGGAAAGTAAATGTCTAGAAAAGAACGATGGCAATATATATACTAATATGTCGGATACAATTGATGTATGGATTGTAACAAGAGTTGTAAGAGTCCCTAATAAAATGATCTTTAAAAAAAATTAGAAGGGGTGGAGAAGGAGCTATCAAAGAGAGGGGGAACCAAGACTGTGTGTCTTAAGTTTTTTGGAGGAAGCCATGTGGATGAAACACATAATATTGAGGAGAACTAGAAAGTTAAACCAAAAAAATAAGAAGAAAGAAAGTTAACATCCTCAAATATTCAAATGTCCGAATAACAACAACAAAATCACAAGGAACACATAGAAAAGAGAAATACAGTGAACCCTCGTTTATCGCAGTTAATCTGTTCTAGACCCTACCGTGATAAATGAAATTCCGCGAAGTAGGATTCCTTATTTGTAAATCAAATATTTTTGTAGTTAGAGCATAGAGGACATGAAAAAACACCCTTTAGTCACCATTACACTCGTATTACC
>NW_022106189.1:1737926-1774079 GCF_000313985.2 Echinops telfairi | reverse complement strand
CCCAATTTATTAAACGAAAAAGGGAAAATACAGTAAAACATTTTGGACATTACAATTATCATTTATTATTTATTATATTATTTATGGCATCAAGCATGTACAGTATGAACCAATCAGTGGCAGTAATGACAGAGCATGCGCTGTTACACAAAAACCACGATAGAGTGAAGCCACGGAAGTCGAAGCGCGAAGTGGCGAGGGTTCACTGTAATGGCTTATCCAAATGAGGAAACAGAAGGGAATGTAAGTCCCTCTATGAAACACCAAATAATAAAAAGAATGGGAAATATCTGCACTCCACCCCACCCAGAGGAATGCACTTCAGAGGACAGCACTGAAGCTACAGCTCAGGGAGAGGGGCGCATATGATCAGAGCACACAGGAGCACATGAAGAGGGAGGGAGAGAGAGTGGAACACATCCTGGCCCACCAAGCCCCGAGGACAATATTCCTGCTCAGAGCAGCAATGCACAGAAAGGACCATAGGTCAACCCCACCATGAGATGCAACGTCCCTCACTGACCCATATCGCTATGGAGGACAATACTGGAGACACAGTGTGGGAATTGTCCTTATCTGACCCAACCACACGGGTGAAATGCTAAGGGCATGCAACAGGGTAACAAAGGGAGGAAATCAATGAAGTCCCTGGGAACTTTGGGGCCATGGAATGGCATCCCATCAGACTTGACTGGAAAACACTCCTACAGGTCAACAAAGAAACCTGGAACTATTTATAGGCTTTTCTTTTGTTGTTGTTTTGTTTTCTTTTGTTGTTCTTTTTTGCTGTCTTGTTTTTGTGCTTATTATTGTCTCTGCATATCTATCTAGATAAGAGAGGTTAGATAAACTAGCTGGAGGAGAAAACAAAAAGACCAACAGTTCTGGGAAGACACAGGAGAGAGGGAGTTGGGGGGAAAAGGGAGCTGTCAACAAACCCAGGGACAAGGGAACAATAAATGTTCTAAAATCGATGGTGAGGAGGGCATAGGATGCTGAGTGAGGCTTAATCAAGGGCAATGTAACCAAGAAGAATTACTGAAACCCAAATGAAGGCTGAACATATAGTGGAACAAGAAGAAAGTAAAAAGAAATAGAGGAAAAAACTAGGAGGCAAAGGGCATTTATAGAGGTCTAACTATTTACATATACATATGTAAATATATTTACTTATAACAATAGAGAAATATATCTATATACATATATTTATATGTTAAGTATTAAGGTAGCAGACATACATTGGACCTCTACTCAAGTACTCCCTCAGTGCAAGAACTCTCTGTTCTACTAACCTGGCATTCTGTGATGCTCACCTTCCCTGACATGATTGCTGAAGACTAAATTGGTACATAAACAAATGTGTTGAAGAAAGCTGACGGTCCCCGGCTATCAAGTGTTATAGTGTTTGGAGTCTTAAAGGCTTGAGGATAAACAAGTGGCCATCTAGCTGAGAAGTAACAAAACCCACATGGAAGAAGCACACCAGCCTGTGTGCTCACAAAGTGTCAATGGGATCATGTATCGGGCATCAAAAATCCAGAAGAAAAAATCATAGCAATGTGAATAAAGAGGAGAACAGAGTGGAGACCAAAAACCCATCTGTAGACAATTGGACATCCTTACAGAGGAGTCAGAAGGAAGAGACAAGCCAGTCAGGGTGCAGTATAGCACTGATGAAACAGACAACTTTCCTCTAGTTCCGTTCCCCCCCCCCACTATCATGACCCCAAATTTACCTTACAAATCCAGCTAGACCAGTGCATGTACACTGGTACAGATAAGAGCTCAGAACACAAGGAATCCAGGACAGAAAAAGCCCTCAGAACCAATAATGAGAGTAGCGATACAAGGAGGGTAAGGGTTATACATATAATCTCCCTCCCAGGGAGACAGACAAAAGAAAACAGAAAGTGTAACACATGAAAAAAATTTTAAATAAATTATCAGGGGTTCACTAAGGAGGAAGGGTGGGGGAGGGGGGAATGAGCTGATACCAAGGGCTCAAGTAGAAAGAACATGTTTTGAAAATGTTGATGGTGGACTTCCAGTAAGATGGCAACTGAGTGACACATACCAGAGGGACTCTACAGAAATCAGCACAGGAGAGTCACTGAGAGGGAAGTTCCACACTGCTGGGTCACAGGAGGAGCATCATAAAGATAAGTAAGCACAGATCCTCTAGGCTTTGAGGAGCTGTCGGCTATGGAGGCTGGCTAAGGCTTAACCTTAGCCCTGTCAGTCTCAGCCATAGACAGGCTCCTTTGGCTGGCCCAAGGGCTTTGCTTCAATACAGCCACAGGTTGCTGCCAGCTCTGGGCAGAGTTTAAACCCCTCCAGCCCCATGGTCAGGTAGCGGGGCTCAGCTGTATCTTTACTTTTGTTTTTCTTTTTTCTATCTTTCCCTCCACAGTCAGCAGGCTCTGTTTTTTTCTTTTCTCTTTCCTCTCATATGGCACTGCCAGCCTTCAAGCCACTCCCCTTCACCTAGGGCAATTAATCCTACCCTCCACCCACTTTGGGGAGCTCCACCCTCTGTGGAGTGACTGGGAAAATCCTGCCTATTGGAGGAGAACTCACACCTACCCTCCAAGGCACTTTAAACAGCTGGGAGAAGTCCCACCTGCCCTTTGGGGTGCTCCGCTTGGCTGAGGAACCTCTGCCCAACTTCCATAGCACTCCACGTGGCTGCGGAGCCCCTGCCCATCCACCATGGCCCCACATGGCTGAGGGAGCTTCCTTCTGCCTGCTGTAGTGCCTCACATGGCCTAAGGCAGCTCCACTAATACTCTCCAGTGATCCATGCTGCTGTAAGAACCTCTGCCTGACCTACGAGGTGATCTGGCTGAGTAGCTCTATTCTGCCCACCATCTGAAGTGCTCTACACCAAAGCAGGCACACAACCTGCCCTCCATGGCATGCCAGTTGCAGCTGGAATCTTTGAATGCCCTCTCAGATGTCACAAGCCACCCCAGACCACTCCACCATGGCTTCCTGTGAGATCATCCAGCATAGCGCCATCCTTGCCAGTCCACAACCAGCCAACCAGCATCTCCTGAGAGGACCACCCAACTTGCCCTCCAAATAACAAAACACTGGTTGGCTAGGGAAAGAGTGAAACCACAGAGGATAAAGTGGTAGCCTGACCCACAGAGCAATTAGCTGCAGGTAGTTCTAAGAAGCATTCCTACGAGTCTCTCAAAGAGAGAGCCCAATACTCTACAACTCTTTAGAGAATGGCTCCACGCTCCTCTAAAAACAACACAACACAAACAGCAATCAGCCCCAACAACCTCAATGAAAAAAACAGGAGGAACAAATGGAATGTTGAAAGAAGTCCTAAACCTAATGACATGCATAGAAGAAGCAGACATTGATCTGTCACAGAAAGAAATCTTCAGAATGCTGCTTGGAGTCATACAGGATATGAGGGGAAACAATACAGAAAAAGGATGAAATCATAGAGAAGATGAGGGCCACACATCAAAGGAAAATACAAGATCAAAGGGACAAGATAACAAAAGCTAGTAGCAAGTTCACAGACTTCACTAACAGCCTTGAGGAGACAGAGAATTGCACCAGTGACCTAGAGGATAACCATGCAGACTTCAATAAATGGGAAAGGCAGTCAAATAAGACAATCAGAGAAGCTGAAGAAAACCTAGAAGCCATGTCTGATGCTATGAATAGGAACAATATTAGAATAATTGGACTACCTGAACAAGACACATGAAGAAGTTAATGGCAAAAATAGTAAGGGAATTCTTAGAGGAAAACTTCCCTAGCTTAATTAATGAAAACTAGGAAACCATTCAGGAGCCTGCAAAAACTAGACTGAATCCCAAGAAGAAGTCACCAAGGCATATTATAGTTAAACTATCCAACTTTGAGGAAAAGGAGAAAATCATAAGAGCAGCTAGGGAAAAACAAGCAGTAACCTGTAAAGGTACCCAAATAAGAATATGCTTAGAGCTATCAGCAGACACTATGAAGAAGAAGGGTGAGTGGAATAACATATTCCAAAAATTGAAGAAAAATAGCACAAACCAAATAATACTCTATCCAGAGAAATTATCTATCAAGATAGATAGAAAAGTAAGAGTCTTCCCAGACAAGGGAAAACTCAAAGAATACATTAAAAGAAACCCAGCTCTACAAAAGATCCATGCCGACCCAGTATGGGCAAATGAACAGCACTCACCGAGCACAAATAAGAGACCTACACATAGAACACCCCACCCAGAGGGCAACAAAGAGAAAACAGCCCCCAAGATAGCATTGGCTTAAGGGTGGAAAAAAGTCAAGAACGAACCATACACACAGCACAATGATAAGAAAGGGAGGTAGGAAAACACCCAACACAAAAGGTACAAGTTGACAGCACAGAGTCCACAGATGGATGTAATAACACTGAACATTAATGGACTGAACTCAGGCATTAAAAGGCAGAGGCTAGCAGACTGGTTTAGAAAACACACCCATTTATCTACTGCCTACACATCTCAAGATTACAGACAGAAATAGATTGAGAATCAAAGGCTAGAGAAAAATATACCAAGCAAATGGCAATTCAAAAAAAAGCATGGGTTGCAATCCTAATCTTGGACAAAATTGATCTCAAGGTGCAAACCATCACAATAGACAAGCAGAGGCACTATGTAATGCTCAAGGGCACAGTAGGCCAAGAATCGGTGAGCATAATAAATACATATGCACCCAACGACAGACCCCCCGCCAAAATTCATTAATCAAACACTCCAAAAGATGGAAACAGAAATTACAGGCTCAACAATTATAGTAGGTGACTTTAATACACTGCTCTCTGAGAAAGATAGATCACAGCAAAAGAAGCTTAAAAAGAGGCTACAGAACTAAATATTGCGATTAGACGACTTGACCTGATAGATACTTTCAGAGCTCTCCTCCCAAATGCAAAAAAAAAAAAAAAATCACATTCCTTTCAAGCCCACATGGCACATACTCAAAGAGAGACCACATGCTGGGACACAAGTTCAAGTGCAAATTCAAGCACATAAAGCTCATACAGACTTATTTCTCTGACCACTATGCCATAAGGCTGGAAATCAACAAAAGGCCAATTAAGAAAACAAGGGCAAACAATTGAAGGATGAATAACTCTCTAGTGCAAAAGGAGTACATGCTGGCCCAGATCAGAGATGAAATTAGGAAGTTTCTAGAAACCAACAGAAATGAGAATTTGATGTACCAAACCTTTGGGACACAGCAAAGTCACTTGTCAGAGGAATAATGAGAGTAGAAATACCAGGAGGGGAAGGGGAAGGTAGGAGGCAGAAAGAGGGAACTGATCACAATGTTTGACATATAACCCTCTCCCAGGGGGACAAACAAGAGAAAAGTGGGTGTAGGGAGACAGCAGTCAGTGTAAGACATAAAAAAGTTATAAATTATCAAGGGTTCATGAGGGAGGAAGGATGGGAGAGGGTGAAAATGAGCTGATACCAAGGGCTCAAGTAGAAAGAAAAGGTTTTTTTAAATGATGATGCCAACATATGTGCAAAGGTGCTTGACACAATGGATGGATGGATAGATTGTGATAAAAGCTGTAAGAGCCCCCAATTATATATATATATATATATATGAAACTACAAGTGACTATCCAAACTCAGCCTATACTATTTTAAATATTCAAATATAAAGTAATTAGAAAATCATCTTTAAAATCTATGCTGTTTTCTATTTGATTACCAAATATCTAGCACTTATTACATTACCATGCCTGAAATAAATGTTTCCTTACACAGATAGTCCAGTCCATTAAACCTAGGTTATAGTACATGTTCTTTTCTATTATCCTTCCTTCTGATTTGGAGGAAATCGTACAAGAGTGAAGGGTTCAACATGGCTTCATCACTTACCTGCAGTGTGACCTAAGACACATTATCAGTGTCTCAGTTTTCTGAACTGTAAGCAGATACAAGTAATAGTCTTATCCCAGGGAGGTTTTGAAAAGATTAAGTGAGTTAATAAGTTAAAGTTTTTAGGACAGTGCTTGGCACAAAGTAAGCACTTCATAAACATTTATTGCTGTTACTAACACAATTTTGATACTTCTTCAAAGAGCATTTGCTCGTGTAATTTTTCCTTTTAACTCTAGTAAAAAAAAACAAACTTTATTCCTGATGTAGTAAAGCCATATATTAGTAGGCATTTCTGCTCCCCTTCTCCACCCTTCACGCCTATTTTGAAACATAGTATGCCACCAGCAAATGGCATATCTAAGCTTCATAAAGCATTTACTGCTACTTAAACACGCCAAGCTTGAGCCCATCTGAGAGCATTTCATGTGCCCTCCCTTACCCCACAATTTACTCTCTCATTTCCACAAGACTCATTTTCTCCCTCCCCCATCCCCTCAACAATTTCCTTCAAAGATAGGTCTATTTTACTCTAAATGTTCTTCATAGTATTTATAAACATCTGCCACCTGTATTTGGAGAACATCTCAAGAATTTATCTGAGTCACGAAACACTAATGACAGAAGACCCGATGAGCTGTGGGATATCAAGAACATCACACATGAAGAAAAAAGACAAGAAACAAGAAAGGATTAAAGTGAACGTCAGAAGAGACTGATAGAGGCTGGCTTATGGAGTGGTTGTTTCTGAACACTTAACTGGGCTTGCTGACTCAGAAGTAGAACGGAGTACCTTCAAGCTGAGGCTTTCTGGAGTTGGGTGGTGTGTTAGTCTGGGTACATTAGAGACACAAACCCACAGACACTCATATGTATAAGAGAGTTTTATATCACAGGTAAGTGCACACCAAGAAAACATCCCAACCCAGTGCTGCCCAAGTCCACAAGTCCAACATTAGACCGTATGTCTGACACCAATCCACAAAGTCCTCCTCCACCTCACAAAACACACACAATGATGCCGACTGCAGGAGGAAAGCTGAATCAGTGAACGTGTAAGCATCTCAGTGCTGGCAGGGGTCTCCACATGGCTGCTCCAGCACCCAGGGCTGCATCGGGGTAGGTCCATGCAGCTTCTCCTCAGGAATGTCTTGCAGGAAGTGAGCCTTGCCAGCTGAAGCAGGGAACTAGCTAAGGCAGCTACACCCTGGTCCGACCATCAGAAAGCAAGAGACCCAAGAACTAGAAAGGCAAGTCTCACCAAGCCATTTATCTCTCCACCCTTCAGTGAACCCCACATGTGTTTATTGGCCAGGTTGGCACAATAAACTTTAACTATCTGAACTAGGGAAACAAATCCATAGAAACTCATGTATAGAAGACGGAGTTTTATATAAAGAATAAGTGTACATTAAGAAAGTATCCCAACCCAGTCCAGTCCAAGCCCATATGTCCGACACCTTTCTACCAAATCCTCCTCAAACTCAGAAAACACACACAATGACGCAGAATACAAGATGATCACAGCCAGTGGGCAGAAAGTCTTTGAATCCAGTGGCGGCGTAAGCATCTCAGTGCTGGCAGACGTCTCCACCCAGCTTCTCCAGTGCCCAAGGCTGTATCAGGGTAGATCCATGTGGCTTCTCCTCAGGGATGTCTCGAAGGAAGTGAGCCTTGCCAGCTAAGGCACAGAACTAGCTAAGGCAGCCAGAACTGGTCTTACCATCAGAGAGCAAGACAGAAAGGCAAGGTTTGCTGAGCCATTTATCTCTCCATCCTTCAATTAAATTGCCTTTCAATTAATCCTACATGTGTTCATTAGCCAGGTTGGCACAATAAACCTAACTGAAACAGGTGGGTCTGGGCACTTAATTCAGAGACCTGGGTTTGTTGACCCACAGAGCTTGAGGTGAATGCCTTCGAGTTGAAGTTTACGCAGAATGGTATGCCCCTTCAGGCATTTATTAGCAGACCTGAAAGAACTGTGTGACATGTCCTGATAAACAATTTTTTTTAACATTTTATTAGGGGCTCATACAACTGTTATCCCAATCCATACACACATCAATTGTGTAAAGCGCATTTGTACATCATTCTCAAAACATTTTCTCTCCACTTAAACCCCCGACATTAGGTCCTCATTTTTCCCCTCCCTCCCCGCTCCCCCCTCCCTCATGAGCCCTTGATAGTTTATAAATGGGTATTTTGTCATATCTTGCCCTGTCCGACATCTCCCTTCACCCACTTTTCAGTTGTCTGTCCCCCAGGGAGGAGGTCACACACAGTTCCATGTAATCGGTTCCCTCTTTCCTACCCATTCTCCCTTTAAACAATTTTAACATGTCCTGATAAAAAAATGAGCATTTCTCAATCGCATCATAACTTATCAACTTCCTTAATAAACACTTCAATCATGAATACTGTCTGTGAGTTTTGTGTAGCCATTGCAATGAGTATTAGAACCTAGAGCTAAAGCAGAGATCATTAGTGAAAACAATACAATAATCTCATCATAGCTAATGTAAGGCAAGCTGACTCTACTATAAAGTCACGACTGCTCGGCTCATCTAGGTCCTCAACATTGCTCAGAAATTCTGTTGTGTTGCCTAATCAATGTATCCTCTTTCCCAATGTCCAGAGCAGTGATTTAAAATCTTTGCCCCGTTCGAAGCCTCTAGCCCCTGTCCCTGTCACACTCGGAGTAGGCTACTGTTGCTAGTTGCTATCAAGCTGGAGCTGGTTCATGGCAATCCCATGGGCAACAGAAAGATAGTGCCCCATCCCGTGCCATTGTTACATGGCTGCAGGTGTGCTCAACTCCACTGCTGGGATCACTGCGGATCTTGAATGCTTTCAACTCCAGGGGTCAGCTTCCAGCAGCAGTAGTCTGCTATGACCAACAGGGTTTTCTTCTGAGGCTAGAAGCTCCACTGAAACCTGTCCATGGTGGGGTGACCCTGTTGATAATTAACATACTAGTGTCATAACTTCTAGCATCACAGTAACCCACTAACCACCACAGTATTGCAAATTTATAGGCAGGTGGTAGAAATAACACAACATCTATATTAAACATGAAATCTCTGGATAAACTTTAAACTGTGATGCCTTAGCCACATAGCAGGCAAAGGCAATATCTGTAAAACAATTAGGAAGAGTTACTTGAAAGACTCGTGATGTTGAACTTGACCTGTGGTTTCATCTAACCATTCAGTGCATGGTGGCCTGACTGGGCTCCTTCCCTCTCGATAGAAAACCAATGTCCCTGGGAACTGGTGCCCCAAGAAACCCCTTCCTCCTTCAGCATCCCGCAACGTGGTGAATTTCAGAATGGCCTCTGAGTATTTCTACCAGCAGCACTTCAAACATCCACATTCCCCACACTTGTGGGGCTTCTGCTGTGACACCTGAACATAAAGCTGTCCACGTGGTCTCAGAATGAGATATCTCTCAGTACCGAGCTTTGGTTGTCCCATCACTACAAAGCAGGCTACCTCGATTCATTTTCTGATAATAGCTACACAGAGATCGTGTAGGTCAAACAGAGGCAAATCTCTAGCATAAAACTAAAAGAAGACATTTTACCAATCAATCATCAGCCATGTTCTGGGTACCCTCAATGGGTGTGACACTGGGAAAATGGGTATGACTTTGGCCTTTAGCTGGTATTTTGACCCAAATCAGGAGGTGAGGAGTAAGGTGATTTTATATAAATAAAACTTTCCCTTCAATGACTATCCCCGTCCTCAATTTTGTTTTCTTTTTCTGAAGTATGTTTAGTGGGCATGCTCTGCAGACAAAGAGACCTCTTACAAAATACATTTGGTAAACACAGCATTCCAAGTCTATATTGTGGGGACTTAAAACACCAGGAGTATGTTAAAGGATTGTGAAACCTGCATATTTAAAAGGCATCTTTTGGGGCATTTACACTTCTGGTAAGACAATGACGCACACCACCCTCTCCACACAGATGTGAAATCCTGGGTGAAGCAGAAAAAAAACGAGTTTTCACTTCTTACCTGATACGCACAAGCTGCAAGCCAGAGGAGAGGTCATGGCTGTGGTGTCACTAGGGAGGGGGGAGAGTGCCCACCACACAGAATGATACTGTTAGGATTGAGACCAAAATAGCTTGTCTATAACATTTTGGTGAAGTGTGTCTGTAAAAACATCATATTTCATAAAAATATGTTCATAAGTATGTTCATAAACCCAGTTGACGTGTATCAATTAACATAGAAGGGCAAATTTCTAAGTTAATTTATGTTTTTCAACCTTCTGCTGAGTTCTCAGCAGGACCCTGGTTGTGCAGTGGGCTGGGTGCATTGGGCTGCTATCCACAGGGTCAACAGTTCAAAAACTACCCCGTGCTTAGTGGGAGAAAGACTAGCCTTTCTACTCCTGTAAAGAGTTACAGACTCAGAAACCCACAGGTCCAGTTCTGTCCTGTCCAGTAGAGTTGCAATGAGTCAGAAAACACTCAATGACAGTGAATTTGGTTTTTTGGAATGAGTCCTGTGGCTTAGGGGTTACAAGTGGGGACGCTAACTACAAGGTCAACAGTTCAAACTCACCAACTGCATGGGGAAAATACGTGACTATCTTCTCCCATAAATATTTAGAGCCTCAGAAACTCTAGGAACAGTTGACTCTGTTCTGCAGGGTGACTGTGCTATAGGATCACCGTGATAGTAGCAGGTGGCTGTGAATGCACCCACACAGAGCTGTCATCATTATCCATTGACGTGATCACCTCCAGCCCCACGGCTTCTCCTGTCCTTGCTCCAAGCACACAACAGTTTTCCATTCTGCTGGTGTTTTGATAATACTGATTTTGTCAATTATTTTTTGGTGTTTTAGGTACAATATTGTGATTAGTATTTGTGAGCCTATATCAATAATTTTTGAGACCGAATTTGTAATTAAAGGAAAAGGAAGAAACATTAAAAAGGCTTTCACTCAATTACTGATAATGTTGTAATTCAATTTTAGGAAGGAAGGGACAGTTTTAGAAAGGAAAGGAAGATTTTACAAAGAATTTTATTGTCAGTTTTCATAAAATCTAAGAAATATTACATTTAAGCAACTTACACCTGTACTTATCACATATTATTCTATAGTTAAAATTGATAACAAGCGTGCTATGGATTCTGACCACCTTCCATCTGTCAGTTTGTCATACTGTGGTGGCTTGTGGATTGGTGAACCCTTTGGAAGCTATGCCACTGGTATTTCAGCTGCCAGCAGGATCACCCGTGATTGGCAGGTTTCAGCAGAGCTTTTATACTAGGAAAAAGGAATCGGCCTCTGGGGGATTCACTGCTGAAAGCCTTATGAATAGCAACAGACAATGAATAAGGAAGAACAAATAAATCTGCTTTGGGAGAAACACAGCCAGAATACTCCTGGGAAGGAAGGATGGCAAGACTTCATCTTTGGACATGTTATCAGGAGGAATCAACCCCAAGGTCAGCAGCTCAAAACCACCTGCCTCCCCTTGGGAGAAAGATGGGGCTTTCTACCCCGGTAAAGAGTCACAGTCTCAGAAACTCACAGAAGTAGTTCTACCCTGTCCTGCAGGGTCGCTATGAGTCTGCAACTCATGGCAGGGAGTTTGTTTGTTTGTTTTGAATATGAAATCACACTAAATCATATTAACAATTTTCATATTTCCAGGAGGCAAATTAAACCTACAGTTTTGCTTGTAAATAAAACTCTGAAAATGAAAGCAGAGTGACCCAATCGCTATATGATTTCTGAGACTGAAAATCTTCACAGGAACAGGCTTATCTTTCCTTTTTGAAAGGGCTAGTGGGTTTGAACCACTGACCTGTGGTAATAACCCAGTGTCTAACCCATAGTGTCATAGGCCTCCTATGCTAGTCCGGGCCTCCCACAATTCGGTATCTTTTTACTTCCTGGTTGTACCAAGAAATAACTAGTAAATTATTTCACCTCTTCAAATCGGATGAAGTGGGAGTATCTCCTTTAAAAAAGTGTATTTTCCTAGAGACAGACATTCTTGAGAGCTAATAGAAGGGCAAACGGAAGATATCTAGTACCCCGTCTGTAGCCCCAGTAATATTCTTTGCCTCTAGTAATATGCTATGCCACTTTTCTTTTGGCTAGCATGTGTCTGGTACATCTTTCTCTGTCCTTTCACTGTGGACTTTTCAGTGCCATCTGTCTGAAGTGGATCCTTTCAACCAAACAAGCTAGATTTTGGTTTGGTGCCCAATCACTAGCCTAGTCTATTGACACTTATCTTGATCACTTTAGGGTCACTGCTTTATGGCGGGCACTGCTCACGGAATACTTAGCCCTGTGCCATCACCTTCTGCTGCTAACAGACCTGATTTCATTCACATGTTCAACCTCTCCAGGAAAGTCGCCTTCCTTTCACCCCAGGGGGCAAACATGTCAGTAGTGAATTCTGTGTCTTTTGCTCTGTCTGAAATCATATAGGCAATGGACTTATGGGAAAGTTGGCTGCTAACTTCTGGGAGACTTTCCTCCTGGGAGGAAAAGGGAGGTATGAGCATAAGGGTGGTGTGGAGGCAGTATCCTTGTTGTTGGGCGCCAATGAGTCTGCGACCCTATTTTCACCCAGCATAAGCTGGCTGGACATTCGTATTTCCCAGAGCTAGGGTCTTACATGAGATGGAACACTCACTGCTCTTTCTTGCCAGAAAGCCTCCGGAGCGAGGCTCTATTGCTGGCAGAAGAAACATCTGCGAACATTTTCACACTGGTGTGCATGGTAGGGAGGCATCTAGAATCAAGATTCAATACTCAAAGTATTCAGTGTTTTGAAGACTGAATCGTAGGTAACGTTTCAGACTAGGGGTGAAGAAGGAGCCCAGTGCATCTACACCCACGTTCCCTCTGAGGGGAGGCAGCCTTACTGCCTGGGGGAATGATGGACCAGGACAAGAGAGGCAGTCGTGGCGTGGGAGAAATCTAGTAGCTTCGAGTGTCAGAATCCGTGCTCCTTGGGGATGCTCCATAGCCCGGTAGGTAAAGCAGAAAGTTCCTCAATACATTTTCTTTTCCTTATAAAGGTCCTTGTTGAAGTTGGAGTTCTGTCCCTTTACTATCAAAATGATAGATTTATTATGACCAACAACTACTTTCAAACATATATGAGAATGTAAGGGTGCAGGGAGACGAGATAAATGGAAATGAAATAACCAAATTGGAAATAATGAGGATGCTCATGCATTGTGGAAAAAGTAAGCAATGTCACTGAGCAGTTTTATCATAATTGTTGAATGGGAACCCACCCTGCTGTGTAAATCATCACTGAGAGTAAAATGAAATGTTTTTCATAAATGGTAGAATTACCATCATTAAGTCAGTGAATCACTTATTGGTAACTTAGAAGGTTTTTTCCTGCTATTTTTTGTCACTGCAAATAATGCTCGGAAAAATTTCATGTTCTTTGAACCTGAGTGAGTATAGCAATAGAGGATGATCTTAAAAGTAGAATCACTATCAATGCTTTAAAATTTAGTGATACATTAAAAGTATGTCAGTATGGTATTGCCAAACTTGAAGTTTACACCAGTGCATAAACTTTCTAGTAATACATGAGGACCCTATTCCTAATGCCCCCAGCACTTGCTATAATCATTCATTCTATTTTTTATAATTAGATACAAATTAGTTTATTTCATTGCTTTAAATTAATTTTGATTGGTTTAACACAAATTCTTTTATACTTATTCATATTTTATCAATTTTTACTTTTAAATATTTTATCTGTATAGGGTTTTCTTTCTTTTCTTTTTTACTGTTTACTGTGAAATTAGGTGAAAGTTTACAGAACAGGTCCATTTTCTATTCAACAATTCCTACACTTTCTGACGCAGCTTATCCATTGCAGAGCCCGCAAATGTACTATTGCTTATTCTACTTCCTCCCTCTACTTCCTGTTTCCACACTGGCTTTCCTAATGCTCTAAACTTTGTCCTTGAGTGAATGCTGTCTTTTTACATCTTAAATGGCTGATTATTCTAACTCCAAGGTAAGCTCAGTTCTAAACCAGAAGAGTAAGGGCATCCCGCCCGCCTCTATCCAACCAGTAAACATGTCTCGGTTATGATTTTGATTTCTGTGACACATTTTCTCCCCCTCTGTCCAAGTCCTTCTAATGGGATCTGTGTTAGGGTTCTCTAGAGAAACAAAACCAGGACACTTACGATTAGATAGATAGATATGGATAGATATATGCAGCATGAAGGAATATAACAGCTAATTAGGTTCTCAGAGATGTAAGAGCCCTCAATAAAATGATTTTTTTAAGTGATTAAAAAAAACTAAAAAAAACAGCTAATTAGTCCACACAGCAGTACAGAGGGCTCAGTTCAACTCACTTCTGTGAAACAGTTAGTATACTGGAAGTCCTTCAACTCATGAAGGCTGCTGGGTCCAAAGTCAAGGAAGAAGACAGCTGAGTCATCCACAACACAAAGCAGGGAGTCCTGCCACAGGCAGCAAACAGCAGGGCAGGTCACCAACAGTCAGCCAGATGACAGGATCTGACAGTCCCCAGCTCAAGCAATGTATACACCAGCAATGTGGCGAACCAGGTCTCGAAGGAACCGCAAGCTCTAGCGACATGTTTCATGGGTTGGATGTCCCACAGGTAGTGTAGCTTGCAAGTTGAGGCAGAGAACTAGCTAAGGCAACTGCACACTGGTCTGATCACCAGAAAGCAAGAGAGAGAAGCAGGGCTCACTGAGCCATTTATCTCTTTCCCCTCCAATCAAACTGTGACCTTATTAATCCCACATGTTCTTATCGGCCAGGTTGACACAATAAACCTACCTATCACAGGATCCTTCTGACAGCAGTTGGTGGTGGTAGCTTGGCACCATCTAGTTTTTGTTGCCTCAGGGTTGTGAAGACTAATGTTTGCAAGGTCCATTAGTCCATTGGAATAATTGTTTCCATGTGTTTTTCATTTCTGTCACTCTTTTTGCCTCTGGATGCACTAATAGTTGCATCTTAGATAACTGCTCTCAAGCAGTCTTGACTCCCCAAATTGGGAGACAGAACTTTATGAAGTATGTTGTGCCAATTGACTTTGAAATGGTTCTGATCCTCCAGGCCTGGCAACTTATTCTCTAGGTTTTATTTTGCTATGAAGATATTTTTAAGTAAATAAGTGGCTTGTCAATGACATTTATTGAAGAGCCACATTTCCCCTCATTTCTCTGAAAAGCTACCTGTATTATATAATCAATTTCTTGATATACTGGGCCTAGTTATGAGTTTTCTGGAATAAACCGATCTATTAAATAGAACAGTGTTAAAATTAGGTCTAAAACCATGTCTAATTCTTTGCTATCTATATGATACATAGTTGAAAAAAAGAAACACCACTAAGTTACAAGTATATATACATATATAATATATAGGTAAGAATGTATGGGTAGTAATATTACCATCAAACAGATGAATCCTAGAAAAAAGTATGAAATTAATCAAAGAAGATAAAGTATCCTTATAAACCTTATAAATAAAACATTATCCCTTGATTTCCCATTAAAAAATAATAATAATGAAGCAACCAGCCTCTTCTCCCACCACTTTCTCCCTGCATTACTTCTGCTGGCATGAGCGAGGATTTTTGTGATCTATTCTATTTTTGAATAAGCTACATAATGTAAAACTAATAACATTAGAATAAGTAAATTCTGCTTTTATGGTCATCATTTCCAGTCATTTGGTCCTAATAACTTTAAATTTATTTAGATTCAAGACTCAGCACACACTTCATTCTTTACAGTCTTAAGTTCTGTATCTTGATTCTTCCTACATACTCCATCAACTAAAGTACATATTTTAAGAAGCACATGCATATCATATGCTTCAAGTTTGTATTCTGAGAAGCATCATATCTGGGTTCTTGTCTTGGCTCAAAGCCTATGACCCACCATCATTTGCAAATAATTGGTCCATTATCTTTTGGCCACTCAACTTGGAGAAGAAAAGTCTGAATTCAACGTGAAATTTTCCTTGATAAGCTAACCTTGTCCTGCCCTGCTACTTAGAGACTTTGTATCGGTCTTGATGGCTTTACACTGATTTGTTCTGGTACCATAAGAGAACACTTTTAGTGAACGCATTCCAGTCATTTTCCTATTGTACCTAGAAATCTGTTTTTGTGACACCTGTTCTGTGCTCTTCAAGAAAATCCACTGTGTGTGCTGTAAAACTACTACAGCCTTCCATACCCATTGCCTCACGCCATCTGTCCTCCCCCTTCACCCCTCACCCCTGGTAGGGTTTCCTCTCACCCCTCATCTCCATAGCAAAACACAAGAAACAAAATTAAAAAAAAACACCACCGCCATAAAGTAAATGCAGACTCATCCTTATATAGTGTTCCCACCGCTGTAAATCTTTACAGGAGCAGACAGCCTCATCTTTCTCCCACAGAGCAGAATGTGAGTTTGAACCGATAACCTTGCAGTTAGAAGTCCAACACCTAATCCACAGTGTAGGTATTTCCAAGGTTGTTTTCAATGTAGAAAGCTTTCCCTCGTAGTGCATTGTCCAAGAGCTACTTTTTAAAACCTCTTTCTATGGTTTAAAAGTCTTGTCTTGACCTCACGCTTCTTTTGTTTCAACTCTTGCTTTATAGGTGTGTGTTCTCTTTCAGTTCTTTGAGTGTTTGGGAAAGATTTATCCAAACACGTCTTCAATTTTGTGATATAATCCTTGTTCAAATGTGCATTAATATGCAGCGTCCCTCCCCAACCAAGTATACCATTAGTTCCTCTCTGGTCATCACTGGACGAGAGTGTTTCTAACTGGAGGCTGCTGGTAGTCACATATGGCATCTCCTTCTCTTCCCTGATAATCTTCATTCTGCCCCTAGAAAGAGAAGTAAAGAACTAAACACTGATCAGTTTTCTTGTAATAGCTCTCCACCCCTTCATCTGCTGGGGAGCAGGAGAAAGAGGTAGGTGAGGTCACTAGCTGCGTTGGTTTAGGAATGCTGTCTTCGAATCTTCTCCACTGGCCTGTCCTTATGTATCGGGCCTGTGTTTCTTTAGGGTGAGCAAGGCATCGTAACAGTAGTCCTTACATCTAAGTAAAGCCTAGTATGACTTTACAAACCTCCCTGATACATAATGGCTTAGAACAACCATTTCTGTAGCTCTGTGGGTTGGCTGGGCTCAGCAAGGTGGTTCTCACTAAGCAATCCATGCAGTTGCCAGCAGATGGTGGCTGGGCTGGAGACACCTGAGGGCTTCTTTATGTCTGGCACCTGTGCCAGGATGGCTAGACTAGCTAGGGCTGGTGGGGCATCTCCCTCTCAAGTGGTCTCTCTCCATGGCTAGTTTAGGCTTGAACACAGTATGGTGATGTCATAGGACAACTCCCTATCCCCACTGCAAAGATTCTAAGGAGTATAGGAGGAAGCTGCAAGGCTTCTAATGAGCTGGTGTTGCGTAATCCAGAGCGTTACTCCCACGGTAATCTGTTGCTCAAGCAATAAAAAAGCTAGCCCAGAGGCAAGGATTGCAGAATTGCTCCACTCAATGGAGTATTAAATGTACCATATGATAAATACTATGTGTTATAATACATATGTCATATGTATTATAATCTCTCCCAGGTTTGGGTTAGTGTTTTCTCTTTTTCTCTACTCAGCAAACTCCGGTCTGGAGCTGCAAACCTGTTTCCCGGGGGATTTTCCCCATTCCGGCCTCGCCTCCAGCCTGTTTTTCCAGGTTGCAAAGTCCAGTTGGAAGAAATAAGAATGGCACGGCCATAGGCCCTCCTTTAGTTCTGTCTCCTTTGTCCCTGTGCAGTGAGCCTGCCCACAGGCGTCACCAGAGGCCTCGTATTCTCAGGTAAAGGGTTAAACAGCAAACAAACCGCTTCCCTGCCCTGGTATGACGCCAAGTAGGCCAGACATTGGTTGTGAAACTTAGAATCTCATTATTGTCATCTGGGAAGGAGCTAGCAGTTTTACCTCTCATGTTAATTCTCCTTCATTAGTTGGCCTCAGGGCTGGTTCATAATTTCCCCAGTATATTTCTAGTCTGTGCCAGAAACTGGGGGTGGGGGTGGGGCACGGAGGATGCAAAATATAAGTCTTCTGGCTCCGTGTGTCTTACAAATAATTCTCTAGTCCAAAATGAAGACTCAAAATTAATCATATGAATTCCTGGCTCCTAGTGGGGTTATAGGATCCTTCTTCCCCGCCTCCCTCAGACTCCTCAAGGAATAAAATAGTAAAAAGCATTACTCCTTCCTAACTCTGGTTGGAAATTTTATTATCAGATAATTGGGTCCCCAAAGGGTCAGAAGGCACAATTCCGAGTGTCCCTCTTCCATCAATATCACGGGGATGCTCAGGAGCCTTGCCACATGTCCCAGTCACTATCTAGCATCTCTTGTTGGATTCTGTTTCTTCTAACTCTGAGCAACTGGTCACTTTGATATGATCCATGACCCAATGGGCTATCACTGCCCACCCCAGAATTGTAAAAGCCTGATAATACCAAGTATTAGGAAGGATGTGAAGCAATAGAAATTCTTAAGCACTACTGGTAGTGTGGTAAAGTAACTTACCCACAAAACTGTCATTTTCTCCTAACGCTGAAGATACATACGCTCTCTGTCCAGTAATTCTACTAAGAGGTGCATACTCAGAGGAATGGTATTATTTTCGCATACACTGTGTCCAGCCACTTCATTGAGGGTACTCTTTATCAACTGTGATGTCTTTGTCCAAGGTTAGCTAGTTTAAGTCTCACCATCCTCCTTTAATGTTCTCCCTACTATTGTAGTGACTCAGAGTGACCCTGCCTATAACTGAAGGAACCGCTGTCCCATTAGGTGACATCCTCACAATGCTTGCCACGCTTAAGCCATTTGTTGCGGCCACTGTGGTAATCCATTTCATGGGGGATTTTCTCTTTTGTGCTAAGCTACTACGTCTCCAAGCATGATGCCCTTTCCAGGGCCTGGTCCCTCCGGATAACATGTCACAAATAAGAGAGATAAAATCACAACAACCTTACTTCTAGGGAGCTTACTGGCTGTATTTCTTCTAATACAGATTTGTTTGTTGGGTTTTGGCAGTCCGTAGTCTATTCTGCATTCTTCATCAACGCCGTAGTCCGAACGTACTGGTTCTTCTTTGGCCTTCCTTCTTCACGGTCCAGCTTTCATCTGTATGTGCAGTGGCTGAAAAGACCACGGCTTGGGTCACGCACACCATAGTCTTCAAAGTGACATCATTGCTTTTTAACACTTTAAAGAGATTTATTTTGAAGATTGGCCCAAATATGAACAATAATGCCAGGGAAGTGCATGTGGGATTATAAAGAGACTTTTCCCCAGCTTTGGCTCCCCCAAAGATATGCCAAACATTAGGGGCTTTTTGCTAGCATATGGGGGGAGGTCAGATGCTTAGAGACATCCTCCCTGAAGACATTCGATTGCCAGACAGGTAGGCCCTGCTCCCTGATGTTAAGGACAATGGGCTACTCCCTTAAGGCCTGTGACCATTAGCTTGGTTCCTGTAGGTGGGGCTTACACCTTACTGATACTGGTTTCTATGGAGATCCAGAGAACAAATCAAACCGGCTCAGCGACATCCAAAGGCTGCCATCCTGAATCTAGGATCCGCCTATCTTGCCACATGTATACCCCCCAATCCCTCCGCTTCCTATTGCGTGGATACCCCTAGGTCACCCCCCTCCCATTACTGTATTACTTATAGCACAACCCCTTCCTGAAGACGTATGTCTTCACCTGTGATTAGGGGGCTTGCACGTCCCCAGAGACTATAAAAGCCTTGGTTAGCATTAAATATCTCTCTCGCTCCACATGAACCACCAAGTGAGGCTGAGGTGAGCATTGCTACCATGAAATGTGTCTGACTCCATTATTTCTATCTCTCTTCTATCTCTCATGCTCTTTGTGACTTTACTATAATCTTTACTTATTATCGCTGTACAATTGCGCCTACTGGACCCGTGATGATATGTGCTAGGGGCTGGATTCCCCTTGCGAGTGCATACTCCTTAGAACAATTAACCTTATGAGACCAAAAGGGCAGCATTATCCCCCAGACAAAGGCCAGATGCTATAAAAGGAAAAGGGGCAAAGGACAAATGGAAATGGCGCACACAGGGAGACAGCAGGCAAAGTGCTGTTACACTGAGGGGACTGCCATGGCTGTCACAAAAGAAAATGCACAGGAATTATTGAGTAGGATGCCAATATGCTCTGTAAACATTCAACCAAATCACAAGAAAAAGTCTAACGTAATAATAAAGGCCAGACTAACTGGATCAGTTAACACCAGAGGATTCCCGAAAGTATTACCTGGAGGCACACTCTAACTCCTGAATCTTTTAGCAAAACTGCTGAGTGGCACACATAATAAAAGTTATTCCCCACTAGCAAACAAGCAAGCAAACAAAAAACTCTAGTGCTGCAGGCTGTATAATTAATTATGTTTTATGTACATTTCTGTAACTGTGTTCTATAATGATAAAAAGTTTTAATTCCTCAAAAAGCTCACTGGAGTGGGCATCTTGGAGCTATCTGAGCCAGAGTGGGTGAGAAGGGAAAAGAGAAAAAGTCCTATCTCCTCACCTTTTTGTCCTCTCAGGGGAGAATTCTGTCCGTGACTTGAGGTCCCCATTTGGGTCTCTCAAGCTTCTCTGGGGCTCAGCCCTGGGATCTGGGGCCAAATCCTAAGTATCACGCTGATGTTTCACTCCTCCTTGCCTCCTTGTGTACAGGACTTTGTAGGGGAGTCAAGGAACATACGTACTGGCTTATGACCTCATGACTATCTTCTATAGCACAGTTGGCAGTATACGGTTGATAGTTGAACTGTCTAAAGGAGAATATTCAAAAGCACCTCCAAGGTTAATGCCCAAACTGTTGGCAAGCTCATATCTCAAAACGTGGCTTAGCGTCCTGGAGGCCAACTCAGCCTTCCCCTCAGACCTAATGAATCACAGCCACAAGATCCCAGGGGATTGATAAACACTTGGAAATTTGAGAAACACGGACTTATCATGACTCTCACACTCAAAGAATCCTCCCATCTTTTACAGACAAAATGATGGTGGTCAGATCCTTTCAGTGGGCTATCGATGTTCTCCCACTCACATGCTGGGATTCACTTCTATGTAAAGCTTCCTCCTTTCTTATTTCCCTCCCTCTGGCTTTGAATTTAACTGCATGTCCCCAGAAGGTAGGTTATAATCCTAACCCCAGAATCTATCAACATGGCCTTATTTGGAAATAGGGTCTTTGAAGATAAGTCAACACAAGGTCATCCCAGAGGAGGGTGGGACCTGATCCAATCTGAGTAAACCAAAGTGAAAACCACGCCCACTGCCAGCCAGCGATTCCAGCTCACAGCAAAGCCTGTCTGAGTCTCACTCACTGCCAGCAAGTGGATTCTGACTCAGAGCTGCCCTATCGGACAAAGTAGCACTGCTCCTGGGGGTTTCCTAGACTGTCAATCTTCACAGGAGTAGAAAACCTCCTCCTTTTTCCTCAGAGAAGCTCATGGTTTTGAACTGCTTACCTTGTAGTTAATAATCCAATGAGTAACCTGCTAAACCACCAAGGTTCCTCCCAGTCTGAGTAATGTCCTTTAAAAGACCCAAAGAGACATGGAGACAGGCAGAGGGGAGACAGCTCGGTGAGGGGAGAGCTGTGCTGCTCCAAGCCAAGGGAGGCCTGGGGCTGAGAGACAAGCACTGATCTTCCCTCGAGTCTTCAGAGAGAGCATAACGTTCCAGACACCCCAAAGTCAGACGTCTGGTCTCCAGAGCTGTGAGACAACAAATGTCTGTTGTTTCAAGTTGAGATAGTTAAAGTTTATTGTGCCAACATGGCCAATAAACACATGTGGAGTTAACTGAAGGGCAGAGAGCTAAATGGCTCGGGGAGCCTCGCCTTTCGAGTTCTCGGGTCTCTTGCTTTCTGATGGTTGGACCAGGGTGCACCTGCCTTAGCCAGTTCCCTGCTTCAGCTGGCAAGGCTCACTTCCTGCAAGATATCCCTGAGGAGAAGCTGCATGGAACTACCTCAATGCAGCCCTGGGTGCTGAAGCAGCCATGTGGAGACCCCTGCCAGTGCTGAGATGCTTACACATTCACTAACTCGTCTTTCCTCCTGCAGTCGGCATCATTGTGTCTGTTTTGTGATATGGAGGAAGACTGTGGATTGGTGTCAGACATATGGGCTAATGTTGGACTTGTGGGCTTGGGCAGCGCTGGGTTGGTATGTTTTATTGATGAACACTTACCCTTGATACAAAACTCTCTCTGATACATATAAGTGTCTGTGGATTTGTTTCTCTAATGGGCCCAGACTAACATACAAGTCATTCACTCTGTGGTACTTCCTACTGGCCAAACCAAACCGAACCCACCGCCATGGAGGTGATTCTCATTCTCAGTGACCCCGCATTAGGTTTCCCAGGCTGTAAAGTCTTCAGGGGAGAGACAGTCTCTTCTTCCCCGGAGAAGCAGCTGGGGTATTCGAAACACCAACCGTTGGGTTAAGAGCTCAAGACCTACTCAGCAGCATCACCAGGGCTCCTTTGTAAGGGCAGCCATGGGAAATGAATGATGAGCTTGTTGGGCCCTGCTGGCGTTGAGGTTATTACACGTGGGGCTGCTAACCGTAAGGTCAGCAATTTGAAAGTATCAGCCACTCCACGGGAGAAACCATCTTCTATAGGACAGGGTAGAACTGTCCCCTGTGGTTTAGTACCCTGTAGGGAGTTAAAAACCTCATCTTTCTCCCGCTAAGTGGCTGGTGGTTTTGAACTGCTGATCTTTTGGTTAGCAGCTCAAAGCGTAACCACCAGGCCACCACAGCCACCATGTGCTCTTTAAGGAAAACCGTAACCTTAATATACAATGTCAATATCAGTGTGGATTATTGTTGTGAAGGATGGAAAACCTTTCTCAAACTGGTTTAAACAAAGAGGGGAATGAAATTACTTCAATGGTTTGAAGAGATACTGCTTGAGCCAGCAGCCTAAATGGTGTTTCCAAAGTGTGGTGCTTACATTGTTACGTCGACTTGATGGGACTTGTGTGGAGAGGTGGAGTCCAATCTGTCGATCAGCTGGTAGTCTGGAGATTGCCTCTTGAGGTGTGATTTCTCTCTCTGGTCTCTTCACCCTCCCTGCTTGCTTGGATTCTGTGTCTTCCCACCTGGGGTCACTGACCCAGGGAGCTGCTGATGCCCTGTCTTGTGCCCACCAGCCTTGGATCCATTCGACTCTGTGCTCACCAGTCTGTGATCTTCCTGCACCCTACTGCCCTTTCTATCATATCGACCTGCAGCTTCATGATTGGACATGGCTGGGGTGCCTCCTGGATATAAAATTACTTCTTGCTATCAAGTTCCTTCTTGTATATCCATGAGTGTTGCTGGTTTTGTTTCTCTAGACAATCCAGGCTAACACACAAAGCCTGGGTTTTCTATCTCTACCTCAGCTCACCACGCTCTGTGTCCATCCTCTCTGTGGCAGGAAAAACACAGCCAATTCAGCCATACCTTTTCCCGTAGCCAAACCAGCAAGAAAGAGTAATATTCTCTTCCTGGAAGCTTCTGCACAATTTTGGGAATTAGGCCGAGTTGTACCAGCTGTAGCTAGATTTCCTTCTCTGAGACCATCGTTGTGGCTGGCTTAGACCTCATGTAGACCCCAGGAGCTGAGAGGGCCCTACCTGAGCTACAGATGAAGGTATAGAGAGGGATGGGATCGCAAAAGGGCTGGATTGGAGGGAGAACAAATGGTTACAGTGAAGTGAAAAACAAGTCTTTTTAGCAGAAGTGAAAAACTACATGATTGTTATTGCTAGCTGCCGTTGAGCAGGCTCTGGCTCCTGTCAATCGCATGCACGTGGCATTGTACTGTTATGATCTATACGTTTTTCATAGGCTCACTTTCAGAAGTAGATCACCAGGCCTTTCTTCCTAGTCTACCTTAGTCTGGAAGCTCCACTGAAACCTGTCCAGTGTCATAGAAACATGGGAGCTTCCCCTGACGGATGGGTGGTTGTGCATACTGGCAAGGAATAGAACCCCGATCTTCCACATAGGAGATTAAGAATACTACCACTATGGGGCCGGCCCCAATCCCAACTACGTGGACAGCTGCCCCTCCCCCCAGAAGAATTTACTTCAGAGGACAGCACTGAAGCTACAGCTCAGCAAAGGGACATGTCTGATCAGAGCACACAGGATCAAATGAAAGGGGAGGAAGAGAATGTGGAGTACATCCTGGCCCACCAGGCCTGGAGGATGGTATTCCCACTCAGAGCAGCCAATCCACACAGAGGACCATATGGCCGGCCCCACTATGAAACATGACATCCCTCAATGACCCATAGCCCTACAGGGGACAACACTGGAGACACAGTGTGGGAATTGCACCCGATCTGATCCCACCACACCGAGGCAAAACACTAAGGTCATGCAACAAAACAGCAAGGGGAGCAGAGCAAGGAAGTCCCAAGGGAGTACCAAAAGTAGACTTTGGGGCCATGATGTGGCACCCCATCAGACTCGACCGGAAAACACTCCTAAAGGTCAACAAACAGACCTTGAACTATTTACAGGCTTTTCTTTTTTTGTCATTGGTTTTCTTTGTTGTTGTCGTTGTTTTGTTTTCTTTTGTCACTTTGTCTTGCTCTGTCTTGTTTTTTTTGGTGCATTTATTATCTCTGCAGGTCTATCTAGATAAGATAGGTTGGATAAACAATCAGGAGAATAATATAAAAAAGAATAGAATTCTACCACTGAAGTTCAAATATGGAGAACTAAGAGTATCTTAATAAGCAATAAGCAGGCGCTGGTGCTGTCTATTAAGTTGGAGAAGTTCTAGTAGTTCTCCTTCACCTTGAGCATAGAGTGTAGGGATTATCAGCACCTTGCTCCCTGCACCTCCCTTCCCACACAACCCACACAAGTAGGGGGCAGGGGTTGAGGGGAAAAAGAGAACACCCTTGTCTTCATGCCGTGGAACTTTAAAAAAATCCTGCAAAAAGACTTTGTTTTGCTTTCATAGTTCTATTTTGAAAGAACTTTATATTTACAGAAACTAGCCCGGATAATTCCCATGCACCCCCGTCTTGCTCACTCACTCATGCACTGCTGTCGAGTCCTTTCCGACTCATTGGGATGCCCTACAACAGAGCAGAGCTGACCTTGTGGGTTTCTGAGGGAGATACTCACAGGAGCAGGCAGCCTCGTCTTTCTCTTGAGCAGTGGCTGATGGATTCAAACGCATGATGTTGCCAACCAGTAACCCACTACACCATCATGGCTCCCTCTCCTATACCGAGTTTTTTCCTTTATTAAAATCCTTTGTCTTAATTAATGAACCAATGTTGTTGCTCCCTGCCATTGAGTTGGCCCCGACCACAACCCCCTGCGCTACAGGACGAGGCTGCCTGGCCCTGCCCCAGGAGGCCTGACCAAGCACAGCGAGATGATTATTGACTGACGTCCACACTTCAATCAGGAGTTCTCATTTTACCTGATGTCTTTTTTCTATTCCAAGATCTCATTCAGAATATTTGACTAGACTTAGTCATCAAGGCTCATTAGGGGTCGGTGGCTAGGACAATGCCTCACACTTCCTTTGTTTTTGACGATCTTGACCAATCTGAGGAGAAACGATCGGGTCTTTTCGAGACTGGCCCTCAGTTGGGCTCCTCTGCTGTTGTGTTTCCATGGGAATTCTGGGGCCAGCACTTGTCTGTCAGCTCTTGGGAGGCAGAACCCAGAGGGAAGTGCCATGCTCAACACATCATACTATCAACAAGACTTCTCACTTTCGATGTTGACTTCGATCATGCCCATGAAATCAGGTTTCTTCCACTCCGGAGTTCCTCTTCCTCCTCCCCATACTTGTTCTCTTTAGAGAGAAGTTATGCACAGCCCACACTTAAGAACTCAGGAGTTTGGCTCCATCTCTGAAGGGTGATATAAATATTCATAAATTATTTGAAATGATTCTCCAAGAGGATTTGTTTACTCTCTGCCATTTGTTTATTTATTCAATCATTTACATCACTCTGGACTCATGAATATTTATTTTGCCCTTGGGTTTATAATCCAATACTACTCAATTTTGTTAATCTTGTTATTGCCGTTTTGATCACTGAGACCTCTTTCAGGTCACCCCTGTGTCCTTTGACCCTTGTCACTGTAAGAGTTTTGTTTGCTGGATTAGCGCTTACTTTCTGGCCTACAAGATGCTCCGGCCTCATTGTGTATATTTCCTGCCCCAGGACTGGAATAAGCTGTTTCTCCAGGGAGCCTCGGGTCCTTTTATTGGCAAAAGGCATTGAGACGAATATCCAAGCGTGAAGCGTGCTCGTGGTCACTGAGGTGCCCTTTTTTCTAGGCCTTCTTATCCAACAGGACAAGGAAACAGGGGGTTTGCTGACTGCCCTGGTGGTGTACTGGTTCTGAGTTAGGCTGCGGCCCTGGAGGTCAGCAGTGTGAAGCCACTAGCAGGTCCTTGGGGGAAAGACGAGGCTTTTGACGCCTGTACAGTCTCAGAAGCCCACAGGGCAGTTTTACTCCAGAACCCTGCCCTGTAGGGTCCCCGTGCATCAGACTGACCCGATGGCAGTGAGTGTTGGAGTTTGTACTTCTTCAAAGATGGCGACAAATTCCCTACCTTTGTAGGTATTCAGAAATATTTCCATAGATAACTATATCAACTGTATTTTTACAGAAGTAATGTACAGGTTCTATAGTTTTGTGCCAGCTTTACCCTCCCCCACTCCTATTTTTTTAAGTGCATTGTGCTACCTTTTTTATAGTAATGTGAAAAATGTGAACATACTGCACTTGAAAACAATACCTCATGGGACAAGGGCTGAAAAACTATAGAACGCATATTATTTGCATAAAGATATGGTCCCATTAAGCAACATAGTTCATACTTGTCTCCGAGTATAATCCATTACCACCCTGGGTCATTCAAGACTCCTCTCTTTATTTAAAGCCTCCCACTCCAACACTGAGAAAAATGGCTCTCACCATCTGCCAAAGGAACTCTAGAAGTGTGGTGGATAGATGTTGGGCATGGTTTGTGACAAAAATTATTAGTGTCCTTTGTCTCTTAATACTTTCAAGTTGGAGACTCTTCTGACCGAGACAATCGATCTGGTTTTGCATATTATTACATTAGATATATCAACATATCGGCCAGTTATTTAAAATCCCCATAGAATAATTCTAAGAGTGTGTTATTTGAATGACTCTTCAGACTACCTTCAGATTCTATTTTTTCTTGCCTTTTGCCATGCCTTGTAATTTTTTTGTTCGAAGCTGAGTGTGTTCAATTGTGTAATAGAAACTTAGAGGCATTTAGTGTAAGGATTAATGTTAATCTGTTTAGAAACTGGCCTGTATTTAATATTTACTGTAACTTCAGTTCTCAGACCACCACTTGTCTCTAAGTTTTTCATACTGCTGTTGCGTGTGTGTTGCTGTGATGTGGGAAGCCATGTCACCCGTATTTCAAATACCAGCAGGGTCACTCAAAGTGAGGAGGCTCAAAATGAGAAGGTGGACAAGAACACAGAGTCACTGTACCAAAAAGAACTAGTCAGCATTCCACTATTTCAGGAAGTAGCAGATGAGCAAGAACCAATGATACAGAAGGAGGAAATCCAAGATGCTCTGACAGCATTAGCCATAACAAGGGTCCAATATTTGATGGGATACCAATTGAAATATTTCAACAACCTGAAGAGTCACTGGAAGCACTTATTCATCTATGCCAGGATATTTGGAACACAGCTACTTGTCCAACTGACTGGAAGAAGTCCGTATTTGTAGCCATCCCAAAGAAAGATGACCCAACAGAATGCTCAAACTACAGAACAATATCATTGCTATCACATGAAAGTAAAATGTTGCTGAAGATCATTCAACAAGGGTTGCAGCAGTACACTGACAAAGAACTACCAGAGGTTCAGGCTGGATTCAGAAGAGGACTTGGAACAAGGGATATCATTGCTAATGTCAGATGGATCTTGGCTGAAAGCAGAGAATTCCAGAAAAATGTTCAGATATGTTTATTGACTACGCAAAGGCATTTGATTGTGTGGACTAAAAGAAGAATGGGAATTCCAGAACACTTAATTGTGCCCATGTGGAATCTGCACATGGCTTAAGAAGCATTGCGGCAAACAGAACAATGACATACTACATGATTTAAAATCAGGAATGGTGTATACCATACTTATTCAATCTGTATGCTGAGCAAATAATCTGAGAAGCTGGCTTAAGTGAAGACAAATATGATATTAGGATGGAGGAAGGCTTATTTACTTTGGTCTGCACATGATACCACCTTGCTTGCTGAAAGCGAGGAGGACTTGAAGCACTTGCTGATGACGATCAAGGATTGTAGCCTTAAGTACGGATTACAACTCAATGCAAAGAAGACCAAAATACAACTAGACCAATAGATAACATCATGATAAATGGAGAAAAGATGGAAATTGTCAAGGATTTTGTCTTGCTTGGAGCCATAATCGATGTGCACAGAAGTAGCAGTCATGTGATAACATGACACATTGCATTGGGTAAGTCTGCCCCACATGACCTCTTTAAAGTGTAGAAAAGCAAAAAGGTTACTTTGAGGACTAAGATGTACCTGCCCAAGCCAGGATATTTTAATTGCCTCATGTGCATGTGAAAGTTGGACAGCGAATAGGGAAAACTGAAGGATATTAGATGCATTTGAATTGTGATGCTGGAAAAGAATATCGAAAGTACTGCCAGAAGAATAAACAAATTAGTCTTGGAAGAGGCGCAGCCAGGATGCTCCTTGGAAGCAAAGGTGGTGAGACTTCACCTCACCTTTTGTGATGTGTTATCAGGAGAAACCCGTCCCTGGAGAAGGACAGCATGCTTGGTAAAGTAGAGGGACAGTGAAAAAGAGGAAGGCTCTCAACAAGATGAACTGACACTGGCTACAATAATGACCTCAAACATAAGGACACTTGTGAGGCTGATGCGGGACTAGGAAGTGTTTCATTCTGTTGTACAGAGGGTCACGATGAGTCAGAACGGATCCAGTGACACCTAGCTACAACCATAAACAATGTCCTTGTTAATGGATTTTGTATGGATTTGAGCTTTCTTAAACACCTCTCAACAGGGGGTCTTTTGGATCTTCAGCTGAAATCCACTGTTACTATATCAGAGCCTTATTGGTTCTGTGATAGGGCCTAGGGGTGTGAGAGAGTTCTACAGTCATACAATTAAATAGCAGTATTTTAGTAGGCTCGTGTTAGGTGTACTTTCAAAAGTATTCCTCCAGTGATACAGCTTTATATGTTTCCCTCTCTTTACTTCCTATTTCCTTCCCTAGCTGCAATATACTCGATTTCCTTAAAGTCTTGACCCCCAGTCGATTATGTTTTCCTCTGTAAGTGAAATAGAAAGGCTAGAAGGTAGTGGAGTAGGAGGAATAATCTCCACCCAGCTGGCAAAATGTTTCAGTCTTCAGTGTGGAGAAAGCTCTGGGCATGCTTCACAATTAAGCACATTCAGTGAAGCAATGTCACAATGATTACTCTTCTCCTCTCTGTTAGAGCTATAAGGGGATCCAGAATCTCTCCTGTGATAACCTGGTAGCATTCCTGGAGGTAAAGTCCCCAATGAATGGGGTCCCTAGGAGTTTCTCATTCTTCTACTAGCCCACACTCAGTCTCCAGAAATTCACCAAAATTACTGTTTAAGTGTTCCTATCAATAATAACAAGGAGTACAAGAAAAAAGGAAAATGTCCTAAAATTGATTGTTGTAATGATTGTATAACACTTCTTAATATGATTGAACTATTGACTTGTATAATATTTGGACTATGTTCCAATAAAACTGTTTATCAAATAAATAGTGTTTGTCAGTCTATGGGCCCATTCATTGGCTTCTGCTCCAGATAAGCAAATCTCAGTTGTGATTCTGCAAGTGCCTGTCTCTAAGTTTCAAAGTGCTGGTTTGCCCTGATAGGTTTGCTGATAGGTGTAAGAAAAAAGTTGACAGATAAACCCCTCAGGCCCAATAATGAGAGTAGAGATACCAAGAGGGGAAGGGGAAGGTGGGGGAGAAATGGGGAAACAATCACAATGATCTACATATAAGCCCCTCCCTGGGGGATGGACAACAGGAAAGTGGGTAAAGGGAGACATCGAACAGTGTAAGACATGGAAAAATAATAATAATTTATAAATTATCAAGGGTTTATGAGGGAGGGAGGGAAGAAGGGAGAGGGAGGGGGGAAATGAGGAGCTAATACCAAGGGCTCAAGTAGAAAGAAAATGCTTTGAGAATGATGATGGCAACAAATGTACAAATGTGCTTGACACAATGGATGCATGGATGGATTGTGATAAGAGTTGTACGAGCCCCCAATAAAATGATTTATAAAAAAAAGAAAAGGAAAATATTCATTTTCAGTTTGTTCTTCTTATTGTAAGAAAAGAGTGACAACATCCAATATCCTTACACATCAGAGCTGAAATTGGAAGCCTAGTGCTAGGGAGGAAAGATCCCAGATTCAAACATATTGTATAGAGATACTTTTATTAAGCATTAGACAGAACAAAGATGAAACAAATCATCGGAATTAGGGAAACTGTCAGTCCAGAGGCCAGTTAAACCTGCTAACTCAGATTCACGGTCATGGTTTTCATTATGCAGGACAGGGGACAGAGGGAATCCTCACAATCAACCCTGATTGGTGGTAAGTCAGTTCGTTACTGTCACTGGCGGGACTAGGGAGCCTGGTTGAAGGGTACATGCATAATTGTGAGTTGTTAATCCTGTAAGCAAGAATGGATCCGGGAGGTTGATTTCCTAGCTACATGGTGGTCTGAATATGACTCATGATCATGACATTCAGAGTCATAGTCAACCAGACCCCAAGTTTTCATTTCAGTTAGATAATATGCATCTGACTGGCCTTTTTCAGAAAATTCAGTAAGGAAATCCCCAGGTAAATTCTTTGTGCCACAGGGAGACACCAGTTCTTTGGGTAAACCTGTAGTCTACTTTCAGCCTTTGAGTTCATAAAGAATCAAATGACATCTCAACTGATGTCAAGACTCAAAGTGGAGCCAGGGCTCCCACTGTAGACTGTAGCCTTCCACATGCCCAGTGCTTTAGAGTTTTAACTCGAATGTAGTCCCAAGTACTTTGTGTTAATTATCTGTGTCATTGATGAAAATGTGAACATGGGCATTGCATAGAGACAAGAAGCCAGAGATTAAAGCACATTTTTAGCCCCTAGCATCCGTTAAGATTCTTTTTTGTTATTGTGGTCATGGTTCTTAAGGCTATCTCCTACACAATAAACGAAGATGAATTTGTATGCACCACAGAACCCTGAGGGTTAGAGACCATTTACATACCAAAAGCACATTTCTCAAGAGCACTACAGTATCAAATACGTGTCATCTCCAATTTGCTTAAACAGATATAACATGTAAATAATTGATGCAAAATATGTCATTGGACAATTTAAAATCATAAGCCCCATTTTCAGTCATAAAGCCACAAAAGCTCAAGTTTAACTGGTCGAACAAAACCATTTTTTCCTTCAATCAGGAATTTTTCTATTCAACTTTTAAAATAGTGATTCTTAGATTTAATTCTTCAGAAAGATTATAAAAGTTTGTGTGTTTAAAGCACAGCTCTAGCTGTTAATGAAGCTGAATGTTGTGATGGGGAGTCATTAGAAAACAAGTCAGGTAAGGAGAAAGTTGACATTTAACAGATCTGTGATCTATCTATCTATCCGGCTGACTAGCCCTCCACCTCATCTTCTAACGTGGCTTCCGTCCCTAGCCAGATGTGCAATACTTGCAGGCGTTCCAGAGAGAGAACCATGGGACCAGACAGACTTGGATTGAGTTATCGGTCAGCAGTCAGTTTGTTTTCTCTGTGAGCTCACGGTCAACATGAATGGGGAAGGTGGTGATATCTATTCCCATGAGGCCCGTGTGGAGTAAGTAAGGTGATCATCTGAACCTCTTGAAGGGCCAGTGCATGACCAGTTCTCAGCAATTGTACAGCACCACTCTACACCCCATGTTTTGACCAAACTCTCTGAGACAGATCCCTAGTGCACACAATAAATGTACGTTAAGGCTTTAACATATCACATTAACAAACATGGAAACAGTGGAACAGAGAGGACATTATAAGATGGATCACTCAATCATAGGGTTGGGACCAATTGCATAGGTAAATATAAAATTGAATCCCTACCATTTATAGACCAGATTAAATTTCTCATGTGTTAAAGGTTTAAATCTGAAAGACAAAACTTTAAACTATCTAGGAGAAAACAGAATAATGGATGCCCTTGAACAGGAAAACATTTCTAAAACAAGAGGCAGAAAACACCAACTGTAAATGAAAATGTTGATAAATATGTACATTAAAGTCAAGAACTTGTGCTAATCCAGAAGTACCACAGGTATTGTGCAAGATGTTAAAATTAGTAGAAGCTGGGTGAAAGATACAAGGGAACCCACAATACATTTTTTACAAGTCTCCTATTAATCTCAAATGATTTCAAATTTAACAATTTGAAAACAAATTATAGAGAAAGTGAAGAGACAACCGCAGACACAAGAAAATATTTACAACATATATAATGAAAGATTAATACCCAGATTATGTAAATAACTGCTATATGTCAATAAGAAAACCACCAAAAGCCCAGTTTATACAGAGTGCATACATATAAGATGTAAATGACAAAAATAAACAAAAGCATAGTCATTTCATGTAAAAAAATTTTTAATGTTCTATTTTTTCGCAGTTAAGAAGAGTCTATTAGGGAAGTTAACAGGTTACCACAAGTCAAAATCAGAAAATATTAAGGATACAGTACCTTTGTCCAGAAAACATTCGGAATATAATTATTTTGTCTGCAGCATTTCTTCTGTGTTGTGTAGGTGGACATGTCTCTCTGGTCCTTGGAGCCTCAGCCACAAGTAACCTTGGCCTCTGTCCTACTCTGGAAAATGTTGTGCAACTCCCTCAGTGCTAGAAAGTGCCCCAAATACCCAACTCTGCAAGCCCCAAACACTCAACTTTATCCCTTCAGTGTCTCCTGGGAAGTCCACCATTATGTCTCCTCTCCTCTGTCTCATGGTCTCAGTCCTGGTGCTGCATTCTCTGGTGTCTCTGCTGCCTCCACTTCTTTACACAGGGACCTTGCACATGCTTTGCTGATGGCTTCTCTTTCTTAATGCTCATGGGAATGTTTTCTTCCTGTTTCAAAGATGGATCATTCTTATTATGCCACCCCCCCCCCCAAAAAAAAGATGCTCAATTTTATTTGCTATTAAGCAGATGCAGCTGAAGATCACAATGAACAGGTCTAGAATCTGCCTTAAAATCCTTGAATATAGCTAGCTGGGAGATGGGCATGGAGCTCATTCTATTATCCTTTCTAAGGCCCTACCATGGGCCAAATCTAACTCACAGGAACCTTACATAGGATTCTGAGGCTGTAAATCTACATGAGAGCAGAGACCTTCAACTTTCTCCTTCAGAGCAACTGATGTGTTTGAACTTTGTGGTTAGCAGTTCAGTAACAACAGCACCAGGGTTCCTTACTATTCTCTCTACTTATGTATATCTAAAAGTATTTTTTTAACCCTACAGAGACATACCATTTCGCCCTTAACAGAGTGGCACAAATTAACATGCCTGAAGGGTATTGATGCGCATATACACCAAGAACTCACATACCTGTTGATTAGAGTGTGAACCGCTCTGGAAAGTATGCAGCAATTTCGTCCCATTGAACACACACTTCCATGCTCTCCCTATCCTCACTAATATGCACCTAAAAAATTCTTACATAGGTGGTCCAAAAGATACAGATGAGAATAATCCAAATGTCCTACAACAAAATAAAGGCAAGAACCTCCTGCCCTAAACAGAGGTATAAATAGTAGTATGCCTCACTTTCCCCTCAACATGACAGGAAAAAACTAGCAAAGTAGCACTAACAAAGGAATTAAACAGAGAGTACAGAACTCTGGAAACAAACCCCAAAGTGAGCGCCCCCAACGAGTGAGGTACGGAGCTCTTTTGATTCTCTCACCTGGGAAGCTGTAGCTTCCAGCTACAAACCATTATCATGAGCGGCACAATCAATAATTACTTAACACTCTTAGACATTTTCAAATCTCAGTTTATTCACTGCAAAGACACATCAAACAATCTAAAAATAACTCAGACTACTAAGGATAAAGTCTCAGAGCAAGTGTGAGCATGAGGGCACGATAACAGCACTCTTGACACACACCATTCTAGCGTCATAGTCCCAATAAGCATTGCCTTCATCGGTGTGCTCACCCGGGTAGAACTGGAGAGAGCAGGAGCTGGTGTCCTCGGTTCCTAGTCTCCAAAACGTCAGTGTCTCCACCCAGGTTTAAATGGATGCATGGCTGGCTCTTTGACGTCACCAATGTCCCAGCCAAGTCTTATTGGGTTTCTCCACACTTTAGGTGGCTTGGCTGGCTTTTGGGCATCGGTCAGGTTCAGCTAAGTCTTATCGAGGTTCCCCACAATTTTGCGGTGGCTCCTTGGACCATCTGTTGTTTCTTGGCGGTGGTCCAACTTCTTGGCTGCACCCTAATGTCACACTTTATTCCTTCTCTACAGTGGAGTTTCTTGTGTTTGTTTCTTTTGAGGTGGCTCAACGTCTTGCAAGGTAGTTCGACATCTTGCAAGGAAGTTCTATGGTGCTCTCATCAACCATGCCCCATGAACAGAGGTGGATGGTAAACTTCAGTATGAAATCAGTGAGCAGCACTGTCTAAAAACAAGACAGTGACAGTAAAACTTTACGATCATTGATCATGTGCTGTCTCAGACCTTTCATATCAGTGGCGGAGATGGGGGCAGTCTGAGGAATGAGGAAACTTGGGACTGAAACATAACCACTGGTTTCACCCCTCTTCAGGCAAGTCAGAGAAAGGGAAAAAAGACAACCCAAATTAACACCAAGCTCCATTAGGCAAAAGAGACCCATTACACTTGATAGCTATAATCAATAGACTGACTCTCTCAACCTGCTTTCGGAGACATGAGATTTTTAGAGTAAAAGGGAGAGAAAAAGAGGCTGGGAAAGTACCTCCTAAACAAACTGCAAACACTATGAGAAAAGGTCATACGATGTTCTTATGGGCCTCTCAAACCCTACTGGAGACTTCTAGCAATCAAGGAAGAGCAAATGTTGCAAGTATCTCCAGAAGCAGACAGAAAACACACACAAAACCTGAAAAAGCAAGAGTAAGGACTGGGAAAACCCTAAGGTCAGAGTGCCCCCTAGTGGAATTTAGAGGGAGACGGGGAAATAGAAAAGTTCACAACAGAAATCAATCTTGAAAGGAATCTGAAATCAAATTACTAAATCCCACAAGTTCAAGAAAAAATTAAAAAGCACAAAAGGAAGCAAGAAAAGATGACTCCAAAGAACTTATGAAGAAGCAGAAATCACTCACATGGGCATAAGGATACTGGTAAAAAGGAAGACTCAAGCAACATCTTTAAATATGCTCAAATAATTAAAGGAACACACAATTAACAAGTTAATAGGCAGCAAAAAAGTCACAAGCAAGACAAAGGCGTCAAGATGGCATCCAGGTAGAATTACCAGCCCAGCACTCCTGCTGCCAGACAAGAAAATTAAGAGGTAAGGAGGCCAAAGCCAGGAGGCTGGGGGCTAAAAATGGATTCAGAGAGTATTAGGGTCTAGCTCAGACCTCTGGCTTTGATTTTCACACATGAAGAGATTCAAGAACGTACTGAAACACTCTAAGTTCATTGTATCCACCAGCGGGCTCCACTAACCCCATGCCAGGTCCAGAAGGATGGCGTCTACCACCCCTTGCTGAACCCTATTCCTGCAGCAAGCAGCAATTTCCCCAGACTGCTGTCTAATAGTGGTCATAATCCCAGGCTCAAAGACCGTCAAAGAGAGTTTGTCACAAGACACCACATTGGAGTTCCCCATGGTGCTAGCCATCCTGTGCTTGCAGTCTAGGGGTTAACAACTCCCCTCCTCAGCCAGGAATTGAGAGACTACGTCAGTCATTCCCTCCCCACCTCTACGTCAGTCATTCCCTCCCCACCTCTACGTCAGTCATTCCCTCCCCACCTCTACGTCAGTCATTCCC
>NW_022106189.1:1707037-1737826 GCF_000313985.2 Echinops telfairi | reverse complement strand
TCCCTCCCCACCTCTACGTCAGTCATTCCCTCCCCACCTCTACGTCAGTCATTCCCTCCCCACCTCTACGTCAGTCATTCCCTCCCCACCTCTACACCTGCCAACGTGGGTAATGATAGATAGTCAGATAATAATTTGCAGCCATTGAAGATATGCTGGTGTATTTACCTGTGTCAGAATGCAGTTCCGCAGAGCACAGCTGGATAGCTCGGAGGTGGGGCAAATTCAGTTCCAATTGGCCCCCAAAACCCTCTATGCTAAGCTAGTCCTCTTCCGCTGGGGGCCAGTGTGGCACAGCCCCAATACCAGGGCACCCCACCAGCCCAATGTAAAAGGGGGGAACATTTTCTTGGTTAAAAGACACTTTCAATTCCAAGCTGTGGTTCTTTGTGTAACTTTGAATGTAAGCCTCCAGAGGTCTGTACTTTAGCATACATTAACATAACAAGGTAGCCAGAGCTGATCTCCAGAGCACAGGCTAGGGGTTTTTAACATAACAAAATGGGAAAGGCCAACAGCCTCTACTCTTTGAAAGGCTGCAATTTTGGCCTGACAGCCAATAAAAGACCCTTTGCCAAGCTACAAGCCTGCCCCAACTCAGCCAAGGGGCAAACCTATAGTCACCAGCCTCACCCTAGACTCTGAGGACACCCACCACCATCAGCCACTGAGTCGCTGTAGCACCCTGCCTACAAAGCAGTCCAACCCACCACCATAGTAGGCCACAGGCAATCCTCAAAAATACTGTTATCAGTCAGACAGAGAAAGAGCCAGGGCCCCTTGGTTTCCGAGAAACATGGAACCCAGGTCTTCCAAAATGGCATGCAAACAGCAACATACTACAACCCCTCAACAAGAAAACAAGACAAAACACAACAGTGGAGATAACAACACCATAGAAAAATCAGACATGGATCTGCCACAAAAAGAAATTTTCAGAAGGTTGCTTGGAGTAATACAGGAGATGAGGGAAGCAACGCAGAATAAGGACACAATGATAGAGGAGGTAAAGCCCACGATAGTGGGGATGAAGTCCAAACACCAAAGGGATATACAGGAGCCAATGGATGAGGTAACAGAAGCTAAACACAAGATCATGGATCTCATGATCAGACTAGAGGAGCCAGAGAATCATACAAGTGATCTCAAGGACAATCAGGCAGACTTCAATAAACGGGAAAGACAATCAAACAAGGTATTCAAAGAGGCAGAAGAAAACCTGTAATCAATGACAGATGCTGTTAAGAGGAACAACGTTCAAATAATTAGTCTTCCAGAATAAGACACAACGAAAAAGTCAACAGTTAAATGTGTGAGTGAATTTCTGGAAGCAAACGTCCTAACCTTAATGAACAAGAATCAGACACTTACACAGGAAGTAGAGAGGGCAGCAATTAGACTTAACCCCAGGAAGACCTCACCAAGGCATATCATAATGAAATTTCCAACTTCAAAGAAAAAGAGAAAATTTTAAGAGCAGCAAGAGAAAATGAGGTGGCCACATACATGGTGCTCAGGTTAAAATACGCTCAGACCTATCATCAGAAACCATGAAAAGGAGAGAGTGGAGTAACATATTTTGAAAGATGAAAGAAAAAAATGTCTGTCTGAGAATCCTCTACCCTGCCAAATTATCTATTAAGATAGACGGAGGGGTAAGAGTCTTCCAAAACAAGGAAAAACTCAAAGAATATGTTGTAAGACACCCAACCCTGTGGAAAATCCTTGCTGACTCACTATGGTCAGAAGACCAATATTCATCAAACATGAGCAGGAGAACACCATATTGCCTAACTCCACCCAGAAGCCAATGCACCAATAACAATTACCAAGACAACATGGCCTCAGAGGGAAAAGAAGGCCAGAATGAAGCCCCACACACAAACACAGCAAAATGATATAAAGGGAGCCAGGAAAACATCCAACACAAAAGATACAAGATGACAGCAATGAATCCACAGATTGTGTTAATCACTCTGAATGTCAACAGCCTCAATTCTTCCATTAAAAGACAAAGGCTAGCAGACTAGCTCAGAAAACATAAACTATCAATCTGTTGCCTGCAAGAAACACATCTTCAGCTCACAGACAAAAATAGTCTAAGAATAAAAGGATGGGGGGAAATATATCACGCAAACAGCAACTTTAAAAAAGCAGGGGCTGCAATTTTAATCTCTGACAAAATTGGCCTCGAGGTGCAAAGCATAACAAGAGACGAGGAGGGCCACTATATAATGCTCAAGGGATCAGTAGACTAGGAACCAGTGAGAATAATAAATAATAAATAGCATATGTACCTAACAAAAGAACTGTGAAATTTGTCAATTTTTAAAAAGATGAAAAAATACATCATAGCATCAACAATAATAGTAGGTGACTTTAACACACTGCTATCAAAGAAAGATAGATCACTGGGAAAGAAGTCCAACAAAGCAGCTACAGAATTAAATACTTCAATTAGGCAACTGGACCTGATAAACATTTACAGAGCCTTCCATCCCAATGTACAAAAATTCACATTTTTTCCAACTGCACATGGCTCATTTTCAGAAATAGACTGCATGATGGGGCATAGTTGAGCCTGAGTAAATTCAAACACATAGAGATTACTCAGATGTTCTTTTTGTATCACCACACCATAAAGCTGGAGATCAATAAAAGGATGACCGAAAAACAGGGCAAACAATTGGAGGATGAGTAAGGATCTGTGACATGAATGGGTACTGGCCCAGACTAGAGAAGAGCTTAGGAATTTTCTGGAAACTAGTAAGAATGAGAATACAATGTATCAAACCTGAGCAAAAGCAGTTATCAGAGGTAGCTTGATAGCAATAAGTGCACATAAAAAAGGAAGAGAGACTTATTACTGATACACTATCACAAAACCGCAAGCAACTAGAACAGAGTAAACAGAACAACTGATCAGGGCAGAGTTGAACCAGTGGGAAGACAAGAGAACATTGCAAAAAACTGATACAGCAAAAAGCTGGTTCTTTAAATGGATCAAAAGAATTGACAGACCACTGGTAAGCTTAACCAAGAAAAGGAAGGAACAAATATCAATAACCAGGATGAGGGATGAAACAGGAGAAATCACAACAGACCCCAACAAGATTAATGGGATAATCACAATGTTCTATGAAAGTCTGTATTCTAATGAATTCAACAACATGAAAAATGGAAAAATACTTGGAAAAACAAACCCTCCCAAGATTATCCCAGATAGAGATCAAGAATCTCAACAGACCCATAGCAAAAGAAGAAACAAATATGGTTATCAAGAAACTGCCAACAAGAAAAGCTTCTGGGCCAGGGCTTCACAGGAGAATTCTACCAAGCATTCAGGGGAAAGCTGACACCAATCCCCCACAAACTATTTCAGAGCATAGACAGATGGCAAACTCTCAAACTCATTCTACAAAGCCAGTATAACCTTGATACCCAAACAGGGCAAGGATCCCACAGGAATAGAGAACTACAGATCGATATCTCTAGTGAACATAGTGCAACAATCCTTAACAAGATATTGGCAAATAGAATTTTAAAGTATATAAGACAGATCATCCACCATGATCAGGTAGGATTCATCTCAGAGATGCAGGGATGGTTTAACATCTGAAAATCTTTTTTAAATCATTTTATTGGGGCTCATAAAACTCTTATCACAATCCATACATATATCAATTGTATAAAGCACATTTGTACACTCATTACTCTCATCATTCTCAAAACATTTGCTCTACACATAAGCCCCTGGCATCAGCTCCTCATTTTTCACCCTACCTCCCCACTCCCCCTCCCTCATGAACCCTTGATAATTTATAAATTATTATTTTATAATATCTTACACTGCCCGATGTCTCCCTTCACCCACTCCTCAGTTGTCCATCCCCCAGGGAAGAGGCTATATGTAGATGCCTGTAATCAGTTCCCCCTTTCTACCCCACCCTCCCTCCACCCACCTGGTATTGCCACTCTCACCACTGGTCCTGAAGGTATCATCTGTCCTGGATTCCCTGTGTTTCCAGTTCCTATCTGTACCAGTGTACATCCTCTGGTCTAGCCAAATTTGTAAGGTACCATCTGAAAATCTATCAATATTATACACCACATTGAGAAGAAAAAGTAAAAGAATCACATAATAGCGATAGATAAAGAAAAAGCATTTGACAACATCTAACACCTATTCCTAATTAAAACACTGAAGAAGATAGGAACAGAAGGAAATTCCTCAAGTTAATAAAGCTATCTACAAAAGTCCAACAATCAACATAATAGTCAATGGAGAAAAGATGAAAACAATCCCACTGCAAAAAGGGACCAGACAAGGAAGCTCTTGTCCCCACTTCCATTCAACATCGTACTTGAGGTCCTAGTTATCAATATAAGAGAGCAGAAGGACATTGTTTTTGTTGGTTTTTGTGTGTATGTGATTGGCTTTTTTTTTCTTTTTTTTTTTTGGTGGTTGTTGTTTTGTTTTCTTTTGTTGCTTGGTTTTGCTCTGTCTTGTTTTATATCTGCAGGTCTGTCTAAATAAGATAGGCTGGATGAACAATCTGGAGGATAAAACAATGGGACCAACAGTGCCGGGGACATGGGAGAGGGTGAGGTGGGGGGAAAGGAAGTGGTGTTAACAAACCAGGGACAAGAGAACAACAAGTGATGCAAATTGGTGGTGAGGAAGGTGTAGAAGGCCTTGTAGGGCATGACCAAGGGTAATGTAACAGAGAGGAATTATTGAAACCCAAGTGAAGGCTTGAAGGTAAACAAGCAGCCATCTAGATCAGAAGCAACAAAGTCCACATGGAAGTAGCACACCAGCCTGTGTGATCATGAGGTGACGAAGGAATCAGATCTCAGGCATCAAAGAACAAAAAAATCAAATCATTGTGAATGAGGAGGAGTGCAGAGTGGGGACCCAAGATCCATCTGAAGGCAACTGGACATCCCCTTGCAGAAGGGTTGTGAGGCAGAGACAGCCAGTCAGGGTGCAGTGTAGCAAGGATGAAACATACAACTTTCCTCTAGTTCCTAAATGCTTCTTCACCCTCCCATACCCCCAATATCATGATCCCAATTCTACCTTATAAATCTGGCTAGACCGGAAGATGTACACTGGTGCAGATAGGAATTGGGAACACAGGGAATCCAATACAGATGATCCTTTCGGGACCAGTGACGAGAATGGCGATACTGGAAGCATGGAGGGAAGTTGGGGTGCAAAGGGGGAACTGATTGCAAGGATCTACATATAACCTCCTCCCTGAGGGATGGACAACAGAAAAGTGGGTGAAGGGAGACATTGGACAGTGTAAGATATGACAAAATAATAATTTATAAATTATCAAGGGTTCATGAGGAAGGGGGGAGTGGGGAGGGAGGGGAAAAAATGAAGAGCTGATGCCAGGGACTTGGGTGGAGAGCAGATGTTTTGAAAATGATGAGGACGATGAATGTAAAAATGTGCTTTACACAATTGATATATGTATGGATTGTGATAAGAGTTGTATGAGCCCCTAATAAAACGATTAAAAAAGGAATAAAGAAAATGTTCTAAAACTGGTTGTGGTGATAATTGTACAACTCTTCTTTATATGATTGTACTATTGAATTGTATGATATGTGAATTACATCCTAATAAAACTGTTGAGAAAAAAATAAGAAGGCAGTACCTTCCACAATAGCCAAGAACAAATTGAAATATCTATGGATAAATTTAATAACAGCAAAAAAGACATACAAGGAAAACTACAGGACCCTATTATATGAAACCAAAAGCCACCTCCACAAATGGAAGAATATCCCATGCTCATGGTTCAGAAGACTCAATATAGTAAAGATGTCAATCTTACCCAAGGCACTATATAAGTTTAACGCTATCCTGATTCAAATATCAACAACTTTCTTCAAAGACTTAGAAAAGCTAACCACCAATTTCATATGGAGAGGGAAGAAGCCCAGAATTAGCCAAAAACTCCTCAAGAAGAAGGACAAAGTTGGAGGGATCACTTAACCTGACTAACACCTACTACACAGTCATAGTGGTCAAAACAGCATGGTACTAGTATAATGACAGATACTCAGACCAATGGAGAACAGAAAATCCAGAAATAAAACCATCAGCATATAGACAACTGATCTTCAACAAGGGCCTCAAGTGAGCAGCACATGCCCTCTTTAACAAGTGGTCCTGGAAGCAATGGATATCCACATGTAGAAAAATGAAACAAGATGTATAATTCACCCCATGCACAAGAACAAACTCAAGGTGGATCACAGACTTAGAAGTAAAACCCCAAACTATCAGGACGATCAACGAAGGAATTGGGACAACCCTAAGAACCTTGGCTGAGGGAATACATAACTGCAATAGGGAAGAGTACACACACACAGGTGAACCTGAAGTAGAAAAGTGGGATATTCTAAGGATAAAACACCTGTATGGGTCAAAAGACTTCACCAAGAGGGTAGCAAGAGAACACATAGACTGGGAGAGGATTTTTAGCAATGACACGAGACAAAGAGCTTATTACTAACATCTACAATACTCTCCTACCCTGAAGAAAGTGGAAAACAGTTAACTCCCTGAGGAAGTGGGCAAAAGACCTTAATAGAAGTTTCATAAGGGAGGAGACCCAAATGGGCAATAAACAAATTAGAAAACGCTCCTGATCATTAGCCATCAGAGAAATACAAATTAAAACAACCATTTAGATACCATCTAACATCCTTGAGAGTAGCCCACATCAGAAAATCAGAGAGCAACAAATGTTGGAAGGGAGGTGGCAAGATAGGAACACTCATCCAATGCTGGTGGTCTTGTAGACACATATATAGCCTCTGTGAAAAGTGATCTGATGATATTTAAAGCAAATGGAAATTGAGCTACCTTATGACCCAGCTATCCCTCTACTGGGCATATATACAGAAGAGGTAAGAAATAAACCGCAACTAGTCATCTAGGCTCCAATGTTTATTGCCGCGCAATTCATGATCACAACAAATTGGAAACAATCTAAATTTCCATCAATAGACAAGTGGATTAGTAAACTCTGGCACATACACACAATGGAATATTACACATCACTAAAAAGCACTGATGATCACATGAAACCCGTCATTTCATGGGAAGAATTGGAGGAAATTATCTAAGTGAAGTTAGCCAATCACAGAAGGACAAATACAACATGAGTCCCATGAGGTAACTACAATCACCACAGTAGGTGTAGAAGAAAAGCCACTTATCTCACACTATACAGGTTGAGGTACAGGCAGTCGGGTTGGAGGTTGGACCAAACCCAAGGAGGTACATGTTATTCCAACACAGAGAAGGGGAAAGAGGGGGAAGAAGGAGGGATAAAAGGAGGGACATGATGGCATGAGGGAGCAGGACACTAATCCACCCAGGGGGGAGAATACTGGTTATGTCTCCACAGAATTGGGAGTGTGCATGCAGACCCCACCACGGCACACCAAACCTTGAGAGCAATGTAACCACGTGGAGAAATGCATGAAAAGATTGGGCTACAGGGCCGGCCCCAATCAGAGCCAAACTGACCACCTCCCTAGATGTATGTGCTACAGAGGACAACCCTAAACCTACAGGTTGGGGAGAGGGACCAGCATGCCATGCCCACAGAGAAGCAAACCACGCCAAACAGAAGGAAACCACGCCCAAACAGAAGGAAAAGGTGAAAGGGACTGTCTAGACTCCATATCTGCACACCAATCCTGGAGGATGATGTCCCTGCACAGAGTTGCTCAGGCACAGAGAGGACTATAGGGTGGACAACAGCTCATGACATGTTGTCCCCTCACTGGAGCATACTGAGACAGAGGACAATACTGGGGACACATGGCAGGGAGTTTGTCCCATTTGAACCCTCTCTCACAGGGCAAACCACGGAGGGAACAGAACAGAGCAGCAATGGGAGCAAAGAAAAGACACAAGCTCTGAAGAGTCCCCAAAATAGACTTCAGCCTAGGAGGGGCAGCTCCCAGAATTCCCCATGGACCAATGGGGAGATAGTCATAAAGGTCAGCAGACAGGACTGTAATTATGTGTTTTGTTTGTTTGTTTTCAATCTTTTGTTTTCTTTTTGTTTGGTCTCTTTATTGTTGGGTTGTCTACTTATATAAAATAGACACGGGAAGCAAGCTTGAGGAGAAAGAAACTATGGTCCTGGAGGGACTTCAGGGAGGAGGTGGGGGAAGGGAGCGGTGACCAAACAATGTCATAGACAGGGAACAACTAGGGAATTAAAATCAACAAGGTCTCAGAGATCCTGGGGGTGTTAGAGCAACAGCAATTTAGCTGAGAGGGATTACTAAGAGGCGGAAGCAGGGCAAGCATGATGGTGGGGCAGGAGAAAGGTTAAAGGAAACAGAGGAACTATCTAGGAAGCAAAGATATGGATAGAGGTGTAAGCATCGGTGTGTACATATGTAAACACATTAATTTATAAAAATAGAGGTATTGTCCCATGTACACATATTTATATGGCAATACACTGAGGTTGTGAACGACTTCAGGCCTCTGCTCATGCCTTCCCTCAATGCAAGGATACTTTGTTCTAACAACCTGGCATTCTGAGATTCTCACCCTCCTGGCACAATCATTGAAGACAAAATGGGTGCATAGGCAAATGTGGTGAAGAAAGCTGATAGTGCCTGGCTATTAAAAGATATAGCATCTGGGATCTTAAAGACTTGAGCATAAGCAGCCAGCTATCATAGAAACAACAAGCCCACATGGAAGAAGCACACCAACCCATGTGATCATGATGTGTCAACCGGGTAACAGGTATCAGAAGACTAAAAACAAACAAACAAACAAACATATTGTTGAGAATGGGGTGAGTTGGAGCAGAGACCCAGAGACCATCTGTAGACAATGGGACTTCCCCTCACAGAGGGGTCACAGGGAAGGGATGAGTCAATCAGGGAACAATAAAGCACTGATGAAACACACAATACTCCTCTGGTTCCTTGAGGCTTCCTCACCCCCTACTATCATGACCCTAGTACTCCCTTTCACTGTGGGCTAGACCGAAGCATATGCACAGGTACAGATAAGACATGAGAGCTCATGATACACAGAATCCAGGAACAGGAACAGGAGTAGCGATTCCAGAAAGGCAGGGGGAAGGTGGGGAGAGGAGGGGAGGACAAGGGAACCAATCGTGATGATCAACACATAACCGCACCTCCCCACACCAAGGGGGATGAACAAAAGAACCATGGGGGAAGGGAGACAGTGCTCGGTGTGAGATATGAAAATAATAATAATCTATAATTTATCAAGGGGTCACGAAGGTGGGGGGCAGGTAGGGGGGGAGGGCGAAAGAGAAGCTGACACCCAAGGGCTCAATAGAAAGTAAATGTCTAGAAAACAATGATGGAAACATATGTACAAATGTGCTTGATCCATACAATTGATGTATGGATTGTTACAAGAGCTGTAAGTGCCTTCGATAGAATGTTTTTTTAAAGTCAAAAGCAACATGACAACCTTAATAAGGAAATAGAAAATATGAAAAACAAACAAAAATAAGTACTGGAATTGAGGAATAAAATTAACGAAACGTAAAATACAGGAGGGATACAATAGACTTAAGCAGGCAAAAGAAAAAGTAATTGAGCTACAGAACAGAACATTGAACTTAAGTTCTAAGTGAAAAAACAAAACAAAAGAAACAAAGCCAAATGGCATTGTGGAACTTCTTCAAGAGAACCAATATAGTTATTATGAATCCTAGGCAGAAAAGAGAGGAGGAAACGGGAACAGAAATAATATTTGAGCAAATAATGGTAGAAAACTCTCCAAACCTGAGTACAGAATAGAACTTGCAAATCTAGAAAACTTGGGAAACTCTTGAGTAGAGTTAATCCAAAGAGGTCTTCCCCAAATCGCATTATATCATCAAACTTCTGAAGACAAAGGACAAAAAGAAGCAGCAAGAAAAAACAACGACAGAATAACATACCAGGGGACCATTCTTAGATTAAGTGCTGACTTCTCCACAGAAACCTTGGAGACCAAGAGACAATGCAATAATCTATCAAATTCACTGAATAATCATATAAAATAAATAATCATATAATCATATAAAAATAACTGTCAAAATTGAGAATGATTCAAAACATTCCCAGATAAATAAAACTGTGGGAATGCATTACTACTAGACCTGCCTCCCCAGAATTGTCAAAAGGTGGAAAAAACAGGACACTATCCAATCCAGCATATGAGGATGAAAATGAAAATATAAAGAGATATCTCCAATAAAAGTAGTAATGTAGGGAAACGAGTCAGTAGCAGAATATTTTCAGTGGGTAAATTTAGTTATGTGCTACAAGTTTCATAACATTAGATGTGTAATAAATAAGTGCACATTTATTCTGACAAGCGTTGGATGTATTTTGTTGTTAGGTATTGATCAGCCCATTGCTATTATAGTGACCCTATGTACAACAGAATGAAAAACCACCTAATCTTCACAATTGTTCTTATATTTGAGCCCATTGTTGAAACCATTGTGTCAATCCATCTTGTCGAGGGTCTTCCTCTTTGTAGCTGCTCCTGTACCAAGCATGATGTCCTTCTTCAGAGACTGGTCTCTCCTGGTGACATGAGTACCTCTACCTCCAAAGTAAGTGAGGTAAAGGAAGTCTCGCCATCCATGCCTCTAAGGAGCATTTTGGCTGTACTTATTCCAACACATATTTGTTTCTTCTTTTGGCAGTCCATGATACTTTCCATATTTTTCATCCGCACTGTAATTCAAATGCATTAATTCTTTTTCTGTCTTACTTATTCAATGTCCAACTTTCAGATACAGATGAAGCTACTGAAAATACCATGATTGGGTCAGGTTCACCATGGTCCTCGATGTAACACCCTGGCTTTTCAATACTTCAAGAGGTCTTGATTTATCCAAGTCCATGTGTTGTTTGAGCTCTTGACTGTTGTTTCCATGAACATTGATTGTGGAAGATGAAACCCTTGACAACTTCAATCTTTTCTCCATTTATCATGATGCTACTTATTGGTCCAGTTTTGAGGATTTGGATTTTCTTTACATTTGTGTTGTAATCCATGCTGAAGGGTGCAATCTTCATGAGCAAGTGCTTAAAGTCCTCCTTACTTTCAGCAAGCAGGTTGTGGCATCTGCATACCAAAAGTTGTTAATAAGCCTTCATCCAATCCTGATACCACATTCTTCTTCATATAAGCCAGACGCTCTAATTATTTGCTCACCATACACATTGAATACGTATTGTGAGAGGATACAGTCCTGCTGCACACCTTCTTTGATTTTCAACCATGTAGTATTCCCTTGTCCTGTTTGCACAAGTCCTCTTGATCCATGTAATATCCCACATGGGCACAATTAAGTGTTCTGGAATTCCTATTCTTTTCAAGGTTATCCATAGCATGTTATCCACACAATCAAATGCCTTGGTATAGTCAATAAAATAAACATCTTTCTGGTGCTCAGCCAAGATCCATCTGACATCAGCAATGATATCCCTTGTTCCAAGTCCTCTTCTGAATCCAGCCTGAACCTTTGGCAGTTCTTTCTCAGTGTACTGTTACAGCCATTATTTAATGATTTTCATTTTGAATGATCAACATTTTACTTGCATGTGATATCAGTAATACTGTTCTATAATTTGAGTTTTCTGTTGGGTCACCTTTCTTTAGAATGAGTACAAATAACTATCTCTTTCAGTCAGTAACTGTCTTCCAAATTTGCTTCATAAGTTTGTTGAACTATTTCAATTGGCATTCCATCAATTCCTGGAGTCTTGCTTTTTGGTGATGTTTTCAGTGTAACTTTGACTCCTTCCTTTAGTGTCATGGGTTCGGATTGTATGCTACCTCTTAAAATGATGAAATGTGGGCTCGTTCTTTTTGATACAGTGATTGTGTATTCTTTCTATCTTCTTTAGATGGTTCCAGCATTATTCATTATTTTGCCCATAGACTCTTTCAGTCTTGCAACTCAAAGCTTGAATTTTTTCTTTAGTTCTTTAAGCTTAAGATATGCAGAGCATGTTCTGCCTTTTTGGTTTTCTAACTCTAGGTCTTTGCAAATTTCATGATAATAATTTACTTTGTCTTCTTGAGTTTCCCTTGGAAATTTTTTGTTCAGCAATTTGACATCATAATTTCTTCTATTTCCCTTAGCTACTCTATGATTAAAACAAATACCAGAGTCTCTTCTACACCCACTTTGACCACCAGCAATATTTTCAAAAGCCAGAGAGGAAATTTCTGTTGTGGAACAAGTGAGAAATATTTAAACCTAGAGCAAATTCAGGTTGGGTTAAGAGGGAGGCCATATGACCAGGTATGGTTCCATCCACCATAATCAAGTTTACAATGACCTCTGACTCAAATTTGTTCTCGAGATGCTCTTCAAAAGTTTTATTTTGGCTCTCGTGGACTTATTTTAATTTTATTTAGCTTGAACTTGCATATGAGCAATTGATAGTCTGTTCCACAGTTGGCCGGTGTTAAGGTTTTAGCTTCGGATATTGAGCTTCTCCATCGTCTCTTCCTACAAATGTATTCAATTCGATTTCTGTGTATTCCATTTGGAGAAGTCCACGTGTATAATAACTTTATGTTATTAGAAACTGGTATTTGTGATGAAGAAGTTGTTGGTCTTGTAAAATTCTATCATGTGTTCCCCAGCTTCTTTTTATCATGAGAACCATATTTTCCAACTACTGTTCCTCTTTATTTCCAACTTTTGCATTGCAATCACCAATAGTTATCAATGTTTTTTGATGGCATGTTTGATTAATTTCAGACTGAAGAAGTTGATTTCTTTTGATTTCTTCAATTTCTTCATCTCTAGCTTTAGTGTTTGGTGCATAACAGTAGTTGTATTGATTGGATTTTCTGGTATGCTAATAGGTTTTATCATATCACAGACAGCATTGTACTTCAAGATCGATCTAGAAATGTCCTTTTTGATGATGATTGATGGAATGCCAATTGAAATAGCTCATGTTACTCCTCTTTAATCTGTTTATTTCAGGCATTGTAAATGATATGATTTTCTGATTCAAAATGGTGATTACCAGTCCATTTCCACTCACTAATGCCTAGGATATTGATCTTTATGTATTCCATTTCTTTTTTATTACTTCCAATTTTCTTGATTCATATATTGTGTATTTCAATTTCTGATTATTAATAGATGTCTGAAGCTGTTTTTTCTCATCTTAGTTGTGCCCATCAGCAAATGAAGGTCCCAAAGGCTTTACCCTTGAAGGCTGTAATCTATTCATAGCATTATTGTCAACACTACTTTGAAAAGGTAGCTCTTTCTCAGTCATATTTTGAATGTCTTCTGACCTGAGGGGCTCATCTTCTGGCACTGTATCTGACAATGTTCTGCTGCTGTCCATAAGATATCTAGGATCTCACAATGTCTTCATGCTATCCATAAGGTTTTCAGTGACTAATTATTCTGAAGTGAACAGCCTAGAGTGGGCTCTTCATATGAAGAGTTCTGTTCCTCATAATCTGTTCTTGGTCTTGAAGTTGATCACTTGGGTGAACCTGCTGGTATTTGAAAGTAATAGTGGTATAGCTTCCAGCATGACAGCAACACACAAGCCACCGTAGCATGACAAACTGACAAAACAAGTGGTGGACAGGATGTACGATGATGTGAAAAAGAAGAAAGATCTCAAATTAGCAATATAACTGCATATTTTGAGGAACTATCAAAAGAAGAGCAAACTAAGCCAAGAGTGACCAGAAGAAAGAAAATAAAAATCAGAGCTGAAATTATGAAGTAGAAAATTTTAAAAAAATACATCTCCACAAAACCAAATGTTGATGCTTTGAGATTAATAAAACTGGCAGATACTTAGCTGGCAGATACAGGACTGGCAAAGAAATCATGAGATTATGAAATAACCAAAATAAAAATGAATTTGGAGATATTACAACAGGTCCAACAGAAATAAAATTATTCTTGAGAGAATACTATGCAAAACTATATTGTGATAAACTTAGTATCTTAGATGAAAGGACACATTTATACAAATGCATAAATTACCTAAAGTAATGCAAGAAGAGATAGGAAATCTCAACAGACATATGACAAGAGATTGGATTAGCCTTCATGAGCCTCTCAATTAAAAAAAAAAAAAAGCTCTGGACCAGACAGCTTCATTGGGGAATTTTACCAACATTCAGAGAAGAATTAACACCTATTCTGCTCAAATGCCTTCCTTATCTATATCGCTCATGAAGAGATGCAAAAAGTTTCAACAAAACACCAGCAAATAATATCCAAATACGTAACCATGACAATGAGCAGAGTTTATTCAGGAATGCAACGATGATTTAATGTTAGAAAATCAGTGAATACAAAGCACCACATTAATAGAACAAAGGGAAAGAGTCACATGAACAAGTTGGTGCAGGAAAAAAGTACTTGATAAAACTCAATTCGCTTTCCTGATAAAATCTCTAACCAAGATAGAAATAGAAGGGAGGGCCTCAGCATAACTAAGGTCACCTCTGAAAAGGCAACAACTAACATTACACTTACATGGACATTCACACAAGAAAAAGTGAGGGCCTTCTTCTAGAGATTGGGAACGAGACAAGGATGCTCACTTCCACCACTATTCAATATGTTGAAATCCTAGTTAGAACAATAAGGCAATGAAAAGGTACTTGGATTGTAAAGAAGTAAATCATATAGATTTGCAGTTGACATGGTCCTGTACATAGGAAATCCCAAAGGACCCACAAGAAAGCTTCTAGAATGAATTGAAGGGTTCAACAAAGTCAACAGAGAATAATCAAAAGCATCTAAAGAATAAAACACCTAAAGATAAGGTTGACCAAGGATATGAAGGGCAACAACCCCAATTTCCATCAACCGATGAATAGATCGAAAAACTTGGTACATACATACAAAGGAGTACTACACATCCCTAAAAAGTGGTAATGAATGCGTGAAACACATCACTGCATGGGAAGAACTGGTGGAAATCATGCTAAGCGAAATAAGCTAAGCACAAAAGAACAAGTACAATATGAGTCCACTGGGGTAAGCATAAAAAATGCAAAAGGGGGATAGGGGAAAAGCTACCATATACACACATTCCTGGGGTGAGGTCTACGTACTATGGCAGGGGCCAAACTCAATCCAGGGAAACATATGGTAGCCAACTAAAAAAGAGGTGGGGAACAGGGCACTAACCCACCCAAGGTATTTATATCTCCACAGGAGAGGGAGAGAGGGACCAGCTTCAACCCAGTGCACCAAGATGTGAATATAACATACCAGCATGAAGCAGGGAACCAATAGAGAGGTCTGGGGTGCTGGCCTCAATCTCAGCTACATGGACCCCCCAACCCCCACCCTACCCAGAAAAATGCCCTAGAGAAGACAGCACTGAAGCTACAGCTCAGGGAGAGGGGCACACCTCATCAGAGCACACAGGAGCAAATGGAGAGGGAAGGAAAGAGAGTGGAGGACAATGTTCCTGCTCAGAGCAGACAATGCACAGAGAGGACATAGGGCCAGCCCCACCACGAGACACAGACACAACATCCCTCACTGACCCATAGTGCTACAGGGAACAACACTGGAGACACAGTGCGGGAATTGTGCCCAATCTGACCCTATCACACTGGGGCAAAACACTAAGGGCGTGCAACAGAGCAGGAATAGAGCAAAGCAATGAAGTCCTTGAGGAATACCAAAAATATACGTTGGGGCCAGGGTGTGGCACTCCATCAGATTCGACTGGAAAACACTCCTAATGGTCAACAAACAGGCCTGGAACTATTTATAGGCTTTTCTTTTTGTTGTTGTTGTTATTGTTATTTTGTCTTGTCTTTGTTGTTGTTTTGTTTGACTTTGTCTTATTTTTGTGCTTATTATTGTCTCTGCAGGTCTATCTAGATAAGACAGGCTGGAGAAACAATCTGGAGGAGAAAACAACAGGACCGACGGTTCTGGGGGGGACACAGGAGAAGGGGAGGCGGGGAAAGGAAGTGGGTGTTAACAAACCCAGGGACAAGGGAACAGCAAGTGATCTAACATTGATGGCAAGGAGGGCATAGGGTGCCTGGTGGGGCTTAATCAAGGGCAATGTAACGTAGATGAATTACTGAAACCCGAATGAAAGCCAAACATGATAGTGGGACAAGAGGAAAATAAAAGGAAATAGAGAAAAGAACTAGGAGGCAAAGGGCATGTATAGAGGTCTAAATACAGACATGTACATATGTAAATATATTTATATATAAAAACAGAGAAATAGATCTATGTACATATGTTTATATGATAAGTATTAAGGTAGCAGATGGACATCGGGCATAGACTCTAATAACCCAGCATTCTGTGATACTCACCTTCCTGACACAATTGCTGAAGACAAAATGGGTGCATGAGCAAATGTGGTGAAGAAAGCTGATGGTGCCCGGCTATCAAAAGATATAGCGTCTGGGGTCTTAAAGACTTGAAGATAAACAAGCGGCTATCTAGCTGAGAAGCAACAAAGTCCACATGGAGGAAGCACACCAGCCTGTGTGATCATGAGGTGTCCATGGGATCAGGTATCAGGCATCAAAGACCCAGAACCAAAAATCATATCAATGTGAATTAGGAGGAGCATGGAGTGGAGACCCAAAGCCCATCTGTAGACAACTGGACATCCCCTTACAGAAGGGTCTCCGGGAGGAGATGAGCCAGTCAGGGTGCAGTGTAGCACCAATGGAACATACAATTTACTTCTTTAATGCTTCCTCCCCTCCACCATCGTGACCTCATTTCTACCATAAAAATCCTCTAGACCAGAGCATGTACACTGGTACAGATAAGAGCTCCCAACACAGGGAATCCAGGGTAGATAAACCCCTCAGGACCAATAATGAGAATAGAGATACCAGGAGGGGAAAGGGAAGGTGGGGGGAGGAAGGGGGAACCAATCCCAATGATCTACTTATAACAACTTCCCAGGGGGATGGACAACAGAAAAGTGGGTGAAAGTAGACAGCAGTTGGTGTAAGACATGAACAAACTTTTTATAAACTATCAAGGGTTCATGAGAGAGGGAGGTGGAGGTGAAATGAGGAGCTAAGCTGATATCAAGGGCACAAGTAAAAATAAAATGTTTTGAAAATGATGACGGCAATATTTGTACAAATGTGCTTGACACAATGGATGTATGTATGGATTATGATAACAGTTATAAGAGACCCCAATAAAGGGATGGATTTTTTTTTAAAAGGATGTAAAGGGCTTACGCAATGAAGATGACAGAACACTACTGCAAGGGGTCAAAGCAAACTTAAATAAATGGAAAGACAATCCATGCTCATGGGTTGGAAGACATAATATTGTGAAAATGACAATACAACCCAAAGTGGTCTATAGATTTAATGCAATCCAAATCAAAATCACAACTTTTCTTTCACAGAAATGGAAAGATAAAAAAACAAACCTCACTGTCTTCAAGTCAATATCGATACATAGAGACCCTATAGCACAGGGTGGAAATGCCTCTCTGAGTTTTTGAGACTGTAACTCTTTATGGGAGTAGAAAGTCCTGTCTTTCTCCCTCAAGAAGATGCTTGTGGTTTTGAACTGCAGACCTTGTAGATAGCAGCCCAGTTCATAACCAGTACACTACCAGAGCTCCTTAGAAATGGAAAAACAAATCTTCAATTTTATAAGGAAAGGCATGAGTTCCCACATAGGCAAAATAAATTTGCAAAACAAGAACAAAGTAGGAGGCCTCACACTTTCCAATTTCAACTGGCATACAACTACAAAAGAGCCTGGTTTAGGGGTTTAGTGGTAGACATGTAGACTAATGATAAAGAGTTGAGAACCTAGAAATAAGTCCATATATCTATGGCTAACTGGTATTTTACAGGGGTGCTAAGTCCTTTCAAAAGGAAAGAGACAGTCTCTTAAACAAACAGTGTTGGAATAATTGCATTTTCACATGCATAAAAATTAATCAGGATTCATACCTTACATCATACATGAAACTTTATTCAAAATACAGTAGATCAATGATTTGCACGTGATTAAAAAACATTAATTTAGTTGAAAATATAGAGATGAAGCTGTGGGGTCTAGTTTTCTAATGATAGATTAACAAATACAACAATAAAATCATGAGTAGCAGAAGACAAAAAGGATAATTGAGACCTTATGGAAATGAAATACTTTGTTCATCAAAGGGCTTTATCTACAGACTAAAAAGACAACCTACAGACTGTGAGGGGGAAAAAACAACTTTGGGGACCATACAGGTCTAGTATCCAGAATATATATAAAATATATTACATTTTATAAAATATTATATTATATTTATAAAAATATAAAGTCATATATTAATTACTTAACAATAAAAAGACAATCTCATTTAAAAAATGAGCAAAGAACTTGGACAGACATTTCAATAAAGAAGATATTCAAGCGGCCAAGAAGCCCACAAGAAGACCCATCATTGTGGGTGTTGTTAACTGCCATCAAGTTGGTGCTGAGTCACGGTGATCAATCCTGTGCACAACAGAACGAACGCCGCCTCGTTGTGCACCATCCTGTGCGATGTCATCTTTGAGTCCACTATTGCACCCACTGTGTTGAGTCATCTCCTGCAAGATCTTCTTTTTAACGGAGCTGCCTCTTTACCAAACAGACTGTCCTTGGCCAGAGTCTGGTCATTCCAAAGTGAGAGGAGGCTTCCCCATCTTCAGTGCCAAGAGCATTCTGACTAGACTTCATCCAAGACATATTTATTCATTCTTCCGGCAATTCACAAAACTTTCAAAATTTGTAACCAGCACCATAATTCATATATATAAATTGACCTCCAGTCTGCCTTATGCATATGAGATGGTTATAAATACCATGTCTTGGGTCAGGTGTACCTTAGTCGGCAAAAGGACATCTTTTCTTTTCTTTCTTTTTAAAAAAAATCATTTTATTGGGGGCTCTTACAGCTCTTATTACATTCCATATGTACATCTATGACATCTTTTCTTTTTAATACTTTAAGGAGATCTTCAGCTCTTGATGCTGCTTCCATAAGTGTTGATTTGGGGGATCAAGGTAAAATGAAATCCTTGACAACTTCAGTCTCTTATCTGTCCACCTATTGGTTCAGGTATGAGGATGTGGGTTGTCTTTACAGTGAGTTGTAACCCATACTGAAGGCTAGTCTTTCATCTTCATCAGCAAGTACTTCAAGCCCTCCTTGCTGCCAGCAAGAAATGTTCTTAAGAAGCCTTCCTCCGATCTTGACACAATCAAGACGTCATCGGTCTTTCAAAATTCTATCAGCCAATCTCCAGCTTCATCACCACGGTCAGATTTTCCAACTACGAATCCTTTCTCTCAGTTTCCCATTTTTGCATTCCAATCACGTCATTACCAATCTATCATGATTGCATGCTTGAGTAATTTCAGACTGCAGACACTGAACCACCAGCCAGTTGCACTTATTGTCCTGGATGTCAGTGCCAACCTTGCCCGTCACACTCGGGTCACCAAAGAGGTCCAGGGAATCATCCTGGATCTGAAAGTACTCACCCATCTCCAGCAGGATCTGCTTGCCTTGGCGTGCTCCTTTTCCCGGTCAATGCCGGCAGTGGACGTGGCAGCACTGACAGAGTGGTAAAAGGAGTAGAACGCGGTCTTGTACTTGATGATGGATTTGTACCTCTTTGGAGTAAACCTGCTGAGATCCACCTTGCCCTGGGGATGGTGATGAGGTCCAGGACCTGTCCCATCTCCGTCTAGCTCCAGCAGGTTCAGGTAGCAGGGCTGCCCCCGACAGTAGAGCTTCAACAGGCGGTAGACACAGGATTCCAGCAGCCCGGCCTCACAGATGGCATCCAGACCTATGCCTGGCTTCTGGTACCAGCAGGGATGCCCCCGGCGGGTGATGGATGAATCCTTCTGTCACCCAGTGTCAGGACTAAGCCTGGAGCAACTCGACACCCCAGCCCACCTTCAGGGCCCGCTGCAGACTCTCAGCCTCCTGCTTCCTGGGCTCCCCCAGCGCCTGGAACACAGCCAGCACCGTCACACCTCGGTTGTACTTGCCTCCGACAACATTGTACTCCAGGACCTTCCTGAGCTGGGCAACAGCGTCTCCAGTCTCTGGGGCCCCAGCTCATCCTCGATCAGCACTTTGAGCACATGGGAGAAGTGCCGGATGAAATTCTGCTTTTCTCAGGCATGAGCGTCCGCTTTCTGGTCTCCATTCATTCTGAGAGAGGAGCAGCATGCTCTGTTCCAAGCTGCGAGTCCTTGCTTGGTGCACCATTTTTCTTTACCATGTATAGTCTTCCACTATGTGTATGTACCGTAGTTTATCTCTTCTACAGAAAAGTATTTCCATCTTTTTGCTACTGCGAATAGTGATGTAACAACCACGGTGTGCATATATATCTATTTGTGTCACAGCTCTTATTTCTGTAGGCTATATTCCAAGTTGTTGGATCAAAGTATATTTCTATTTCCATCTTCTTAAAGAAGCACGAGTTTTCCACAGTGGTTGCACCATTTTACAGTCCCACCAGCAATATATAAGTGTGCAGTCTTTTTATGCCCTCAACATTTCAACTCGCCCCTATGGTTCAATTTTCAGCCAAACAACAGACAGATCTATCCAAGAAACCATATCTTCAGGGAGGTATGACCACTTTAGAATAAGCAACCATTGGAGATTAAAAGGGGATAATTTACCCAAGGACAACATTAAGAATGGTTAGGAAAGAAGGAATGGAAACAGGGAGAAAGTTGGAAAAATAAATGTTACATTGTGACGATTGCTATCAGTGACATGAAGCACAATGTATAAGAATGGTTAAGTAGAATCCCAGTCTACTCTTTAATCCCTCGATCCAATTCACAATAAAAAATTTCATTTAGTTTTCAAAGAAAGAATATCAGAACAATAAAATTGAGCTATGTAACCTCAAAGGAAAATAAAGGTGAGGGGATTGAGGAGGTGGCTTTATTTTCTTCTTTACTTTTCTGAATTAAAAATATTCTTATCTTGCGGGGATTTCTTTACTCAAGTTTCAAGTTGCACTGTCATTGTGAGTTGGAATCCATTATGACTAAATTGGTCATTGTTCCCAAGGAAGTTGGGGTCTACTTGGGAACTACCACCACCACCCCCTTCCAAGTGACTGTTTCCACCATGTGAAAGAGTAAGTGAAAGAGTAAGATATGAAAGATGTAATCTGTTCAAAGAGGCAGTCATGTTTTTCATAACATTGAAAACTTAATGTCTTATGGATGTATTGGTACCTGACAAAACACTTTCTCTTTGAAATCAAACTAACAACATCCCTCTGCCTGGTGGGTTGAGTTCTGTTGCACTGAGAGCTCGTCTAGGTGAGCGCTGTTTGTCATGTCCTCTGTTTTCTGACCTTGTAGGAAAGCCCAGCACTGCCCTACCTCCACCATTCTAAGTATTACATACAGAGAACATATAGGAATATCCAAACAGCCTTCTCACAAGAATGCTTTTTTCTTAACACCTAAGAAAATTCACACAAGACTACTGTTTTTCTGATCTAATCATGATTTTATAACGTGACAAGAAAACCTGATAATTTGCTGAACATAAAGTCAGTGGTTCTGATGTATTACAAAGTTCTGCCCAACCCTGAAGCAGTATAGAACAAATCACTGAATTTCCAGGTTCCAACAATGAATTACAATGTCATAAGTACTATACAGGAGTCTCTGGGTGGCACAAATGGTTAAGCATTTGATGACCAAATGAAAGGTAGGCTGTTAAAACCCACCCAAATGCATCTCCTAAGACAGGCCTGCTGATCTGCAGAGGTGACAGCGTGAAAACCCCACGGCACAGTTCTGCTCCCCACACACAGGACCTTAATGACCCAGCATCTACCTGACAGCAACCAGCAGCAGTAGCAATCATCCAACAGATGGAACAATATTTCAGGTGTCAAAATGGACCCAGTAAAAATTTAAAATTAAAAAGCCTTTTCCTCTGGCCAACATACTAATATGGTAATATTAAATAGAAAAAGCTTAGGTTATAAGATTTGGGGTGTTCGGACATAAAAATACTCTCATGTTTTCTGTCTTTAGGTAAGATGGACACAAATCGGCTCTACATAATCTTAGCTGAATTGTTCACATAGAAGTCAGCCTCCTATTTGTAATAAGATTGAAAGTCGTAAGTAAACTAGGCCAAAACAGAAGTGAAAGAAGTTAAAGAACTTCTTTAATGAAAGCAGTGAACTGCCACAAGTCTAATAGACTATTAGAACCTAGATGAAGATGGAAAATTACCTAATAAAAAATTGCAATTTGCATAGATTTTCCCCATAATTACAAAACTTATTAAGCTCCATTTTCCAGATATCATAATGGGGTTCACCTTTCATTTGCTGCAACTAGAGATCAGTGACTACTGCAGGCAGCAAACGTTGGTAAAATCAAATTCATAATTACATTTTCAGTTCATATGTGAAAGATTGAAATATTAATTAACTATATATGTATATATATAAACTATTTGCTAAAATTAAGTAGAATAAGAAAATCTGAAAAGGGTTTTGCTCAATCCTCTTGCAAGGGTTTTGGTCCATTGATTCAGTACTAGGAAATGCTCACCTGGAACTATTAACAATGAAGGGGTGAAGTTTAGGCTGTCAATCAGGTCACAGCTTGATGACCTCATTTGGAGGCTCAAAGGAGATAAATTGTTCACAGGAGGTCAGATAGATTCTCTGCTTTGTCTTTCTGTTGAAAAGTCACACGAAGCTATGCTGATGGCAGCCAGAGCCCTGGAGCTGGAGTAGCCACATGGAGACACACACCAGCACTGAGAGGCTTCCACTGCCACTGGATCCACAAGACTTTCCACCCACTGGTGTGTGATCTTCCTGCACTCAGCATCATGGCATGTGTTGCATGAGTATGAAGAGGAATTTACAGACTGGTATCGGACATATGGGCTAATACAGGACTTATGGACTTGATCTGGTCTGGGCTGGGTTGTTTCCTTAATATACAATTACTCTTTGATATAAAGCTTTTTCTTATACACATATGGGTCTCCCTGGATTTGTTTCGCTAGTCTACCGGAACTAGCACAGTTGAGTAGCCTACTTTATAATGAAATAAAATCCACTGATTACCTGTCTAAACTGGAGACCAGTTTAGAAACATGTAAAGGGAGGCTCAGGTGGGAACTTGTGGGCTCTGGGCTGGTCCCACAGGCAGGCTGATGACTTCTTTCCCTCCACAAAGTCTTCATGCTTGCCTACTCCTGACTGCCAGATCTCTTCTACCCCACCAGACATAGTGAAGGCTGGGAGTACCAAATTGCTCTCAGATAGGTTAAAGCCAGGCTCTATTTTCAAAGTCAGAAAAGATATCCAAACCTTGAAAAGAGATAAAAATGATTTGCTGAGTCTTCTTTCAGTGCAGTAAATGAGGAGACTCGTAAGATACTGAATTGGTTAAAATCTTCATAGTTCATTGGAAGACCTGAGCATTATAGCCAACTTAACAAAGGAATATTAGGCTCAACTTTGGAGTTTGTGTTAGACCAGATTGACTAAAGAAACAAATCCAAGACATTCATACATCTATAAAAGAGAGCTTTATATGAAAGCGTAATTATATATTAAGAAAACATTCCAACCCAATCCTGATGAAGTCCATAAGTCCAATATTAGCCCATATGTCCTATACCTGTCTATAAATCCTCCTTCAGACTCCCACAAAATATGTAATGCCGAATAAAGGAAGATCCCAGATACAGGAAGATGCTGAATACAGGCCAGTAGGTGGAAAGTCTTGTGGATCCAGTGGTGGTAGAAGCATCTCAGCGCTGGTGTGGGTCTCCATGTGGCTCCTCCAGCTCCAGAGCTCTGGATGTTATCAGCATAGCTCCATGTGGCTTGTTAGCAGGAATGTGTAGCAAAGATAGTATGGACCTCCTCCCAGGAGAAAGAGAGGAAGTTCCCAGAATCCTCCTAGTGGGTTCATGACCTGATTGATAGGCTAGATTCCACCCCTATATTTTATTTATCAAGTTGACATGAAATTATGTAACTACCACAGAGCCACGGGTGGCACAAACAAGTAAGCACTCAACTATTAGCCAAAAGGTTAGCAGCCCCAGAAAGCCCCTCAGAAGACTGACGCAGCCATCCCCAGCAACCATCTGGAGCAAGTCTACTCTGCACACACAGGGTCACCATTAGTCAGTGGGTGCCCGTTTGCTAATAAGTCCGATCATTGTGACTTACTGTCTGTGAATTCTACGTAGTTATTATTACAAATTATCTAACCCAGGAGAGAAGTAGCGAGTGAGCACCATGGGAGAAGGTTGGTACCTGAATTGGTTAAAAGCCTAGAAGGTAAAGGCATGGCTGACTTCTGCCTCACAGGAATCTTCTCTAAATTATACTCTAACTGCTTGACACAATGGATGGAGGGATGGATTGTGATAAGACCTGTATGAGCCCCCAATAAAATGATTTTTAAACAATTATACTTTAACACTATGGGAGAAAAAGACAGGAGGAGCTGTCTTGCCTCCCCAAGTGACCACTTCTAAGGGTCCCTCTGGCCAATGTGGTCTCTCTTAAGTCTGTGTCTGTGTCTCTCTACATACTTCTGTCCCTCTGGCTCTCCTTGTCTCTGTCTGTGTCTCTGTTTCCATCTCTTGCCCTGTCTTCTTGCTCTCTCTCAACTGTTGCCTAGGCCTCCAACCTGCTCTTCCCTCAGCAGACTGCTCTCCTCCACACACACAGTAAACTTACCACCTCACAGCTCCCAAGTTTGCATGTTCTCAATCTAGAGGAATATTTCAGAAGGACCAAAGTCTCAGAATCCTAAAATCCAAAGTCCATTTCCAGGAGGGAGTCTGCAACCAGCCCACTTTGACTCAAGCATCTGTTCCTGGTCCAGTCAGCGATTGTTAGGAAATCAGAAAGCTTCTGGACCACTAGTATCATGGGTCCATAGATGCAAGTATACAGCTATACTATATCAAGATTATAATAAAGTCATAGAAGATAGGAAAGGTAGGAGAGAAGACAAAATAAAGGAGTCAGACACATTTCATGGTAGCATGCTCACCTCCTGGATGGCCGTGATCTCAGCAGCCTGGTCTGTGCAGAGAGCAGGGGGGAGGAGGAGGAGCCCCCATTTATTTCTGACCAAGGCCTGTACAGTATATCCTTAGGAGCGTGCAAGCCCCCCTGATTACAGGTAACCACACATGTCACAGGAAGAGGTTGTACCATAGGCAATAGGAGGGGACGATTTAGGAGTGTACACACAATAGGAAGGGGCGGGACTACTGGTACACATGTGACAAAATGGGCGGGTCCTAGACTCGAGATGACTGTCTAACCTTGATCCTTCTTGAGCTATCTTGACCTATTCTGAGCTCTCCTTCAGGAAAGCAATCCACTATCCTTATCAGCAGGGTGTGAGCCCCACCTAGGGTGAGACAGACAATAGTCTGATTGCTCCCCATGGCTGATGCCCTCAGGGAGAAAACTGTTAAGCAGCTGACCTCCCACCAAGTGCTAGCAAGCTGGTGACAACCTGAGGAAAACCCATTTTGTATCCTATAGACCACCATGAAGTATCTGCATTTGTGTGATCTTAGAAGGGAAAGGAGTCAAACACATCACTATAGCCATCCCTGGGACAAGCAGTGACTGCCCTGAGAGCTCTCACTTGCTGCGGAGGCCCCAACCACAGCTGAGCCTGTGGAGAAAATGGCATCTGGGGAAGGGGCCAAATGTAGTAATGGTGTTAACCTCTCCCTAACTTTGACTCTGTGTCCTTTCCCATTTACTTGTGTCTTCTCTATTGCATTCTTGATTATCTTTGCTGACGTTAAGCATAAAAATGGCCAGATGCAAATGGCCTTCTCTAACTTCACAGAGAAGTTGGAAGTTCATTCAAGATCAACAGCTGAAGGTTCATTCCTATGCTGCTGCCTCTCATTGCCAATTCTCTCTCGGTTTTCCTGGGATGTGAAGGTTCCCAGAGTAGGGACCATCAGTCTATAGAACACACTCCATTCCCGGCACTTCTCTCTTGGCAGTTGTGAGGATGACTCATTTTAAGCCTAGCAGGACAGCAAAATTTACCAATCCCCACCTTAGGGTTCCATATACTTTATGTGCATGGTTCCATCCATGCAAAGTATCCCATATACTTTATGTATATCGTTAGCAAGCTATCTAATCACCTTGGTGGGCCTCAAGCACGTCACAAGTGTATAACTTCACTCAATCCTTAGGTAAGAGTTAGACTGTAGCTCCAACCTCAAGTCCACTGCCATTGAGTCAAATCCAACTCACAGACCCTACAGTTCCCAAGGCTGTCGATCTTTATGGGAACAGAGCCTCTCCTTCTGCAAAACAGCTGATGGACTTGAAGCACTCGCCTGGCAATTCCTACCTGACAGCATCATCAGAGCTCCTTAAGACTACGTATAGGAGAAGAGCCATATTAACTACTCATAGCGCCACATGAGATCATTTTACATTTTTTCTACTCTGCTTCTTTTTTTCTAATTTATTGTTTTCTAAATTTATCTCCATTAATTCCATTATTGTTTTCTTGGCTATATTTTATTGCTTTTCTTGCTGTAGTGCACTGGGTTTCTCTTTACAAATGGTTGGTTCTCTGGTTTGGCAGTTATGATCTAGCTTGGAGGGTGTATCATCATGTAGTCATCTTCCATGAAGAGATCTGTTAGTGAGTTGCCAATCAGTCGAAAGAGAGTTTCCTCTGGAGTGTAGCTTGCATCCAGTATACAAGGGGTTTCAAAAATTTTGTGGGGAAATCCCAGTATCTTAAAAAAACAAAAAACATTTTATTGTGAGCTCTCTTTTTTCTCTTATTAATAAATCATTTTACTGGAGACTCTTACAGCTCTTATTACAATTCATACATTAATTGTATCAGACAAATTTGTACATGTTGCCATCAACATTTTCAAAACATTTTCTTTCTGCTTGAGCCCTTGGCATCAGCTCCTCTTTTTTCCCCTCCCTCCCCAACTCTCCAGCCCTTGTAAACCCCTGATAAATTATAAATTATCATTATTTTCATATCTTACAGCATCCACTGTCTCCTTTCACACACCTTTCTGTTGTTTGTCCCTGTGGGGAGGAGGTTGTAAATCGATCATTGTAGTCAGTTTCCCTTCTCCTCATTTTCTTCCCCACCTTACTCCTACCCTGATGGTATCGCTACTCTCATTACTATTCCTGAAGGGTTTATCTGTCCTGGATTCCATGTGTCAAGACTCTTATCTGTACCAGTGTACATGCTCCAGTCTGGCTTTATTTGTGAGGTTGAACTGGGGTCGTGATAGTGGGGCGGGGTGGGGGGCGGGAAGCATGAAAGAACTGGAGGAATGTTGTGTGTTCCATCGGTGCCATGCTGCACTCTGGCTGACTTCTGTGAGGAATGTCCAATTGTCTACAGATGGGTTTTGGGTTTCCACTCTGGCCCCCCTCATTTGCATTGATATATTTGTTTGGGGTCTTCTGAAGCCTGCTACCTGATCCCATCGACACCTCGTGATCACACAGGCTGCTGTGCTTCTTCCAAGTGGGCTTTGTTGCTTCCCTGCTAGATGGCCGTTTTTTAACTTCAAACCTTTAAGACCCCAGATGCTATATCTTCTAATAGCCGGACACCATCAGCATTCTTCACCACTTTTGCTTATGCACCCATTTTGTCTTCAGTGATCATGTCGGGGAGGTGAGTATAACAGAATGCCAGGTTATTAAAACAAAATATTCTTGCATGAGGGAGGACTTGAGTAGAGGCCCAATGTTCATCTGCTACCTTAAGGCTTAACAATTAAATATATGTACATAGGCCTATATCCCTATTATTATATATTAATATATTTACATATGAGCATGCCAATATTTATACCTCTATAAATGTCTTTTGCCTCCTAGTTCTTTCCTCTATTTCTTTTTACTGTCTTCCTGTCCCACTATCATGTTCAACCTTCACTCAGCTCTCAGTACTTCCTCTCAGCTACCTTGCATTTGATCAAAGCGCACCAGGCATTCTATGCCTTCCTTGCCATCGATTTTAGATCTCTGATTTATCCCTTGGCCCTGGGTTTCTTGGCTCCTCCCTCCCTTTCTCCCACCCTCTTCTTTCCTATGTCCCCCTGGAGCTTTTGGCTCCATTATTTTCTTCTTGGGATTGTTTATCCTGCCCATCTTATATGGATAGATATGAGAAAAAGAAAAGAAAAGAAAAAACCTATATATAGTTCCAGGTCTGTCTACTGACCCTTATGCATGTTTTCCAATCAGGTCTGCTGAATTTCCAAGCCCTGCCCACCGATTCTGAAGTCTACTTGGGGGGGAGGGGGGGTTTCCCTCGGGGACTTCATTGCTTTGCTCCCTCTGCTGCTCTCTTGCGCTCCCATCATGTTTCGCTCCAGGGTGGGAGGATCAGACCAGGCCCCTTTTCTGCTCGGTGTCTCCAGTGCTGTCCTCCACAGTGTTTCGGATCAATGAGGAGACGTCATGTCTCATGGTGGGGCCAGCCCTGCAGTGCCCTCTCTATGCATGGTGGGGTCAGCCCTGCAGGGCCCTCTCTATGCATGGTGGGGCCAGCCCTTACCTTGATGACAGCTTGATGGCCTCATTTGGAGGTGCAACCAAGATAAACGGCTCTCTGGAGACAGACTACTCTCTCTTTCTTCACCTTCCTGTTGAGGAAACACACTCAGGAGCTAGAGGAGCTAGTAGAGAAACCAGAACTGAGATGCTTCCACCGGCATTGGAACCACAAGACTTTCCACCCACCAGCATCTCTGAAGACTCCTGTGATCTTCCTGCATTTGGCGTCATTGCATGTGCTGCGTATGTCTGAAGAGGAATTTATGGAGTAGTTTCGGACATATGGGCTAAAATCAGACTTATGGATTTGATCTGGTCCGGTCTGTCAACCAGACCAGATGTTTTCTCAATATAAAATTGCTCTTTGATATAAAGCTCTTTCTTACACACTTATGAGCATCTATGGATTTGTTTTCTAGTTAACCCAGACTAACACTGGGAGGGCATTGTTTATATCTCCACAGACAGGGAGAGTGAATAGCTCATTCCGGATGCCAATCCTAGAGAGTGATGTTCTTGCTCTGAGCGGCTCATTCCCAGAGATGACTGCAGGGCTAGCCTCAGCTCAAGACGTGATGCTCTCTCCCAAGATGATAGCACTGCATAGGACAGCCCTGAAGATACAGCTCAGGGACAGTGGCCAGTCTGACCCTCCCACATGGGGGCAAATGAAGAGAGGAGTGCAACAGACCAGTGATGGGAGCGAAGCCATGGAGTTCCCTAAGTATCCCAATCATAGACTTCTGACTTGGGGGTGGGGGTGGGGGGGTGGAAGGGGGCGGCAGGGGCAGAACTTGGTGCCTTATCTGAACGACTTGGGGATTACTCACAAGGAGGCCACACTGAATGTCTAAAGGCATAACTGCAGGGAGAGCACTAGACTGCTCCATCCCTGACTGTGGGAATAGCAATGGGGATGTTTAGAATACTTGCCTTTTAGACACAAAAGCTAAAAACAGGTTAGGTGAGTTGTTAGGTAATGGGGGCCTGGGATATGCAGCTCTAGAAGAAATGGGGACTGGACTGAGGGATTATAACACGTCCTTCTCTATATTTAATAGAGAGATATTCATCTGCTCTGTGTCAGGATCCCTGTTAGTCTTGTGACTATCTGTAAGTTTCTTTGTTTTTGTTGTTGTTTATCTATACAAGATAGGCATGATAAGAAATCTTATGGAGACAGCAACTGGTCCTGGGGTTGGGAGTGGGGTGGAGGTGAGCGGGCAACAATGATGAGTACAGGGGAACTGTAAGCATTCCAATATCTTTTAATTCTGTTTTTTATCTAAATTATTTGAAGCCCCCTTATACACGGTGTTCTGGCAAAGCTGTCTGTTTGTTCACCCTGGACGCTGCATCCAGGTCACCATCATCTGTCCTCCAGTTCTATCATATTGCCTGATGATCTTGGACTTGTCAACTTCTGTAGCAAGTGAGCCAACACTGTAGTTCCATGAGTCAGGCATGACATCCCTCACCTGACATCTGACCAACAGACTTAGGGCTTGTCAGCCTCTGTATCTACATGAGTAATTTCCTTGAGATGAATATCTACAGCTACACCTATAACTATATCTAGAGAAAAAGAGAGAGCAAAATACATGACAAACTGCCACAGTGATCAAAGTAATAGGAATTCACACTCTTTATTTTGATAAAATTCAAATGCTTACCTTAAAGAAAGAGGTTCCCACCATAGCTTTCAGATATAATCCGGTGGCAGTAAGGCCAATTGTCTGAATGCTGAGAACACTCTCTTCTGTGAATTCTTTGGACATGATGATGGCCTCATGCTAATGGTTTCTCTCATCAAGATGATTGTCTTTGTCCTGTTTCAGGCTAAATAAAGAGGTCAAGAAAATATTGAATTTGGGTCTTCTTCCCCTTCAAACAACACTGTGTCAATAGTTCACATTATGATATCTTATCTCTTTAAAAAGGGGGAAAGGAAGTGGTGTTAACAAACCCAGGGACAAGGGAACAACAAGTGATCCAAATTGATGGTGAGGTGGGTGTGGGAGGCCTGGAAGGGCATGATCAAGGGTAATGTAACAAAGAGGAATTGCTGAAACCCTGGTGGGGACTGAGCATGATAGTGG
>NW_022106189.1:1701701-1705830 GCF_000313985.2 Echinops telfairi | reverse complement strand
GGTTTAAATGGAGAGAAAATGTTTTGAGAAACGATGTACAAATGCGCTTTACACAATTGATGTGTGTATGGATTGGGATGGCAGTTGTATGAGCCCCTAATAAAATGTTAAAAATAAATAAATAAATAAAGATTAAAGTAAAAAAAAAAGAAACAAAAAGAAAAAAAATACAAAAAGTTCTGTAAAGTACCCATCTCAAGGTTAACGACAAGCTTTCTGTAGTCAAGTAGAGAGTTAGGACACCACATTCTGTTCTGTGCCTATTGCTCTGTCAACAATAACACAAGAGTGTCTCAATCAATTAAAAAAAAACCTCTAGGAAATGAAGGACAAAAACATACAGTTTCTTTACGTTCACTGCCATTTTGGAAGGCAACAATTCATGATTTTGTGGCAAGAAATTCAAGAGTGAAAAGCAGAAGTGTGGCATTCCACACCAGGGGACTTTCTATTCCTGTAAACAGCTCCAGTCTCAGAAACTCATGGGGCAGTTTTACCGTGTCCTATACAGTTCCTGTAAGTCGCATCGACTCGATGGCAGTGAATTTGGTTTGGGTTTTGGACTGCAGGAAGGAAGTAGACGAGTATTTGTGGGGCTGATATGAAAGTCCAATTGGAGCTGACCAAGACAAAGTGCAAAGTGGGAAGGAACTGCTTTGAAATGATATTTAGGGTGACTGTGGGGGGACGGTGAAGGAGAGGATGCAGCCTCTGATGTGCCCGTCAAGTTTGGAGAGATAAGGAGTCTATTTCTAGGTGTGGATTTGAAAGATCCAATAGACAACTACATCTTGAGATGGCAGCTCAGGAGCAAGCTAAGAGGAGACAGTCTCGGGGGTCATCAGGATCACAAATCAAGAGCTCTGGTGATGCTGTGAGTTTGGTGTTGAACTGTTAACCGAAAGACCTGAGGCTCAAACCCCAGTCACTCCTCTGTAGAAAGATGAGGTTGTCTGTCAGGTCCTGCGCCATGCTCAAAATTGTCCTGTGCTTGAGCCCACTGCTGCAGCCACAGTGTTAGTCCATCTGCTTGAGGGCCTGCCTCTGTTTGTTGCCGCTTTATTTTACCAAACATGATGTCCCCCAGGGTCTCGTCTCTCCTGACCACTTGTCCATAGGATGTAAGATGAAGTTTCATCATCCTGGCCTCTAAGGAGCACTCTGGCGGTATTTCTTCCAAGACAGAGCAGGTTGTCCTTTTAGCAGTCGATGGTATTTTCTATATTCTTCTCCAGCACTACAATTCAAATGCAACAATTCCTCTTCAGTCTTCTTTATTCAATATCCAACTTTCACATGCATACGAAGCAATGGAAAATGCCATGGCTTGAGTCAGGTGCACCTTAGTCCTCAAAGTAACATCCTGATTTTTCAATATTCTAATGAGGTCTTGTGCAGCAGAATTACGTAATGCAACTCATCTTTTAATCTCTTGACTACTGCTTCCATCAACATTGCTTGTGAATCCAAGCAAAATGTAACAGTATAATAATATTACTTAAAAATATAACTATAGCTAAATTTTTTCTTTGTACTTAAAACCTATCTAAAACATTTGTATGGCGAAATTGGATTACAATCAATTGACCTTTGATTTTAGCCATACTCAAATCTTCAGAAACATAGAAAGAATAGCATAAGGAACAGTCCTGTATCCTCCTGAAGTCCCTATTTGTTAATATTGTTTTATATACCCTTGATATACCACAAGCATGCCTGCTCACACGCTCTGTATAAAAACAAGTTATCTGAGAAGTAGTTGTAGATATTGACACTAACACATACCCTAAATGTTTCAAAATACAGCTCCTCTGAGCAAAGGCATTCCATATATAACCACAAATTACCGCATTCAAGAAATTTTACTTTACCACTAGCTGATAAAGGAGACCTGGTGGTGCTGTGGGTTACGTGTTGGGCTAGTAACTGCAGTTGGACTCGACCAGGTGCTCTCCAGGAGAAAGCTGAGGCTGTCTGCTTCTGTAAGATTCACAGCCTTGGAAACCACCGGGGCAGTTCTACTCTGTCCTATAGGGTCATGACGATTTAGAACGGCCCTGATGGCAGTGGTGAGGAGGTACTAACCAGCCTGTGCTCACATTGTGTCTCTTTTGTCTCCTTTAATCTAGAGCAGCGCCGCAGCCTCTCTTGGTCTTTGCACCGGCAGTCTTGCAGAATCCGGGCCTGCTGTTGGGCAGAAGGTCTCTGAAGTCGGAGTTTCCAGGGGATTGCCCATGTTTTCACCAATTGCCATGGAGTCAACTTTGACTCATGGTGACCCCATTTGTGTCAGAGCGGAAATATACTCCACAGGCTACTAAAGGGCTGGGTTGAGGAGCAATCTTGCCAGGCCTTTCTTCCAAGGTGCCTCTTAGGGGAGTCACATCTCCGGCGTTTGGGCTAGCAGTCTCACACAGCCATCTTTTGTATCACTCAGACACTTCCTCCTGGCTTATTGTTGGTCGGTGTTATCAAGGCCGGTTCAGCTCTTAAAGACCCTACGTTCAACAGACCCAACGCCGCCCGGTCCTGTGCCATCCCCACAGGTGTTGTTACTTTGGGGTTGATTGTGGCAGTCACTGTGTCAATCACCAAAACATCGTGTTCGATGTTTTCAGCAGGGATACTTATGGGAAATATTGGGCTAATCAGGAGGGTTATGGTGGCAGCTGGTACCATTATTGGGGTTGAAGTTTGGCCATGTGGTTATCTGCCAGACTACTTTATGATAAAGTTTTGTTTTCTCTTTAAGTAATAAGTCATCTGTGAGGATCACACTTTGAGAAAGCATGAATAGCCTATTTCAACAATAGCAAAATGTATTGCGAAAAGTGATTTTCAAGTTTGACCATTCCTTCTATATTTATTAGTGGGCATTCTGTTTTTTATGGGAGTGGGAAGGGCAGCATCACTATGGGTCATCGCCCCGCCTCCCCGCCAATGTGCTATAATGGATTACTCTCATCATTCTTTTTGCCCAGATTGGCCCAGTGGCAATGCCTATTGTGTCCTAGTGACCTATTTTCACCAGTCTCAGAACACGTCCTCACATTTTAACACAGATGTCCCAGGCTCCCTGCATACACACCCTGCCCTAGACCTGGGATCCACCATTTTCCAAGAAAGCCAGATTCCTCTAACTAGGGAATGGTATTTAGAAACCACAATCTGGTTGTTAGCGGTTTTCACTGCTTCCAGTTCTTTGTACTTACTCATTCTGGAAAAGCGCTGGTCTTTGCTATTTAACTGCCTTTGTCAACCATTTCCCTAACTCACTCCTCACAGGGTATTAAAGTCTTGACAGATTGTTGAAAGCTCTAAAAACCAGACACCATGGCCCTAAATGTTCTATTTACAGGGATATAACACCGTCATGTCTTTCTCAGTGCATCCCGTAAGCTAAAACGGGTCAAATATAAAATGTTGGATTTTTTTTTTTTTGTTAGTTCAAGGACTGTTGGCCTTTAGGAGCGTTTTCCGGTCAAGTCTGATGGGGTGCCGAGCCCTGGCCCCAAAGTCTATCTTTGGTATTCCCTGGGGACTTTGTTGCTCTGTTCCCCTTGCTGTTCTGTTGCATGCCCTTAGTGTTTTGCCTCAGTGTGGTGGGATCAGATCGGTGCAATGCCCACATTGTGTCTCCAGTATTGTCTCCTGTAGGGCTATGGATCAATGAGGGATGTTGTGTCTCATAGTGGGGCCAGGTCATATGGTCTTCTCTGTGGATTGACTGCCCTGGAACTAGTGTCAGTTCCGAGCCAGTGTCCAGTAATCCCTGAAAAGTTTGATTATTTTCTTTTCCCCAATGAACAGTCACTCTTGTGAAAGGACGCAGGTCCCTTTGGAGAAGGCTAGAAGAAAGACTAACAGTATAGATCTTCGGTGATGTAGCAGGGTCCTCCTTCAAAGGGACCTGGCCTTCCCCTCATTCAAGGGGTTGTGAGTCTGTAAACTGGCTCAGGTCTGGGAATTGATTGAGTGATCATGACTGTCTATTCTTTCTTTTTTTTAGTCATTTTATTAGGGGCTCATACAACTCATACACACATCAATTGTGTAAAGCGCATTTGTACATTCATTGCCCTCATCATTCTCAAAACATTTCCTCTCCACTTAAACCCCCGACATTAGG
>NW_022106189.1:1689732-1701256 GCF_000313985.2 Echinops telfairi | reverse complement strand
TGACTAGCTCATCTCCTCCCCGAGACCCCTCTGCAAGGGGATCTCCAGTGGCCTACTAATGGGCTTTGGGTCTCCACTCTGTACTCCCCCCATCAGATGACAGGGTCTCATAGTCCCCAGCTCAAGAGATGTAAATTCCAAGGGCGTGGCAAAGCAGGTCTTGAAGGAACCTCAAATTACAGCGACACAGTCCATGGGTTAGGTGTCCCACAGGTAGTATAGCTTGCAAATTGAGGCACAGATCAAGCAAGGCAGCCACACACTCATCTGATGATCAAAGAGCAAGAGACAAGAAAGGTAAGGATCACCGAGCCATCTATCTCTTTGCCCTTCAATTAACCCCACATGTGTTTATCGGCCAGGTTGGCAAAATAAACTAACGACCTCAGCGTGCCTGTTGCCTTAGATGAGCAGTCTTGGTTGTGACCCAGGAGATGCAGTTCTTAACAAAGCTGCTCAGATTCTTCAATTGCTGCATCCAGAAGAACCCAGAGAGCTCCAGACAAAAATCAGTGGAGCTGTAGTTGCTGTTCAGTCCATTGTTTTGGATCCAAAGACAGACCACAGAATGGGCAAAGGGGGAAGATGAACATTCTAGGATTTCAGTTTCTCACCTACTTAGTACAGCTGGGGACTGTTGAACACTTCTGACACCTGTTTGGAAATTAAATGTCACATTTTTGAAGGAAAATGCCCAGAAATTAGACTATGTTCTAGATATTTTCCATCATTGCCTCTTTTTTTCTTTAATAAAGTTTGGGCAAGTGAAAAAAAAAAGAATCTACTAAAAAAGGGAGTCACAAGTAAGTTTCCCATTCAGAATTTTTTTCTGCTGGGGGAGAAGAAGTGATGGAGTTTCACTCAGTACTCATGATTTCAAGTTTGAGTGTCAATGTCTAATTGTGAGGAGCCCTGGTGGCATAATGAGTTATGTGTTGGGCTGCTAGTCACAAGATCAGCAGTTCGAAACCACCAGCTGTTCCTCAGGAGAAAAAGGAGGCCTTCAGCTCTCGTAATGATTTACAGCCTAGGAAACCCAAACGGGACACTCTGCTCCTTCCTGGAGGGTCCCTGAGTCCGAACCGACTCCATGGCAATGGCCAGGTCTACCTGCAAAGAAGAGGAAGCCCCTCCGAGAGATGGACTGACAGTGGCTGCAACAATGGGCTCACACACAGCGATGGGTGAGGATGGCACGGGACTGGGCAGTGTGTCGTTCTGTTGTACATAGGCTCATACGGTTGGAACTGACTTGACAGCACCTAACAGCAGTGTGTCTAATTGGTACTGAAGACTATAGGAAAAAATAGTTTTGTACACTGTAATTACATGCTTTGAATATGTAATTAAGAAATGTAAAAATTGGTGTCTTTGATCTTTATTTCCATTACTAATGCCTTTTAGTTCACATAATTCAGTGATTTCTTTGCAGAACCACCTTCTTCTAATTAGTGATCAAGATGAACACAATAGTTCAAGATGTTCCCCAAATTTGGGCCCCCCCACCCTAAATAATGCATTTTATTCTATATCATGATTATACTCAGCCCTAAAGATTGAACTTGCCATGACCTTGCCCATAGAAAGATACTGCCCAGGGAGCCAGTCCCTGCATTCCTAAGTGGCCTAAGATCTGTGTCACCCCGATAGGTAAAAGGATAATTTACCCATCAACTACCAAGCATCTTCAGACGACACCAAACCAAGTAAATGACCCTTTTTAACAACCAGAGCTGTTCTTTAACTTTTTTTTTAAGTTCTCTCTTTGAGGAAGATGCACTCATCACATCTAGGGGTACTGGTGTACCTGTTCCTGCTCCTGCCTCACCTCGGTTCACTCACGCTGAGAAACACATTGGCCAGGAATCTGTACCACAGCCATGACTTTTAAGGACACTGGAAAGACACCCATGGAACAAGAGATGGCCATTCACCAAATGATAATGATTCTAGTCAGGCAAACGTAAACTCCCTGGAGAAGCTATGTGCTGACTCGATGTGTTTGTTGTCGTTAGGTGCTGTTGAGTTGGTTCCAACTCATTGCCACCCTTCGAACAACAGAGTGGAACAATGTCTGGTCCTGCACCATCTGCAGGTGGGAGAGAAGCTCCTCAAGTGAAGGGACAGTTTGAATGTGCTTCAAGGCTCTAGGAACCACTTAGCATAAAGCTCCTCGTGGTGAAAGTTCTAAGACCTGCAATGGTTTCCAGCGAAGAATGCACGAACAACTCAATTACTTGTACAGAGTTTCTGAGATCATTAAGCACTTTTCCTCCATGGAGCCAGGTGTCAAGTTTGAAGTCATCGTTCCACTGACATATAAAACAACTATCCATTGCTTCTCAGATTCTAAAAAAATAAGAAAGTCACGGAGCATGTGTCCTGTACAAACCAAACTCGGGCCACCGGCAACACTTTTCTGTTCATGATGAATGTCAACATTTATGAGATGTATCAGTAGCCATGTCACAATCTTTCTGTATGCCATACCCTTAACAGCAATCACAACAGCAACAAGAGTATTATTTCAAAGAATGCCATAGAAGTATTGAAGACAAGGTGATGTCCAACTTTGTTGGTGATGGACGTACACTGCAGACTTGGAGAGACAAAAGCAACTTGGCAGAGCATGAAGGAAAACATAGGTAGCAACAAAAACATAACGCGAACTGGCTCAACCAAACTGGGGACATTCGGGTTCACTGGCAAGCCTAGAAATAAACTGACTTAAACTGCTTCTTATTTACATTCTCCAGGAACAGCCCTTTCCACTCACGCCAAAAGAAATCCCTCCTGAATTCCAAGCAGCTCTGTGAGCCCATGACTGCCCCAGCCTAAGAGCGCGCCCCCCAATAGCTCTCATCCCTGACACTCTTAGTACTTAATTCTTACTACTTCTGCTTTTTCCCACATGTTTGCCTTTTGTCTTTCCAAGTGCATAGTGTAGGTCTATCCACTGATAAAGATGCACCTCCTCTTGTCCAATACTTCTATGATATTCCTTAAAAATAAACACCATTGTTGCTGTTGTGATTATTGTTAAGGGTGAGAAATACAGAAGGATTGTGTTTGGGTTAGTTTTCCTGAACCTCCCACCTACTCCAGAAGTTTTTTACTCCTGAGGTCAACTCTATTTACTATGGCAATCATCATTTATTTCAACTCTTCCTCATCCACTGAATTTAGCATTTCCTGTGGGGTGAAGAAGAAGTATCCAAAGAATTTGATCTTTGTCCCTTAGTTCCTGGGAGGTGATCTCTAAGCTCCTGGAATTTCCCAAGTGATTGAAGCCCCCTTGTTTGTCATGAAGGGCTCTAGACCACATCAGAAAGATCTACCACTAACACAAGTTATCAGCCGGACCTCCTGGAAGGAGAATGAGGCAAGAGGCTGAGCTCAGCCATGTGACAAATGATTCAATCAATGATACCTACATAATAAAAATTGCAATAAAAACCGTGACTATTGAAGCTCAGAAGGTGATGGACACAATGCCCCCGAGAGTGAGGCGTCCCTGGGGACACGAGCAGTGTCTCACTGCGTCTTTCTGAGAGCTCACCTTGCATGTATCTTCTTGATGCTGGCCTTGATTCTTATACGAAAATCATCATCCTAAGTATCGCACTTTCCTACTTATTTAGATAAATCACCTATGCAACCGTCAATTCTGACTGTCACAAGAATCCTGTAGGAAAATGCACTATACATTAGCGAGGCAAATAGAAAAAAATAGGAAATGTGGAGACAGTACATTGGAAAAACATAAGCTAATACTTATATAGGTTATGCATGTGGCGTAGGACCAAGCAGTGTGTCATTCCATTGGATACAGGGTTGCTATGTGTCAGACTTGACTCAGCATCACATAGCACAACGTATCAATGTCTGTACCTTTCAGACAGGAAACACTGATACTCTTTTCAAATGTCCATATAGTCATCTACTTTGCTACAAAGAAGACCTAAACTAGTCCCTTCTCAAAAATAAATAAAGACTCTTACCACCAGGGGGAGAAATGTAGTAGCAAAATGAACACTCCAACAATAACAAAATCGAATAAATTATTAAATAAAAGTCACTCTTCTGACCAGGAATCAACAAAAGTTGATTTAAAAAACAAAAACATGATTACAAGAGCAATTCATGTGAAAATTTGTCACATAGGGCCAAAACTGGACCAGAACAAAATACTTAATAGCTACTTAGATTGGAAGAACAAACCCATAATATCTTATAGCTCCTTTCATGAAGAGGTGGAATTTTTTCCTCAGCCCTTGAAACTGGGCTGCCCCTCCTGACTTGCTTTGACAGATAGAAAGTATTGGAGTGGTGTTGTGTGAGGACCAGAGTCCAGCAGCTTTGGTTTTTACTTTCTTAGAATGAAGCCCCAACACAATCATGTGAAGAAGCTAGTCTAGCCAATGTGGATGAGAAGCCACATGGCGTAACTTAGGTGAGAGCAACACTAATCCCCTGACATGAGTAAACCATATTGGCCCTTCTAGCCCAACTGACCCCCCTGCTGAATGCAGCTCCATGAATGATCTCAAGTGACCCCTACAAAGGAACTAGCAAGTCAATCCAAAGAATCATGAGAATAATATACTGATGATAGTTTAAGCTATAAATTTGGAGGTAGATTGAACAATTAATAGTTTGGGGTAGTAAAAAATAAGAAACAATACTAGAGGTACCCCCCAAAAAGAAACACATTTTCCCCACTGTGTGAACATTGAGCAACTCACTCTCAGTTAGTGCACCCAGTGGCATCACCTGGGAAGGTTCTCTAGTCACAGTGAATTTTTTCGTGAAACCTCATTTTTTGTGACGACCTATTTAAGAGAACAGCGTGCAACTCTGTAATTTTGTTTCCTGCTCAGGGAAAATGCTTCAGAAACTGTTGTGATGTTGAACATAGCTTCCAATGACAGCGCTATGGGGAAAATTCAAATGTATGAATGGTCTCCTCATTCCAAAAAAGGTGAAATGTCAATTGATGTCAAACCTTGTTCTGGACATCTGTCAACTTCCAGAGCAGATGAAAATGTCAACAAAATCTGTGCCCTTGTGCTCAAAGACTGATGGACCATTGAAGAGGTGACGTTATCTGGACTATCTTGGAGCTCAGTTCAGCAAATTTTAACAGAAGATTTGGGAATGAAAAGGGTCGTTACAAAATGTGTGCCTCGGGTTCTGACTGACCAGCAAAAAGAGCCTTGAGTGGAAGCATGCTGTGCTTTGAAAGAGCAGCTCTGAAGTGACCCAGGCTTTTTATCCAGGGTCATCACTGGTGACAAGACAAGGTGCTATTCTTTCAACCCCAAAAGCAAACATCAATCAAGCCAGTGGAAGACACCATCGTCACTTTGCCCCCCAAAAGCTTGTCAAGTGCAATCAAAGATCAAGACGGTGTTCATTTGTTCTTTGGAGCTTTTTTTTTTTTTTATGTGAGGGGGATAGTGTATTTGGAGTTAATTCTACCAGGCCAGACTGTTAATCAAGCTTTCTATTTAGAGGTTCTGAAAAGATTGTGTAACAGTGTGTGACAAAAAAGGCCTGATTTGTGGCAGATGGAGTACTGGTTTTGCCACAACGATGCACCTGCTCATGCAGTCACCTCAGTTAGCCAGTTTTTGACAAAAAACAGCATACCTCTCTTACCTCATGCACCTTACTCACCTGAACCTTCCTGTGTGCAACTTCTTTTTGTTTCTATGAAAGCAGAGGTACATAAAAGGACAGTGATTTGATGATCTAGAAGAGGTAAAGAAAAAAACCCGGGAGGTGCTGTCAGTCATTACGTTAGGCAGGGTTCTCTAAAGAAACAAAACCAGGACACTTGTGATCATATATATATATATGGATAGGTTTATACAGCGAGAAGAAATATAACAGTTAATTAGTCCACACAGCTGTACGGAGTTCAACTCACTCTCATGGAATGGTTAATATATTGAAGGCCCTTCAACTCACTCAGGCTGCTGGTCAAGGAAGCAAAATGAGGAGTCTGCCCTCAAGCAAGACAGGCAAAGGCAGCCTGCAGGTAGCAAGCACCAGGGTGGGCAGCAACAGTCAGTAGTGCCTCTGGGAGCTTAGTGAAACAGGTCCTGATGGGATCTCAAACTCAAACAACGTATGCACCAAAAGAGCAGCAAATCAGGTCTGGAAGGAACCTCAAGCTCTAGCAACATGATCCATGAATTGGCTCGGCTCACAGGTAGTGTAGCACATGGTTGAGGCAAAGAACTAGCTCAAGTAGCAGCATGCTAGTTTGATCACCAAGGAGGAAGAAAGAGGGGATGCAGGGCAAGGAAAGTATTGATCTTGGTAGCACTCCAATCAAGCTTCGACCTGATTAAACTCTTCCCACATGCTCCTATGGAGGCCTAGTTGGCACAATAAACCTATCTATCACAGCCATCCAAGCAGATGAAATTGTAAAAAATGTCTCCAAAATGGAATCACGCATCTGAAAAATATATTAGTTGTAATGGAGAGTACTTTGAAGGTGATAAGGTTGCTTTGTAAAAAAATTTAAGTCCATAGCTTTGAAAAACATTCTGGTTTAGGGGTGTACCCCCTAGTATAACCATACAGTTAACAAACAATAGGTTTGTTTTTCTTACTGATTGTAACATTTTGAAGTAATCATAAATAAACAAAGCCATTGTTCTTAGCATCTGTTGGTTCCAGTTGCTCCTACGGAGGTCGACCAGAAGTTTGGTCGTTGGTTTGGTAGCTATGGGCATTGGGTGAGATTCTGGTGTAAGTCTGTCAGTATAATTTTATCCCTTGGCATGTGATCATTCGAGGAATAAGCCAAGGTGGGCCAATTGAAGTGAATACTAGCACTTTATCGACTACATTTTGGCACTCCGTGAGGGGGACCAAGATGGGGCAAGGAGACTGCTGTAAGTACAGCCCTCTCAAGGCAGGGGTAAGACCGATTTCCTCAGGTCTGGGCCTTATGCGCACTGGGATTTGTTACCCGACACACGCTCAATAAGCATCGGCTATCAAGGAGTGGGATCGGCACAATGCGTTCAAACACGCTACGATAATGTAACCACAGAGCAGTCAATGTACATAAGGTCTACCAGAGTTGGACCTTACTCAAAGGCAATGGCCAATTAATGATATTATTATTATTATTACCTGCAAAATCCCCTTGCTGGTTTTCCAGGTAACAGTGAGGAACTCTTGACTGGTATCCCTGACTAAAGAGGCAGACTCTGGGAACTGGGAAAGATTTACTTGCTGTACCAATAGGTGAGCGTCCTCACTCCATTTCTGCAAAATAACGATTTTAAGACAAGTACTGATAGTTCTAAAACGCAGGTTTACTGGCTGGTTAGTCGGTAGATTTTTGCTTCTGAAAAGTATGGTCGATAAATAAACAATACTGGTTTCTGGGAACTGTCCCCGCAGACAGACCTGAGCCCCTGGAGGCCACGGAGAGCTTTGCCGCTTCCACTAGGCTCCCAGCGCCCGGTAGCGCGGGGAGGAGGGGGGGGGGAGTGCGTTCTGGGCCCCGGGAGAGAAGACACCCTGGAGTAAGCCCTGCCAGTGGGCAAACTCGGAACTAGGATTGGCCGAGGAAGGCTGATGATGCCGCAGGAGTCCCTTACAGGTTTCTGCGTGTTCGGGGCCTAGTCGAGCGGTAGCTGACCACGGCCAGGACTACTAGCAAAAGGGGAAAACTGCGTTATTTCACCAGAAAATGTTGTGTGTGTGTGTGTGTGTGTGTGTGTGTGTGTGTGTACTCACATTCGTTTTTTCTAGAAAACAGATGAAGGGATAAAAGAATTGGATTCTGCCCAAGGACCTTCTGCATTCAAGAAAGAGGGAGATGCAAAGGGAAGATTGGCGCTGCTGGAAAGTCAGCTCTTCATAATCAGTTTATCAAGCAAAAGTATTGATATCAGCAGAGCTGACTTACACACACACACACACACACACAGAATTTAGCACAATGCTTTGCAAACATTATTGCCTTATTGTGCTCAGCGAAAATACACAAAGATGAATAGTATTGTCAGTTTTCCCATCTCTCATTCTGGAAGCTAGCAACATATAATTGGAAAATAAATTCAAATTAATATCACTTAAAATTTCACCAAGTATGTATTCTAATGTACTGTAAAGTAGAACACAACGCATGAAATACTTAAGGATATATTTAATAAATTTGTGTAAGTTACCTATACTGAAAATTACAAAATGCTGAGAGAAATCAGAAAGGCTCTAAATAAATGGAACAATCTCCCCTGGTAATGGAGCCGTGGTGGCATAATCCCTGATGGCACAGTGGACTACAGACTGAGCTGCTGACCAGAAGATCAGTGGTGCCCACCCACCAGCTGCTCCACAGGAGCAAAGCTTGGCTGCTTGCTCCCATAAAGGTTTAAGGTCTTGGAAAGCCAAAGGAGCAGTTCGACTTTGTCTTAGGTTGTTTTCAGGTGCCGTTGAGTCCGTCCCTCCCCTTTGCAACCCTGTGCACAACAGAGCGGAACACTGCCGGGCCCTGCGCCATCCTCACCATTGGTCCTGTGCCTGAGCCCAGAGCCCATAGGGTCACGCTGTGTCTAAACTAGCTTGATGGAGGTAAGTTTGAAATCTTGGCAATGGGTTGGAAGAATCCTCATTTGCTAAGGTGCCCATTCTTGTTTTGATTTATTTATACAGTAAATGTAATCTAAATTTAGATCCCACCATGCTTCTGTGTAGAAATTTATAAGGCAATTAAAAAATGTATGTGGAAATTCAAATGACAGTCAAAAGAGTAGCCAAAATCGCAAGCTATGACAAAATAATAATTTATAAATTATCAAGGGCTCATGAGGGAGGGGGGAGTGGGGAGGGAGGGGGGAAATGAGGACCTGATGCCGGGGGCTTAAGTATACAGGAAATGCTTTGAGAATGGTGAGGGCAATGAATGTACAAATGCGCTTTACACAATTGATGCATGTATGGATTGTGATGAGTCGTATAAGCCCCTAATAAAATAATCACAAAAAAAAAAAGAGTAGCCAAAATCATTTTGAAAAGGATTAAAGTTGGATGACTTATAATCCTGATCTCCAGATGTACTAAAAGTTACAGTATTTTCATAAAAATAGCCTGTGTATATGTCTGTCTATCAGCATTGCAAGCTAGGGATGAGATACATGTCCTTACTGGCATCCACCATGCTATGGTTGCTACCCTCATCTGTGATTGAACTAAATACACTTAAGACACTTACAGAGTGTGGTAATGTGAAAGCCATGATTATATTTATAGAAAACAAACAGTAAACTATAACAACAAATTCTCTACAGAAGAACCTCTGACCCTTCCCTGAATTACCCATTCTTTTATCATTGAGAAGGTGTGCAGTGGTTCAGGTTAGATGTTATGCTCACATCATTGCATCTGGCTACTACCATGCTGTTCCCAGGACCTGCCCAGTTCCAGAAGATTCTGCTCTGCCACTGAACCTTTCTGAGTCTTGTTTCTGGCAGAAGGAAGCCTGAATGGATCTTCTGAACCGTGGCCACTGGGTCCTTTGAAGCCTTTGCTGCCAGCTCCCTCCACACTACCTGGGTCTCTTGCCAAGTGTGCCCTGCATGCAAGCCTTCTCAGGGCACACTTAGGTCTCCATTACTCTGCACAAGCAAGGGTTACAGCTTTCTTAGCTCCACTGGCAAGTCTTCTGCCAGGTGCTCAGCTCTCACTTCATGGTCAGAGCAGGCTCCCCTCTGCCATCTCTCATTGTCTTTAGCATTCACTCTTCTGGATTTAGGAGATTCTCAGCACCTACCTACCCAAAGGTACCCACCCTAAGTCTCCTTGATAGTAATCTTTGTAGGAGAAGCTCTTTATAAGCCTAGCAGGATGGTAAATCTGATAAAAAAATGTTTCCTTGGTAGGTCACAATTGCTGATTTATATAGTAAAATGTCCATCACCTGCAAAAACTGTATGCACCTTATTTGCATAGCCCCACAAATCATTTTGCTAGGTTTACCATATTGTAGCTAGAAAGGCCAATAGAATTCTACCTTGCAAGTCTGGCTAGACCAGAGGATGTACACTGGTACAGACAGGAACTGGAAACACAGGGAATCCAGGGTGGATGATCCCAGGACCAGTGGTGGGAGTGGCAATACTGGGAGCATAGAGGGAGAGTGAGTTGGAAAGAGGGAACCAATTACAAGGATCTATATGTGACCTCCTCCCTGGGAGATGGACAACAGAAAAATGGGTGAAGGGAGACATTGGACAGGGCAAGATATGACAAAATAATCATTTATAAATTATCAAGGGCTCATGAGGGAGGGGGAAGCGGGGAGGGAGGAGGAAATGAGGAGCTGATGCCAGGGGCTTAAGTGGAGAGCAAATGTTTTGAGAATGATGAGGGCAATGAATGTACAAATGTGCTTTTGAGTCTTCCTATCAATGAACATAGACTATTATTTCTCCAACTTAATCCATAGATTCAATGTAATCCCAATCAAAACCTCAGCAAGTTATTTTGGAAATACTGACAAGCATTCTAAAGTTTATATAGAAAGGGAAAAAAGCAACAGTATACAGTACTGAATAAAAAGAGCAAAGCTAGAGGACTAAAACTATTTGACTCCAAAACTTAGCAGAACACCACAATAATTGAAACTGTGATACTGCTGAAAGAATAGATACAGGGATAAAAGGGACAAATAGAATCTTGAAATAGTTCCTTGAAATGTAATCAACTGTCCCCCAAGGGGGACGAATAACAGAAGTGTGGGTGAAGGGACACACAGATGGTGTAGAAATTATGTATATAGAATTTATTAAGGGTTCCCAAGGGTCGGGGGGAAGGAGGGAAAAAGAGGAGCTGATATCAAAGGGCTCAAATAGAAAGATAATATTTTTAAAATGATGATGGCAACATATGTACAAGTTTGCTTGATATAATTGATTCATGGATTTTTATAATACCTGTAAGAGTCCCCAATAAACTGCTTTTAATAAATAAATAAAATCAACTGATCTTTGACAAAAGAGCAAAGGGAATTCAATGAAGAGCTAAACAGACACCCCATCTGAGATAGTTTATTGTGCCAGCCTGGCCGATAAATACAAGTGGGATTAACTGAAGGGCAGAGAGATAAATGGCTTGGTGAGCCTCGTGTTTCTTGTCTCTCACTCTTTGATCATCGGACCAGTGTGCGGCTGCCTTGCTTGTTCTGTGCCTCACTTTAAAGGTTACACTACCTGTGGGACACCTAGCCTGTGGACTGTGTCGCTGTAAGTTGAGGTCCCTTTAAGACATCGCTGGAGCTGGGGACTGGCGGTTGGTGACCTGGCTGGCAGTTGGTGACCTGCCTTATGATTGGCTGCTGTGCTGACATAGCCTACCTCTCTCTCTATATAGAGGAAGACCTGGCAGTAGACTAGACTTAAGGACTGCTAGTGTCTCACAACTCTCTCACGGGAGTGAGTTGCACTGAGCCATTTGTACTTCATAATTTAACTGTTCATTTCTTGTATTATATATC
>NW_022106189.1:1658956-1689632 GCF_000313985.2 Echinops telfairi | reverse complement strand
CTGACATAGCCTAGCTCTCTCTATATATAGAGGAAGATCTGGCAGCAGACTAGACTTGAAGGACTGCTAGTCTCTCACAACTCTCATGGGAGTGAGTTGCATTGAGCCATTTGTAGTGCTTTATAATTTAACCATTCATTTCTTGTATTATATATTTATCTGTATATGAGTTAACAGTTCATTTCTTGTTATATATCTAATTATCTTTATAAATAAACATATTATCAGCAATTTGGTTTTATCTCTCTAGAGAACCCTGTCTAACACACCATCAAAGAAAACATACTGATTGGAAATAAGCACATGAAAAGTGCTCATGTTAATTATCATTAGGAAAATAGTAACTTAAAATAACAATGAGATACCACTACACACTACTCACTCACTCCCTGTCATTGTGTCAATTTCAATTCACAGTGACCATATAGAATAGGGTAGAACTGTCCCTGTGGGTTTGAGACAGTAACCATTTATGAGAGTACTCATTGGGCTGCTAACCTGAAAGTCAGCAGTTTGAAACCACCAAGCCCCTCCATGAGAGAAAGCTTTCTACTCTTGTAAATAGTAATATAGTCTTGAAAACCCACAAGGGTAGTTCCCTGTCCTATAAGGTCACTGAGAGTTGGAATTGACTCCATGGCAGTGAGGATTTGGGGGACATGCTTATTGGAATAGCTAAAGCCGAGACACTGACAACACCAAATGCTGATGAGGTTGTGGAGCATCAGGAACGCTCATGCTCAGAAATGCAGGATGACACTGCCATTTGAGAACATAGTTTGGCAGTTACATAAAAAGCTGAACATACGCTTGCCAAATGATGCAGATGTCATACTCCGAGATATTTTCCCAAATGAATTAAAAAACTAATGGCCACACACAAAAGAAACTGCATAGGAATGTCTATGATAGATTAACTCATAATTACCCAAATTGGAAGCAACAAATATGCTTTTCAAAGAGTAAGTGGATAAGAAAACTGTAAAACATCTATTCAGTGGAATATTATCTAATAACAAAAGGAAATGAGCTATCAAGGAGCCAATTGGGAACCTTAACTGAATATTACTTAGCAAAAGAAGCCAATCTGAAAGGATACACATTGCATGAATCCAAGTATTCTAGAAAAAGCCAAGTCTATATTGTTAGGTGCCGAGGAATCTGTTGCAACTTAGTGACCCAGAATTCAGTACAACAGAATGAAACACTGCCTGGTTCTGTTCCATCATCACAATTATTGTGTGAGCCCACTGTTGCAACCACTAAGCCAGTCCATCTTCTGAGGGTTTTCCTCTTTTATGCTGACTCTTGAGGGTTAGGGTGCACCAGACCCAAGTCATGGTATTTCCAATCACCTCATATGCATATGAAAGTTGGACATTGTGGTAGTTACATAATCTCATGTCAACTTGAGGCTATTAAGAGTGAAGGGGTGGGGTCTTGCCTGTCATGTGGGCGTGACCTAATCATGAGGATTCTGGGAACTTCCTCTCCTTTTCTCCTGGGAGACGGACTACACTCTCTCTCTGTTTTACATTCTTGTTGGCTAGCCATGTACAGCTATGCTGAGACCTGAGTGAGCCATGCGCTGGAAGCCTGTGCCAGCGCTGAGATGTGTCTACCAGCATTGGATCCACAAGACTTCTCACCTACTGGCCTATAATCTTCCTGCATTTGGCATCACTGCGCATGCTGCTTGAGTCTGAAGAGTGATTTATGAACTAGTATCAGATTTATGGGCTCTTTGATCTAAAGCTCTTTCTTATGCACACATGAGTGTCCTTGAATTTGTTTCTCTAGTCAACCCAGTCTAACACAGACATTAAATAATGAAGACTGAAGAAGAATTCCATCTAAATTGTGGTGCTGGTGAGGATGCCGCTTGGAGGACAAACAACTCTCTCTTGGAAGAAGTACAGCCATTCAAGAATGCTCCTTAGAGACTTCTTCTCATGTACTTTGGACATGTTATTAGGAGAGAGCAGCCCTGGAAAAGGGCATCATGCTTAATAAGATAGAGGGGAAATGAAAAAGAGGAAGGCCCTCAACAAGAGTTGCTATGAATTGGAACCACTGTGATGACATCTAACAATAACAACTACATTAGCAAGCATGATGGCCTACTCCAGGGATCATCCGAAAGTATCTGAGATGAACTTTCGCTGTCCTTGCTTCTAGGGACCACTCTGGCTGCACCTCTGCCAAAGAAGATTTGTTTATTCTTCTGGTATTCATGATAACATCAATATTCTTCACCAGCACCCTAATACAAATGTATCGATTCTCCTTTGCTCTTCCTTAGCCATGGTCCAGTTTTCACATGAATATAAGGATATCGAAAAAATTCGTAGCTTGGATCAAGTGTGCTTTTGCCCTCAAAGTGGCATCTTTACTCTTTAACTCTTTAAATATGAGGTCTTTTATAGCAGATTTGCCAATGTAGTGTATCACTTGATAACTTGACTACTGCTTCTCAGAGTTTGTAATTTCAAATAAAATTAAATCCTTGACATTTTCAGTCTTTTCTCCATTTACCATGCTGCTGTTTATCAGTCCAAGTGTGAGGATTTTTGTTTTCTTTAGGCTGTAGTATTTGATCATCATCAGCAAGTACCTCAAGTCCTCCTTGCACACAGCAAGCAAGGATGTGTCAGCTGCACATCACAGGTTCTTAATGAATGACCTTTAAATCTTGATGCCCTGTTTCTCTACATATAATCCCACTTCTCAGATTATTTTCTTAGCATACAGACTAAAGTATAATAAAAGGATACAACACAAACACACACCTTTCCTGATTGTAAACCATGCAGTGGTTCTGTTAGAATGACTGTCTCTCGGAATACGTACAGGTTGTGCATGAGCACAACGCAGTGTTCTGCAATTCCCAACCCTGACGATGTTATCCATAGTTGGTTATGATCCACACAGTCAAAGGCCTTTGCCTACTCAATAAAACAGGTAAATAGCTTTCTGGTTTTCTCTGCTTTCAGCCAAGGGCTATCTGGTGTCATCAATAATATCCCTCATTCTATGTCTTCTTCTGAATCCAGCTTGAATTTCTAGAAGTTCCCTGTTAATGAAACACTTTAAAGAGGTCTGTGTAGCAAATATTGAACGATGCATCAAAATAAGATGGGGAAAAACTACAGAGCCACTATCCCCAAAATAACTCACTGACATTCAACTATTTCAAGAGGTAGTATATGATCAAGAACAATGGTATTGAGAGAAGTCCAAGGCTCCGGGAATTGACAAAATACCAATTGAAATGTTTCAACAAGCATGCAGCACTGGAGGCACTCACTCATCTATGCCAAGAAATTTAGAAAACAGCTACTTGGCCAACTGACAAGAAGACACCCATATTTGTACCCATGCCAGAGAAAGGTGACCCTAAAGAATGCATGAATTATAGAACAATATCATTAATACCACATACAAATAAAATTTTGCTGAAGATCATCCAACAACAGTTGTAGCAATATGTTGGCAGGAAGCTGCCAGAAGTTAAGGCCAGATCCAGAAGAGGATGTGGAACAAGGGATATCATTGCTGATGTTAGATGGAGGTTGGCTGAAAGCAGAGAATATTAGAAAGATGTTTACTTGTGTTTTTTCTATACAAAAGCCTTCAACTGAGCAGGTCATAACAAGCTATGGATAGCTTTGAGAATGGAAATTCCAGAACACTTCATTGTACTCATGCAGACCTGCCCGTGGATCTAGAAGTCGTTGAGCGAACATAACAAGGGTATTCTGCATGGTTTAAAAATCAGGAAAGGTGTGCCTCAGGATTATATCTTCTCAACATATTTATTCAATCTGTATTCTGAGCAAATAATTAGAGAAGCTGGATTATGTGAAGAAGAATGTGCAGCATCAAGATTAGAGGAAGGTTTATTAACAACCTCTGCTGAAAGGACTTGAAGCATTTGCTGACGAAGATCGAGAATTACAGTCTTCAGTATGGATTTCAACTCAATTAAAGAAAATAAAAATCTTTATAACTTGACCAATAGGTAACATCATGATAAATTTAGAGAAGTTTGAAGTTGTCAAGGATTTCATTTTGCTTGAATCTGTAGTCAATGCACATGGAAGCAGCATTAAAGAGATCAAACGATACATTGTTTTTGGTAAATCTACTGTACAAAACCTTTTCAAAGTGTTGAAACGCAAGGATGTTATTTGGAGGAGTAAGGTGTACCTGACCTAAGCCATGGCATTTTTAATCGCCTCCTATGCATGTGACAGTTAGACATTGAGTAGGGAAGACCGTAGAAGAATCGATACATTTGAACTTTGATGCTGGCAAAGTACCATGGACTGCCAAAAGAACATACTGGAACTGAATTCCTCCTGGCCCTCCCCCAGTTAGCCGAGAAGAAAAAAACAGCCTCTTTGATAAGCTAGATCTCCTTCCCTGGGGGTCAGTGTGACAGCCTCGAAATCAAGGCACCCCACAAGCCCAATATAAAAAGAAGAAAAAATGTTTTCTTGATAAAAACTTCAAATCCCAGAAGCATTAATCCAAGACAAACCTGCAGAACAAGTCCTTTAGCACAGCAACATAACAAGGTGTCCAGAGCTAAGGAATGAGAAGTTAGCTACAACACATATCCCAGAGGCTTTCAACATAACAAAGAGCCTCTGGGACAAACATCAGTCTCAGAACAGTTCCACAGAGCATAAACAACCCATAGCCAGGAGCTAATTTAATTCAATTCTAGTTGACCAGGAGAAAGAAAAGTCTCTGAGCTACATCAGCCATCTCAGCACAAACTACGGCAACTCCACAAGTCCTACAAGGGGAACTACTGTCTGCCCTCGGTGGACCTACATGCCCCTGGTGCAATCCTGCCTGTCCCTTACAAGTCCTTCTCATGGCTGGGGGATCCCTTGCCTGTCCTGGGGCCCTACACGTGGCTGAGGAACTCCCCCACCCCTCCGCCTGCTGCAGTGCTATACAAGGCAGCTATGCCCGTCATCTCCAGCACTCCACACTGCTGCATGAACCTCTGGCTGACCTCTGCTGTGATCATGCCTATGAGGGTAATTCCTCCCAGCATCCCTGGGACCCTACACCAAAGCAGGCACAACAACCTGCCACCTTGAGGCAGGGTTGGAACCCCTCCAGCACCATCAGGCGATCAGGGCTCAGGTATCTCCTTACTTTTTGTTATTTTTCTTCTCTCTTTCCCACCACAATCAGTCTCAGTGGACCCAGTTTTGTTTCATTTTTTCTTTCTTTTTTCTCCTTTTTCTTTCTTTTTCTTCTCTCTCCCTTTCTTTCCTTTCACATGGCACTCTGGCTTCTGGGCCACTACCCTCCGCCTAGGGCAACCCCACCCAAACAGCAGGGGTATCTCCAGCCAGCCCTCTGTGGGAGCACCGCACAGGGCACAAGGTGGCTACAACATCCCTCTCCAGGACTCCACGCTGCTGAGTAAACCCCTGCCTGGCCTCCACAGTGATATTACCGACTAGGTCAATACTGCCCAGCACCCATGGGATCCTACACCAAAATGACACACCCACCTGCTACCTTGGGGCAGGGTCTAAACCCCTCCAACTCCACCTTCAGGCAATCAGGGATCAGGGATGTTTACTCTTTGTTTTTTACTTCCGTCCTTCTCCTCTTTTTCCACCACAGTCAGTCTCAGCCAGCTCAGTTGTGTTTTGTTTTGGTTTTCTTCTTACTCTTTCTTTTCTTTTTCTTTCTTTCTTCTTTTTAGCTCCTTCTCTCCCTCTCTTTCATTTCACAAGCCACTGCTGGCTTCCAGCTCCCTACCCTACACCTAGGGCAACTCCACCCACCCAGCAAGGAGAACTCCAGCCTGCCCTCGGTGGCAGTGCTGCACACGGCTCGGCATGGGGCTCAGTTATCTATTTATTTTTAATTTTTTCTTATTTTGTTTTCTTCTTATTTCCCTTTTTCTGATTCTTTTATCTCTTCTCTCTTTCCTGCCACAATCTCAGCAGGCTCGGTGTTCCTTCTTTGCTGTTTTCTTTTATTTCCCTTTGCTTTTTGTGTGTGTTAATTTGTTTTTATTTTTATTCTTATCTTTGTTTTCTCCTTTCCTTTTTATTCTCCTCTTCCCCCTCTCTTTCCTTTCACATGCTACTACTGGTCTCCAGGCCACTCCCCTCCACCTAGGACAAGCCTGACTGCCCACTTTGGGGAGCTCCCACCCACACTCATTGACATTAGATGCAGCTGGGGAAATCATGCCAACTGTCCGCTATACCCCAAACAGCTGGGGGATCTCCCCTTCAAGTAACTGGGGGAGCTCCACCTACACTCCAAGGCCCTACAAGTGAATGGGGCAACTCCTGCCCGCCATTTGTGGTGCTCCACACTGCTGCGTGAACATCCACCCAACCTCCACAGCGATCTCACTGACCAGAGTAATGCAGCCTCCCATCCATAGTGCTCTACACCAAGAAGGGTACACCAACCCACCCACTCTCCTTGGCACCCCTGTTGCAGTGGGAACCACCACACACCATCCAAGGCACTCCAGTCCCTATGGACCACACCACCATGGCTTCCTGGGAGATCAGCCAGTGAAGTGCCATCCTTGTGGGCCCACAGCCACCCCCACCAGCATCTCATGAGATGACTATCCAACTCACATTCCAAAGAACAGAATACTGCTTGGCTGGGGTAAGAGTGAAGCCATAGGAAGATAAAATGGTAGCCCAACCCCCCAGTACAGGTAGCTTCAGGTAGTGCAAACAAGCACTCATACGAATCTCCCAAAGATAGAGCCCAGTGCTCTTTGACTCCCTGGAAGATGGCGTAGAGCTCTCTAAAACAACATGTAAATAGCAACCAGCCCCAACAGCCTCAACTAAAAAGCAGGAGAAACAGAAGACAATGCCAGAAGAAATCATGAACCTAACAATGTGCATAGAAGAAACAGACATTGACCGCCACAGAAATAAATCTTCAGAATGCTGCTTGGAGTCATACAGGATATGAGGGAAGTAATACAGAAAATGGATGAAATGATCGCGGAGCTAAAGGCCACACATCAAAGGGAAACTCAAGACCTATGGGGTGAAATAACAAAATCCAGTAACAAAATAACAGACTTTACCAACAGCCTTGAGGAGGCAGAGAATCACACCAGTGACTTGGAGATAACCAGTCAGACTTCAACAAATGGGATAGGCAGTCAAATAAGACAGAGAAGCTGAAGAAAACCTGAGAGCCATGCCTGAAGCTATGAAGAGGAACAATATTAGAATGATTGGGCAACTGGAATAAGACACAACAAAGAAATCAACAGAAAAAAATAGCGAGGGAATTCTTAGAGGAAAACTTCCCCAGCTTAACAAATGAAAGTTAGGCAATCATTCAGGAGGCTGAAAGAACACCAGCCAGACTGAATCCCAAGAAGAAGCACCAAGACAGATAACAGTTAAATCATCCAACTATGAGGAAAAGGAGAAAATCATAAGAGCAGCTAGGGAAAAACAAATAGTCACTTATAAAGGTACCCAAATAAGAATATGTTCAGACCTGTCAGTGGACACGATGAAGAAAAGGAGGGAGTGGAGTAACATATTCCAAAAACAAGGAAAATAATGCAAATGCAAGAATACTATATCCAGCCAAAATTATCTATTAAGATAGATGGAGAAGTAAGCGTCTTCCCAGACAAGGAAAAACTCAAAGAATACCTAAAAAGAAACCCAACCCTACAAAAGATCCTTGCCAACCCAGTATGGGCAAAAGATCAACACTCACTGAGAGGCAATTAAAAAGGTGGTACACTTTACAATAGCCAAGCACAAATTAAAATATCTAGGAATATAGCTGACTCAAAAAAAAATATTTGTATGAGGAAAACTACTGATCACTATTACAAGAAACTATGTGACCTCAACAAATGGAAGAATATCCCATGCTCATGGATTGGAAGACTCAACATAGAAAAGACTCAATATATAAAGGCACTATATAAGTTTAATGCTATCCCAATATGAATACCACCACACTTCTTCAAAGACTTGGAAAAACTGATCACCAACTTCATATGGAGAGGGGAGAAGCTCAGAATTAGCATAGAACCCCTCAAGAAGAAGGACAAAATGGAAGGGCTTGCTCTACCTGACTTTAGCACATATTATACAGCCACAGTGGTCAAAACAGTACTGGTATAATGGCAGATATTCAGACCAATGGAAAAGAGCCAAAAAAAACCCAGAAATAAAAACAACAGCATACAGACAACTGATTTTTGATAAGGGCCCAAAAAATATCAAATAGGAAACAGATGCCCTCTTCAATAAGGAGTTATTCAGAATACATAAGCTATCAGAAATAGGGAAGGATACAAATACAGAGGAGTCACAAATTGACAAATGGGATATACTGATAATAAAACACCTGTGTACATCGAAAGAATTCACCAAGAGAGTAATAAGAGAGCACACAGACTGGGAAAACATCTTTAGCAATGACACATCATCCAAAGGCCTTATTACTAAAATCTACAATATGCTGCTAGCTTAAAAAAACAAAAAACCCTAACTAATTGCCCACTGAGTTGGTGAGCAAAGGACCTGAACAGAAGTTTCACAAGGCAGAAATCCGAATGGTCAATAAACACAAGAAAATGTTCCTGATCATTAGCCATAAGAGAAATGCAAATTAAAACTATGAGCTAACGCCCTCAAAGATAGCCCAATTCAAAAACATCAGAAAATAACAAGTGTTGGAGGGGCTGTGGTGAGATAGGAACTCTCATCCACCTCTGGTGGATCTGTAGGTATGTACGGCCATTATGGAAATTGTTTTGGAGATATCTAAAACAGATGGAAATAGAGTTACCATACAACCCAGAAATCCCCCTACTGGGAATATACCCAGAAGAGGCAAGAAACAAACCACGGCCAGACATCTTTGCTCCAATGTTCATTGCGGCACAGTTCACAATTGCAAGGAATTGGAAACAACCCAAATTTCCATCAAAGGACGAATGGATCAAAAAACAGTGGTACATACATACAATGGAGTACTACGCATCCCTAAAATGCAACGATGAACCCATGAAGCACATCGCCGCATGGGAAGAACTTCACTTAGTAAATCATGCTAAGTGAAGTAAGTCAAGCACAAAAAGACAAATACAACATGAGTCCCTTGAGGTAAGCTTAAAAAAAAAGTTGCATAGAGGAAAAGCTACTATATACATACATCCCTGAGGTGAGGTCCAGCAACTATGGCAGGGGCCAAACCCAACCAGGGATACATACGGCAGCCAAGTAAATCAGAGGGGAAAAGAAAGAGGAAAAATAAAAGACATGGGTAGGGGTTGAGCAGGGTACTAACCCACCCAAGGGGAAAGTATTGCTTATATCTCCACAGGAGAGGGAGAGAGAGACCAGGCTTCAACCCGGTGAACCAAGACGTGAATACAACATACTAGCATGTACCAGGGAACCAATAGAGAGGTCTGCAAGGCCGGCCCCAATCCCAACTATGTGGACACCCACCCCCATCTCACCCCACCCCCACACACAGAAGAATTCACTTCAGAGGACAGCACTGAAGCTACAGCTTGGGGAGGGGGTATGTCTGATCAGAGCACACAGGAGAAATGAAGAGGGAGGGAGAGAGAGGGGAACACATCCTGGCCCACCAAGCCCCGAGGATGATATTCCTGCTCAGAGCAGACAATGCACAGAGAGGACCATAGGACCGGCCCCACCATGAGACACAATGTCCCTCACTGAACCATAGTGCTATGGGGAACAACGCTGGAGACACAATGCAGGAATAGTGCCCAATCTGACCCCATCACACTGGGGTGAAACACCAAGGGCATGCAACAGAGCAGCAAGGGGAGCAAAGTGACGAAATCCCTGGGGAATACCAAAAATAGACTTTGGAGACAGAATGTGGCACCCCATCAGACTCGACTGGAAAACTCTCCTAAAGGTTGAAAAACAGACCTGGAACTATTTATAGGCTTTTCCTTTTTTGTCACTGGCTTTCTTTTTGTTGTTGTTATTTTGAGTTTTTTTATTGTTGTTTTTGTCTTCCTTTGTTATTTGTTTGACTTTGCCTGGTTTTTGCACTTATTAATGTCTCTGCATGTCTATCTAGATAAGATAGTCAGGATAAATTATTCGGAGACCCAAAAAAATGGAACCGAAGGTTCTGGGGGGATATGAGAGAAGGGGAGGTGGGAGAAAGGAAGGGAGGGTGGGCAACCTACCAAGGGACAGGGGAACGACAAGTGAACTAAAATCAATGGAGAGAAGGGCGTAGGATGCCTAGCGGGGCTTAATCAAGGACAATGTAACAGTGAGGAATTGCTAAACCCGAATGAAGGCCGAGCATGATGGTGGGACAAGAGGAAAGTAAAAGGAAATAGAGGAAAGAACCAGGAGGCAAAGGACATTTATAGAGGTCTAAATACATACATGTACATATGTAAATATATTTATAGATAACGAGAGGGAAATAGATCTATGTACTTATATCTGTATGTTAAGAATTAAGGTAGTAGATGGACATTGGGCCTCAACTCAAGTACTCCCTTAACACAAGAACACTTTGTTCTAACAATCTGGCATTCTGAGATACTCACCTTCCCTACATGATCACTGAAGACATAATGGGTGCATAAGCAAATGTGGTGAAGAAAGCTGATGGTGCCCGGCAAGCAAAAGATATAGCATCTGGGGTGTTAAAGGCTTGAAGATAAATAAGTAGCCATCTAGCTGAGAAGCAACAAAGTCCTCATGGAAGAAGCACACCAATCTGCATGATCATGAGGTGTCGATGGGATCATCTATCAGGCATCAAAGACCCAGAACAAAAAATCATATCAATGTGAATGAGTGGGAGCAGAGTGGAGACCCAAAGCCCATCTGTAGACAATTGGACATCCCCTCACAGAAGGGTCACAAGGAAGAGATGACCCAGTCATGGTGCAGTAGAGCACTGATGAAACACACAACTTTCCTCTAGTTCTTTGATGCTTCCTCCCCACCACAATCATGACCTCAATTCTACCTTACAAATTGGATTAGGCCAGAACATGCACACTGCTACAGATAAGAACCAGCAACACAGGGAATCCAGGATAGATAAATCCCTCAGGGCCAACAATGAGAATAGAGATACCAGAAGAATAAGGGGAAAGTGGGGGAAGAATGGGGCAATTAATAACAAGGATCAACATATAACACCCTCCCAGGGGGACTAACAACGGGAAAGTGGGTGAAGGGTGACAGAGGATGATGTAAGATATGAAAATAATAATCTATAACTTATCAAGGGTTCATGAGGGAGGGAAGATGAGTGAAGGAGAGGGAAAAATGAGGAGCTGATACCAAGGGATCAAGTAGAAAAAAATGCTTTGAAAATGATGATATACAAATGTGCTTGACACAATGGATGAGTGTATGAGCTGTAAGATCCCCCAATAAAAGTATTTAATTGAAAAAAGAGAAAACATTCCAGCCCAGTCCAGGTTAAGTTCATAAATCTGATATTAGCCCATATGTCTGTTACCAGTCTATAAATTCTTCTTCAGACTCACGCAGCACACGCAATGATGCTGAATGTGGGAAGAAAGATCGCAGGCCAGTGGGTGGAAAGTCTTGTGGATCCAGTGGCGGTGGAAGCATCTCAGCACTGGCAGGAGTCTCCACATGGCTCCTCCAGCCCCAGAGCCCCAGTGAAGCCCCATGTGTCTTGTCAGCAGGAAGATGAAGCAGAGTCTGTGTGTGTGTCTGGCCTCTAGTCAGCTATTTATCTCCATCACACCTCCAAATGAGGTCATCAAGCTGCGACCTGATTGACTAGGCTAGGCTCCACCCCTTCACAAGTTGACACCAGATTATGTAACTACCACAGACCATCTCCAAAAGGACATGCTTGGTAAAGTAGAAGGGCAGCGAAAAAGCGGAAGGCCCTAACAACCATTATGAGCCTGGCACAGGACAGGGCAGTGTCTCCTTCTGTGTTATGGACTCAACAGCACCTAACAACAGCAACCCTACGGATATACTGCCACCACTATGTTTTAAGTACATTAAGCAGTATTGTACTTGCATTTGATTTTAATGATAATGCTCAATAATTCTCTAGGGACCTTTCTTTGGAATAGGCACTAATACTCTCTCCTTCAGTCTGTTGACCAAGTAAAAGTCTTCCAACTTTCTTGACATAGACTAGGTAGTGCTTCCAGTGCTGCAACAAGTTCTTGAAACCTTTGATTAGGTATTCTGTCGTTTCCCAGGGCCCTGGTTTTTTGGTAATGCCTTCCGTGCAGCTTGGGCTTCTTCCTTTAATAGCCTTGGTTCTTCCTCATATGCTACTTCTTGAAATGGTGGAAGGTCAACCAGTTCTTTTTGGCATAGTGACTCAGGCAGTTACAGAAAAAGTAAAAATCTCAGTGGTTTCGGCAGTGAGGGGTTTGAACACATGAAGCACAGGAAATGCTGAAGGCAGTGGGACTGTTCTCTATGATATTGTAATGGTGGATATTATGCATTTGTCAAAACTGGAAAAAAACATGCAGCATAGGAATGAGCCCTAAGGTAAAATATGAACTTTAGTTAATAACAACGTATCAGTATTGACTGATGAGTTGTAACAAAGTTCGCTCACTAACGCCCGATGTCCATAAAGGAAACAGGGGTGGGGTTTGGGTGAAAGAATATGTGGGAGCTCTCGACGAGCTGCTCAATTTCCTATAAGCCTAAAATTACTCTAAAATTAAGGTCTTTTAAAATTATTATTATTACATGCTTTTATTGGAGGCTCTTACAGGTCTCATCACAACCCATACATTCATCCATTGTGTCTAGCACATTTGTACCTATGTTGCCATCATTTTCAAAGCATTTTCTTTCTACTTGAGTCCTTGATATCAACTCCTCATTTTTCCCCTCCCTCCCCCACCCTGCCTCCCCTCATGAACCCTTGATAATTTATAAATTATTCTATTTCCCCTCCCCCGACCTTCATAGCCCCTTGAGAGATTATAAATTATTATTATTTTCATACCTCACGCCGACTGTGGTCTGCCCCCATGTTTTGTGTTTTTCATCCCCCTTGAGAGGTGTGTATGGTTATGTATTGATCATTATGATCGGTTCCCCCTTTCTTCCTTCCACTCCCCCTCTTCCTCCTACCCTACTGGTATCGCTATTCCCTCTCCTGTTCCTGAATTCTTAGCTATACCTGTGCACATGCTCCGGTCTAGTCTGAATTGAGAAGCAGCACTGGGGTCATGGTAGTGGGGGTTGAGGAAGTCTCAAGGAACCAGAGGAATATAGTGTGTTTCATCGATGCTTCACTGCACGCTGGTTGACTCATCCCTTCCCTGTGGCCCCTCTGTGGGGAGATTGTTCCACTGTCTACAGATGGGCTTTGGAGCTTTGCTCCAACCCCCCTCCTTCTAAACAATATGTTTTTGTTTGCTTGTAAAAGTAAGGTCATTAAAAAAACAAAAACAAAAATTTCTACCCTTAGTCTTGTTTTCAGCAGCACAAGCCAAAAGACTTGATCTTTAAAATAGGTTAATCAGCCAACAGGTCTTGTAAGAATACTGACCATATACTTGTGGTAGCTTCCAAGAAAGCTAAGGCACTTATTGTTTTGTGTTTCTAGTTTAATGGACCTGTATTATCTCTTACTGTTTCCTGCTTTTAGATCAGCAGAGGAGTATGTGCTTTGAAAGTGTTACCTTTACTATGGATTAATATACTCACAATTGCCAGAACAACTTTGTTGCTATTTTGTTATTAATTGTTGATCTTCAAATTTACACTCTGAAATTATTCTATCACAAAGAAAACCTCTAAATTTTTACTTAATTACAATATTTTAATTGTCATGGATTGAATTGCGTCCCCTCCCAAAATATGTATCAACTTGGCTGGGCCATGATTCTCAGTGGTTTGGCAGTTATAGAATAATACAATCGAGTAAGCTATGAAATGATGTAATCATCCCCATGATGTGATCTGATGTAATCAGTCAAGCTATTGTAGAGTCATTAGGGTGGGATGTAATACCCTTACTCAGGTTCCAGCCCTGCTCTGGTTAAAGAAGCGATTCCTTGGGCTGTAACCTGCATCACCTTTTATCTTACAACACCTCAAAAGAGAGAGAGGAACTCTTCTACCACCAAGAGAGGAGGGCCAGGAGCAGATCCGTGGGTCTCATGGATCCAGGGTCCCTGCACTGGGAACTTCCTAGGCCCATGGAAATATGTCACGATACATGTACGTACCAGCTACAGATGTCGAAACAAGACAAGGACTCTCCTCTAAAACCAAGAGGGGGCAGGGCGGAGGGGGCCCGGGGGTGGAAGCCATCCCTAGAGTTCTGAATTTGGACTTCTAACCTCCTGAACTGTGAGAAAATAAATTTCTGCTCATTAAAAACAATCCTCTTGTGGCATTTCTGTTGAATCAGCATAACTAAAGCCCTAATCTTACACTAATTGTGAAATGGTGATTTTATCATAGTAATCAATTGCAGTACACACACCATTATTTAAGGAATAGGAGATAGATTCCTCACGAATCATAAAATGTCTGCACAACCCCAGGAAGAAATAGATGTGGGTGAACCACAAGCACGATCATTCATCCCAGAACATCCTCTGCCTAGGAAAGGCCTGGTTCTCCATCATCGAGTTGCTGATGTTTATTAGTGATAGAGGCAAGCCGCTCCTGTACCACAAAGCCAGCCCTGCCACTCAGTGCTCTGTGAGAAGCGCATTTGATCTCCAAATAAGTCGTGGGCACTTCAGAATGTCACAGTCCTGGGGCCAAGCCCACAGCTACCTGTGTAGAAGTGAAGGTTCTACCGCATCCCATCTAGAGCCACCAAGAAACTCACATGCAAGACATGGAGACAGAGTTCAGGACTGTCTAGGAATGTGGAATAAATAAAAAGTATTTCTAGGTTTCGGTACTGTTTGCTCACTCAGTCTATATAGAGGCTTCCTACTGGCCGGTGTGCATGATGAAGATCCCGTGGGTTGTGAATAAACACACGACCTCCCCCAGAGGCACATACTATTCTGTTCTACCTGGAGACTTGCTGCCCTAATAGTGGTGTGCTGGTACCAGCTCCTACTGGCTTGTTAAATTTCCAGCAAATTTGAGAACTGGTTATGAAATATACTCATTATTCAAAATGAATTTATATGTGCTGACAAATAAATAAAGTGTGTTTAAGTACATCTACTCTGCTATTGTATTTGGCTCCTGAAGTTATTTACATCAATTTTGTCTCTATGGTGGGAATACAGTGTAATGGATATCTCCTTCCACGTCACACTGACAGCTTGAAATTGGCCACAGTGGGAGGATTGACTCCCTGGGAAGCAGCAAACGATACACATCGGCGTGTGTCTGCTTGTTTGCTTTATGGCTTTGTTTTAAAGGTTTCTTTTCTTTCAGGAGTGCCCTTGTTCCTCGTTTACCGCCACCCAGAGCTCCTGTAGGGCTGGAGTGAGTGCAGCAGCAGGACTAGGTGCTGGCAGGGCAGGAGGGAATGATCCTGGCAGATTGGATGGCAAGAGGTAACGAAACGCCATCTTGAGACCTGAGCGGTGACCCACTCAGGAAAGTAAGAACTGAATGTCCCCTGGAGCAAGGACGGGAGGCTGGGGGCACACACCACCTCCCAGCCTCCCCACCTACCCCTTAGAAGGAGCCATGAACCGGAAGCTTGAAGGGGGAAGTCACTCTCCGGAGGACCTGGGCTGAGGGAAGGGGGACGCTCACTTAGACCTGATCCCAGAAAATTCCTCTTCTTGCCCAGAGGAAGCCAGTTGAGGAGGAATGAAACTGAGGAGGCTGCAGTTGAGCTCACAGTGGAGCCGCTTTTCAGCAAAAACCCTTACAGCTAATAGGGGAAGTGTGTGTCCAGGCACCCAAGGGTCCTCTTCCCAATCTCCCTTTGTTCCCACCTCTTGGACCCCATGGATGATCCCTCGCCAGCACTTTGAGAAATGGCCAAACTAGTTCTCTGGAGTGTCTGATGGGGCAACAATGTGGGCAGGGATATTTGTGAATGTTCTGGAAGCAAGGATAAGATTCTGGGAAGCAGACTGTGCAAAACCCACTGTCAGGTCAGAGAACTGGAGAAAGAAGGAGACTGACTGTGCTTTTATTCACTCCACCCCTCCCTGCCTTTTTGTGCCGTGTCTTAGGGTGGGTTCTCCAGAAAAGTAAAACTAGGAAGATAAAGGGAGAGGGAGAGGAGAGAGAAAGAGAGAGACCTCAAGGAATGGTTCACGTGGTTGTAAAGGCTGGCCATTTCTAAGTCTGTGCGTAAGCTGTCATATTGGAGGTTTCTCCTAACTCACATAACTGAAGGGGCTGACAACTTAATATTGGCAGCCCAGATGGCAGGCTGCTGGCTTCAGGGGCAAAAAATCCATGGCTGGCAAGTAAGCTTGAAGGGTGCTGACTCACAGGCTGCAGAGGCTAATGGTGCTCAGGATGGTTAGGTAATACAGCAGGCCACTGGCTTAAGTCCAAAGAACCAGAGTTTAGATCCAGTAAATAGAAAGTTAGTTTTGCCAGAATGTCCATATGTAATGGAAGGAGGCCATATCCCTGAGGAAACTCACTATTAATGGATTGGCTCGTCATAGGAGATCTGCTTTTAGAGGTGATTACATAATATCAGATCTCACTGCGGGGACGAAGGCACTGTGATGGACAAACTGCTGAGAATCATGGTCCAGCCAAGGTGACGCACACTTTAACTGTCACATGCCCCTGTAGGCAGGCCCTGAGTTTTAGTTACCTGTTCCCCACTTGCCTAACACTGCGCCTGACACCTAGCAGGCTTTCAATGAAACATTCTTTTTCCTTGATCGAATGAACATGTTTCTAGAAAGGAAATCTGCTCGGGATTTTTTTTTAAGAGCTCGTCATTGTTCTTTTATTATTATTATTATTATTTTATTGAGGGGCTCTTACAAATCTTATAACAAGCCTTCATTCAATTGTATTAATCACACTAGTACATATGTTGCCATCAACATTTCCAAAACATTTTCTTTCTACTTGAGCCCTTGGCATCAGCTTCTCTCTCTCTCTCTCTCTTTTTCCTAAATCATTTTATTGGGGGCTCATACAACCCTTATCAAAATCCATACATTTTTTCCCTCCCTCCCCGTCCCCATCTTGGGATGTTTTTAAAGGATAAGTAAGAGTTCTTATGGGGACAGAATCTTGATGGTTCAGGGATAGAATTCTTGATTTTCAGAAGGTTAAAATTCCAGCCAGTGCCCCTCATGTGCACCCACCCAAAGTGTTTTCTTTGTTGCTATAATGAGAAATCACCAGTTCTTTACCACATGCTACCTCCTAAAATAGTTGAATATCAAGCAATTATTTTTAGTACAGTGATTCTGTATTCCTCCCATCATCTTTTGATGTTTCGTGCTTCATTCAATATTTTGCCCATAGAATCTTTCAATGTTGTAACTTGATGTTTGAATTTTTCTTCAGTTCTTCGAGCTTGAGAAATGCTGAGTATGTTCTAAGCACGGGTTTTTTAAAAATTTCATTATAAAACTTTATTTTCTTCTTTAGAAAGAAACCATTTTATTAGCATATAATTCACAATTCATATAATTTAACACTTCAATCATACTAGTAAGACTTGTACAATCATCACCACAATAAATTTCAGAACATTTTGTTCATTCTTGTATCATTATTAGCTTCCCATTTCCCTCTAACCTCCCCTGCCAGACCTCAAAAAAACTATTAATCTCATTACTGTCTCTATAGATTTACCTATCCTACATTTCATATACATAAAAGCATTTAAAAATACTAATAACAATAATAAAAAAGGAAAACAGGAAATCATCAATAAAAAGAAATGAGAAAATATTAAAAACCAGAACAAATTTAAAATGTCTCAAAAAGGCGATCAAAAAAGGTGTTAAATTCTAAACTAATGGCATTTGCAATCATCTACTTTCCAGCGCATTTTACAAAATCGTCTATAGTCAGAGAGGACTCATCAGATGCTTAATCCACATGTATTTCCCCTTCATTTTTTAAAAAACTGAAACAACTTTAAATTGGATCCAAAAAGGAGATCAAATGATAAGGTATTACACGTTAACCTAACTACATCTTCCATAATCTACTTTACAATGTTCTTTGTATGATAACAAGGCTCTTCACATCCCTCAACTCCGGTCAAAGAGAGTTCACTGGAGGCTTCCTCTATGTGTGAGCCCTGCAAATGGACTCAGGGCTTCCACTATCGTCCGTAACCAAGTGTTCACAAGTGAAGCACTGACACCATTCCCTCCTTCAGATTTGGGTTTTATTATTTACAATCCTTGGCTCACACAGCTGGTGTGCTTCTTCCATGTGGACTTAATTGATATTTAGTTAGATGGCTGATTATTTGAAGACACGGCTTTAAGACCCCAGATGCTATCCTTTCTGATAGCCAAGCACCATCCAGTTTCCTTGCCGTGTTTTGCTATAGTACCCCCATCTTCAGTGATCTCTTCATGGGGGTGAGCCTCAAACAAGACCATGCCATAAGAACTCATTAAATTGGGGGTAGAATTAAGTGTGAGCCTAAAATATGTTCATATATCTGTGATTACACCACTTGTCTCTCAGTTTGTTGTGCTGTGGTGGCTTGGGTGTTGCTGTGATGCTGGAAGCTATGCCACTGGTATTTTAAATGACAGCAGGGTCATCCAAAGTGAACAGGTTTATCTGGGCTTCCAGACTAAGACCAGATATGGTGAAGAAGGAACTGGCTCCCCACTTCAAATGAAGGAGCTGCTGAAAACCTTATGCATAGCTGTGAAACACTGTCAGATCCCAAAGGCCTAGTGAATGGAACCACAACATTGCCCATGCGCTGGAGGGCACTGCAGTGTGAGAGTAACTGACTTCTCAGCATGAAGTAGACCATGGTGATGTGAGTCAGATAAAGCCTGTGGGTGTGGAGCCTTTGGGATCTTCATTTGCTGACGGGGTGTGATTTAGGGTAAAGAGAAACAGCTACAAAATCTGCTAATAAGTAGGGTCTAGATGGTGCTCAGCGATCAGATAGAATAGCATCTGGGACCCTAGAGGCTTGCTTCCAAACAAGCAGCCATCTAAGTAAGATATCAACTAAACCCACACAGAAGAAGCTCACCAACATCTGTGATCTAAGGATTTTAAAGTATATGATCCAAATCCGAAGAGGGAATAGCACCAGAGCTTAAATTGTGAGATTCTGGTGTGCAGAAGGGTAAGGATGACATTGGAAGCCCAAGTTACACTTGCAGGAACTACCTATTCCCTCTAACCATACTTGAGGGAGGGGAATAAACTGGTTATCAGTCAGAGATTATTGGAGACACGACTATGGTAGATTAAAATGATAACTCTGACTTGAACAGTTAAAACCTTGTCCCTTGATCTCCCCACTGAAACACTTTGGGCCTGATCTGGTCTTTAATATTTTCTGGGTTTTTTTTTTTCATATTGGGGTTTATCTGTTGTACTTTGTCATTGTTGGTAGCTTCTTGACTCTTTGTTACGTGTTTTTCTATGTTTTCGGTATATGAAACCCAGCATGGATGAATCTATGTAGACAACAACTAGAGTATCAGTTCATGGTGGGTGGGAGGTGAGGGGGAGCCGGTATCAAGGAGCTGAGGAGGGCAGAATGTTTTGAGACTGATTGTGTTTGGTCGCAGTTGTGCAACACTGCTCAGTGTGGACGGACTGTGGGATAGTTCCATGTCTGGATGAGCTCCTCATGAAATGGTTTCGGAGAAAGATATCTGCTAATAATTGGAACCTGGAATGTGTGAAGTATGAATTTAGAAAAATTGGAAATAGTCCAATTGAAATGGATCAATAAAGATATATATCCTAAGCATTGTTGAGCTGAAATGGACTGGTATTGGCATTTTGAATCAGAAAATCATATGACTTACTATTCCAGGAATAACACAATCAAGAGGAATGGCGTCAAAAAGGACATTGCCGAATTCATCATGAAGTACAATGTTGTGTGTGATAGGATTGTATCTATTCTCCTTCAAGGAAAGCCAGTCTACACAACTGTTATTCAAGTTTATGCACCAACCACGAAAGCTAGTGATGAAGAAATTGGAGAATTCTACCAACAACATCCGTTGGAAATTGATCAAACATGCGATCGAGATGCATTGATAATTATTGGTGATTGGAATGCAAACGTTAAAACAGGGAGAAAGGAATCAAACCAAACTCACTGCCTTCAAGTCCAGGCTGACTCACAGCGACCGCTCAGTGGGGATTGCTCACGTCTTCTCCGCTCGTCGTTCCCGGTCTTTTGCTGTAATTCTTTTGCTGCAGAATCTCTATCCATGCAAGCCTGCTAGAGGGCTTCAGACGCTTTATTGAGTTGCTTGCCAATGCTTCCACCCATTCCTCTTTGTCCTGTAGCATCACTTGAAAGAATGAAGTATATGATAAGTGGTTAAGGGATTTAGCGTTCATCTATTATACCTCAGATTCATGAAGCCAGGCCTAGTCAAGACTATAAATCTTGATGGGGGCAGACAGCCTCATCTTACTCTTGAGGGGTGGCTATTGAGTTTGAACTGCTGACCTTGACATTAGCAGACCAATATCTAACCCACAGTGCCACCAGGGCTCCTTATCCAGCATCAGAGCAACACACAATTGACCACAGTACTGCCAACTGACAAACTGGTGGTAGAAAAGAAATCCCAGAGAGGGTGATTATTATACAAACCCCTCTGTCCCTCTCAAGGAGATGTGCATTAGACATTGGACTGCTACCGACTGGGTCAGTGGCTCGGGCCCTCTGGAGAAAGATGAGGCTGTCTGCTCCTGTAAAGAATTACTATCTCAGAAACCTTTATAGGGTTGCGATAAATCAGAATCAATACAGTAGCAGTGGGGTTTGGGGTGGGCTCCTTTGTCTGCTGGGCGACCACAGTGAAAAGGAACTGTAATCCAGCAAGTGGCCACCCAGCCTTGCAGTTGTGTTGTGCTGCTTCTGACGTGAAACTCTCTGAGAGAGCATTTTCTAAACAATTCCTGTAGGGACCCCTCTCCTTCTGGGCTACGTGGCAACTGGCCTCTGAATTGTCAAAGGAGCTGAGGTTTTTTCCCTCTTCCGCGTGGTTTCAAGGGACTTTTGTGGTGTATGGGTTATGTGCTGGGCTGTTCACCACAAAGCCAGCAGTTCGAATCCCTCAGTCACTCTGAGGGAGAAAGAAGAAATGTACAGCCTCAGAAACCCACTGGGGCAGTTTGGCTCGTCTTCTAGGGCCACTATTAGTCAGAACTGACGTGTCAGAAGGGCCTGTCTTTGGCAGCAAAACAAGGAAGTGGGAGGGTTTCAGAAAAGCCACCTGTCCAGCAGGAGCCCAGTGTGAGGAATGAGCCCGGTGTCCTCGAACCACAGCAGCCCTCCCGGAGCCTAACATTCTGACACCCTACTGACCCGAACAGTGAACCCCAAAGGATTCGAGGGAAAAAAAATCATTCTGTGGCTTGTATGCATGCATGTAAAATAGGCCTGCTTTGAGCAAAGAAGCATCAATAGCTATATTATTAGAAATAGATGAGAAGGCAAACAGGCAGCTGTGAGACAACAATCGGATGCAGCCCCACCCTGTGATGTTGTGTGTGTGTATACACAATATATATAATATATATTAATATGATCCAGACGCCCCTGCATCTTGCATATCATAATTGTCACTTGGTTCGATGGTCTCCATTACAGGATCCACTGCTAATAAAGTGGGTTAAAAACAACTTATGAAGGCAAGCCTTTAAGTGTGTGAGATTACAATGTGCTGTTCAGTCTGCGACACAAACAGCTCTACAGCCCAAGCCAGGCGCCACACCCGCTGTGGCTTTCTCCGAGCGAATCTGGGCATATGGTACCATAATGGAGCATGGCTTACCACAACAGAGATGGTCGAGGGAGAGTAAAGCTTCATCTGTAAGGACATACTGCATGGCAAAATAATAATAATAATAATAATTGTATTTTCTGCTTTGTACTATGATGGAAGAAAAACCCCTCAATGTCTTTAAGTAGAGTGTGAGCTCCCTCTACTGCTGGCACGGGACACCAGAGCACCAGGTTCTCTGGCTCCTGGGGGAGCAGAGCAGAGGTGGCTTGTCCTGGGAACCGAAAGACTGGTCTGAACCATTGCAGGGGGACTGACTTGTTCTGCACACCCTGCCTGTGAGGGAGGCTCTGGACTGTCTGGGCTACTGTTGCTATAAGGAGCAAGGAGTAGACGGAATGGAAAACTGCAAAGAAACCCTAAGTTGTACACATTGTATGGCACATTTTGTTCATACAAAAATGGACCATAGAAGTGATGCTGAAAGGTGGCTTGCCCTTCTCTTCTTCCTCCTCCTTCTCCTTGTTCTCCTCCTCCTCCTCCTCCTCCGACTTCTTTCTTTTTAAACATCCACACAGTCACTGCCAGAGGTCCTTCAGCTCTGTTTGAGACCCCTGCCGACAATGAGTCCTGCCTCATTCAAGGACCGCCAGAGGCAGTGTCACCCTGCCGACTTTTCATCCCCCACATCAGTAGGTAGGCAACACTTCTCAACAGCCTCCCTCCACTGTTTCCACTTAGTACATGGTTGCTTCTTCTCAGGATTAGAACATTTGAAGACAGTAATTCTTCACATTGCAAAGCCAAAATGTTCTAATGCTAGTGTCCATTTTGGCCAAACCAAGACACCAACCCTCATGCCCCGACTGATTCTCTTACCAAGATATGGCTGAGAGAGCATGAACTCTAAACTTTGAGGTTGGACGAGTTTAACGAACAAGTTTGGGGCTCAGAGATGGGTCAAGGTGGGGGGTCAGGTACTGAACATTTGCTCTTCTCAGAGAGAATCATGAATTGTCCTAAACAAAATATGCATCTGACTCTCTGATCATTTTGTTCTTAAATGGCCAATTCTCCGATTCTCTGATTTCTCCCCAACAGCCATCCTAATGAAGTCACTTTCCATTAATAACAGAAACAGTGTGTATGGCTGGTGTATTGGGGTAGAGGGGAGGGGCACAGGTGAGCAGATTGCCTGGCCATGCAAGCATTATTTTAGAGGCTGGACACACATGGGAAGCCACGAGAAAGGAAAGTGGGAAGACTTGGGCGGATACATGATCACCTATTTTTACCTGAAATCTGCAGAGACAAATCTTCAATCACCTTTCTGGTGGAATTCTCAGCAATGGATAGTTGTATTTCCCATCATTTATCTCAACACTCACAGCACTCATTTATTCATTCATTCACTTAGTGGTCACCAGTCACCTGGGTGACTGAAAAAGGTGGTTTGGCCATGGAAGGTAATGGAGGAGATGGGGAGAGGTCAGATCCTAGAAAGATTTGGAAGGGAAAGACAACAGGATATTCCAGTGACTTGAATATGGGATGAGTCACAAAGAGAGGAGTCAAGGTGACTCCAGGATCTTTAGTCTACGTTATCGAGGCAGTGCCGTTTACTGAGACCCTGAGACATGGAGGTTACACTGTTTGGAACCATCTTGTTGGCTCCCACCATAGCAACCCCGTGCACAGAAGGAAACACTGGTCCTGCATCACCCTTACGATTTTTATGTTTGAGCCCTTCTTGAAGCCAGTGTGTCAACCCATCTCCTTGAAGGTCTCCTTTGTCACTGACTTTCTAATTTAGCAAGCATGATGTCTCTTCTCAGGGACTGGCCTCTCCTGTCTCTCCATCCTCGCTTCTAAAGAGCATCCTGGCTGTAGTGCCTCCCAGACATGGATTTGTTCTCCTGGCAATTTATGGTATTTTCAGTATTCTTTGCCAACACCATCATTCAAATGCATCAGCCCTTTTCTGGTCTTCACTATTGATTGTCCAGCTTTCACCTTTATATGAGGCAACTGAAAAATACCCTGGTCTGGGTCAGGCACACCACAGTGCTCAAAGGGACACCTTTGCTCGTAAGCACTTTAAAGAGGCCTTGTGCGGCAGCGTTACCCAATACAATACAGCATTTGATTTCTCGATTGATGCTTCCATGAGTATTGATAGAAATTCAAGTGAAATGAAATCCTCGACAATTTTGATCTTTTCTCTATTTTTCCTGAAATTGTCTATTGGTCCAGTTGTGAGAATTTTTGTTTTCTTTAGATAAGTTTTCAATCCCTACTTAAGGCTTCTTCAATAAGTGCTTCAAGTTGTCTTTGAATACTGAAGGTTGTTAAATAAGTCTTCCTCACTTAAAATTCTTAAACATTTAACCTGCCCCATTCTTCTTCATATTTGCTGTATTTGGGGATGATTTGTTCAGCACATAGATTGAATCAGTCTGGTGGAAAGATACAACCCTGACACAGTTTCCCTCAAGTTAAACCCCTTAGTTTCCCCTTGTTCTGGTTGAACAATTGTGAGCACAATTAAGGGTTCTGAACTATTTTGAAATGTTATTTATGGTTTGCTATGATGTGCACATAAAATCCAGTGCCTTTGCAGGGTCAATAAAGCACTAGCATTTTCTATTTTCAGCCAAGATTCATCTAATATCACACTGATATCCCTCATTCTACACCCTCTTCTAAATTCAGATTGAACTTTGGGCAGTTTCCTGTTAATGTACTTTTGCAACTCCTTTATGATTATCTTCAGAAAAAACATTTTGCCAAGAAATTTCTAAGACAATTACTTGGCTACCCAACTGGAAGAGATTTGTGTTCATGCCCATTTCAAAGAAAGCTGGTCCAAAAGAATGTGGAAAGTATCAAACAATATCCTTAATAGTTTGCTGAAGATCTCAATCCTAGACACTCATATGGAAATCAGGAAAGTAAGAGAAAGCTATGCACCAATGCTCATTGAAGTACTTTCCATAATAGCCAAATTAAACAAACCAAATACCCCCAATGAATCAGTACATAAACTGTGGTGTGTATATATAAGGAAATATTACCCATTTATAAAAAGAAATGAAATCCTCATGTATAGCACAAGAGAAATTAATCCCTAAAATAATGTTTTCCAAAATATGTTAATGACAAAAGAACAAATAGAGTATGGCCTCGTTAATATGAAATAAGCAAATGTAGAGAAACCAAAGATGATTAATGGTCACTGAGTTAGTTAATTGTGCCAACCTGGCCAATAAACACATGTGGGATTAATTGAAGGGTGGAAGGATAAATGGCTCAGTGAGCTTTGCCTTTCTAGTTCTCGGGGTCTCTTGCTTTCTGATGGTTGCATCAGGGTGCAGCTGCCTTAGCCAGTTCCCTGCTTCAGCTGGCAAGGCTGATTTCCTACAAGACATCCCCAAGGAGAAGCCACATGGACCTACCCCCATGCAGCCCTGAGTGCTGGAACTGCTGTGAGGGGACCCCTGCCAGCGCTGAAATGCTTACACATTCGCTGACTCGGCTTTCCTCCTGCAGTTGGCATCATTGTCTCTGTTTTGTGAGATGGAGGAGGACTTTGTGGATTGGTGTTGGACATATGGGTTAATGGGTTAATGTTGGACTCGTGGGCTTTGGCAACAGTGGGTTGGGATGGTTTCTTGATGCACACGTATCTTTATATAAAACTCTCTCTTATACATGAGTTGCTGTGGATTTGTTTCTCTAAAGTACCCCGACTAATACAGTCACTGATGGTGGGAGGGAGAGGGCATTAGTTTCTGTTAACAGTGGTGGAGTCATTTGGAAAAAGATATCAATCACGGTTGAAGAACATGAAGAATGTAATGTCACTGAAACATGTTGTCAAGCTGACTCTGACCCCGAGCTCCCCCATCACTCTGTGGAGTAGAACTGTCCCCAGGGTTGCCTGCCTGCGGTCCTTATGAAAGCAGACTACCAGGTCTTGCTCCCGCAGAACCAGTGCGGTGTCAGGCAAGCACTTAACCATCTGACCCACCAAAGCTCTGTCACTCAGACTACATTTAGAAATGATTGAATTGACAAGTATTTTGTCATCTGTATTTTCATCACAAAGAAATTAATTTTTTAATTTAAAATAAAATTAAAGTTTGTATTTTTGTGTATCATTTCAACGCAATAAAAACAAATTTTAAACCATACCATATCTCATACCATGTACAACAATGAGCTCAAATGGATCAACAATCTAAAAAAACCAAACTCACTGCGATCCAGTCGATCCTGACTCAGCGACCCTGTAAGTCAGGTAGAACTGCCCCTGTTGGTTTTCTGGACCACAACTCTTTTTTATTTAATAGTTTTATTGGGATATACCTTATACATCATACAATTTAACTGTCCAATAATATTAAGAAGATGTGTGCAACCATCACCATAATCAATTTCAGAACATTTCCTTCTCATGCTAGTTGTAGTTAGCTCCCCATTTTCCCCATCCTTCCCGGTCATGCCCTATCCAGTTACTGTCACTGTAGGTCTATCTCACCTGGATTTTATACACAGGAAATCATACAAAACAAAACACAAAATTATACAAAGGAACAAGACAACAAACAAGACAACACCAATGACTAGAGAAAACAGAAAAGTATGAAATAGAAAGCAAAAAAATTTTTAAATTTAAAATGCGTCAAAAGGGAGATCAAATGATAAGCTATTACATGTTAACCTAACTACATCTGCCGTAATCAAGTTTACAATGCCCTCTGTCTGGCAACAAGGCTTAATCCATGTGTGGACCCTGGAAATGGATTTTGGGCTTCCATTGCTATCCATAGCCTCCTGTAAACCAAGTGTTCACAATTAAAGCTCTAACATAATTCCCTTCTTTGGATATGGGTTTTATTATTTACAGTTCTTCGGTCACACAGGCTGGTCCTTCCATGTGGACGTAGTTGATGCTTCAGTTAGATGGCTACTTGCCTTCAGGAACCTGGACGCTGCTCTTTCTGATTGCCTGGCAGCATCTGGTTTCTCCACTGCATTTTGCTATATTACCCATATCCTTTTTTTTTTAAGATCATTTTATTGGGGGCTCTTACAACTCTTGTTACAATCCATACATCAATTGTATCCGACATAGTAGTACATATATTGCCATCGTTCTTTTCTAGATATTTACATTCCATTGAGCCCTTGGGATCGGCTCTTCTTCCCCACCCCCCACCTCGTGGCACCTTGATAGATTATAGATTGTTATTATTTTCATATCTCACACCGACCACTGTCTCCCTTCCCCTCTGGTTTCTATTGTTCTTCCCGCTGTATGGGTGTGTGTGGTTATGTGCCATTCACTGAGATCGATACCTCTTTCCTCTCCACCCCCATCCCCACCTCCCCCATACCCTTTTGGCATGGCTATTCTCATTCCTGTTCTTATATCACCCACATCTTCAGTGATCCCTTCGTGAGGGAGAGCTGCAAGCAGGGTCATGTCATAAGAACTAATTGTTCTTAGACTGGGGCCAGCATGAAGTGTGAGCCCAAAATCCATTCATATATCTATGGTTTTTATATGTCTCTGGTTCATTTAGAGACATTATTATCATTTTATAATAGAGAATATTATAAACAATTCCCCTGGGCATAAGGTAATTTATTAATAGTGTCATTAATTTAACTAATGGTGTTAAATTTAAAACATTATAGCGAAAAATAAATTATACAAGTATAGGCCTGCTTCAGCTGTAGTACATGCATTGTTAACTTACACAGATTAAACTCTTAAGTGACTGGACACTATTTACGCAAACAATGGGGATTGTTTTATCAAAATTTTTAATAAAAGGCATAGCCATGCCTAAAAGATTAATACATGCCACAAAACAAACATGAAAGGCATTAAAATAGTCAGTCTTTGGTAGTTCCAGGCCACCTTTCAATGGAAATCTTCAAAGCACGGTCTAAACCCAAATCCAACAATCACTGATTCCAAAATCTTGGGATAGCAGTCATCTGCTTCCTTAGTCTCACACTGGACTTTAGCCTTAAGTCCAAGAGAGTAGGACAGCTCCATAATTCTGGGATAGGCGGGTTTGTGGAAAAGCCCAGTTCACTTACTGGGATTTCCACATAGTATTCTTCTGGTGTGGCCTATGAAAGATGTTGAATAGCTCACAAGAGATCGAGTAGAATCTAAAGTGCCAGTAGCCCTTAGCATATGGCTTGGGTCACCAAGGGCTAGATAGAAACTAGGCCAAAAGTGTCCATTTAGGACCATAGTACCAGGCATCCCCACCCCTTAGGGTCTATGTAAATATTGTTAAGCATTTACTCCAGTGAGGTTGCTCCTCCTGGTTCATTCACCAACAGTAAGGTAAGTGCCTTCTCTGAGACCTGTATGCCTTCCTCCCTGCACCTTCACTTGAATTTGTGCTGAGGTTTGTCAGAGGAAACCAGCCTCTAACAACGGAAGGTCCATAGACACAATTGTACGATTACAATATATAAAGATTATAGTAAGGTCATAGAAGATAGGAGAGAGAATAAAATAAAGGCATCACATTTTATGGTAGCATGCTCACCTCAGCCCCTCTTGGTGGTCCACGTGGAGGTGGGAGAAGAGAGAACGGAGAGACAAGGGGGTGTCTTTACCATCTCGGGATATTTATAGGTAGCCATAAGACATACATATTCAGTGGTTACATACGTCACAAGGTGGGTGGTAACTACAGTAAGGTCCCTGAGCTCACAAGGGAGGAAACCTAATACCTGCATTGGGGAAGGTATGAGGGGGATGGGTGACACAGCGGGAGGAGAGAGCAACAGGATGTCTGCTTCTGTAGGGAGATAAAGGCAACCATGTGCTCACTTTAAGGCAGCATGCCTGTTAGGGGAGAATCTGTGGGAATGCTATTTAAAGCAGGATAATGTACTTGGATTTTATCTCTAACTTACCAAAGTGGTGGCTTTCCTACTGTAGAATACTAGCTTTCCAGAGTCCCTCTGCTGTAAGTTAGGAAATACAGTCCTGGTCATATTTCCCTCAGTGCTAGTTTCCCACAAAGGTTCCCTTATCACTCTCGTAGGAGTATCTGTTGATTTGGGGGTACCTCAGCACAATGCTGTAGGGCAGGCACTGAATGGTCTTCTCTCTGTCTCCCATCTTGAGAAACTGACCCCAGCTGAGTGAAGTCTCCTCTGTTAAAGTGGTTCTGAAGATGTGCGTATAGCGGGGGGATGTCAGGCTCTCTGCCTTGTTGCTTAGGAAACCAGATTAGAAGGTTACAAGACCTGAGAGCTGAAGCCTATCTTCTTGGTATTTATCCTGACAGTAGTGGACTCAGACAATATTTGTCCTTTCGTGACTGACTGACTTCTCTCAGCATGATGCTTTCCAGGTCCATTCGTATCATGAGGTCTTTCAAAGCTGCATCGCGGTTTTTTAGGGATGCATAGTATTCCGTTGTGTGTATGTCCCTGGGCTTCTTTATTCTTCTACTGCTGGACATTTGAGCTGTTTCCAGCTTCTTGCTGCTGTGAACTGTGCTCGAGAAGCACATAAGAGCATACGTCTATTCGTGCTCTAGTATTTCTTTGGGGTATATGCCTAGCAAAAGTATTGCTGGATCATATGGTACTTCCATTGCCAGTTGTTTCAGGTATCGCCATATTGCTTTCCATATGGGTTGTACATATTTACGAGCCCACCAGCAGTGTATACATATTCCAATCTCTCCACACTTTCTGCAGCATTTGTTTTTCTCTGTCTTTTTTAATTGGACTGCATTGGGGGTGCTTTTTGGATCATTGTTTTGATTTGCATTTCCCAGACAGCTAATGATCGTGAGCATTTCCTACAGTATTTGCTAGTATTTGCTAGCTACACTATTTGCTGTGTTTGCTAGCCATTTGAATATCATCTTTTGTGAATTGTCTGTTCATGTCCTTTGCCTACCTTTTGGTTGTTCTTTTTTTCTTAGAACTCTGTAGATTTTAGTCCTGAGTCCCTTGTCTGCTGTGTCATTGCTAAAGATTTTTTCCCAGTGTGGGCTCTTGTTTTGCTATTTTGGTGAAGTCTTTTGATGTGCATAGGTGCATAGGTGAGGTGCATAGGTGCATAGGTGACATGTACAGGTCCCCGTCATCTATATTGTCTTCCACAGGGTGTGCTCCCTTGATTATATCTGGCATAATCCATGTATGCCCTGCAATAGGGTTCTTAAGTTTGTACAAGACTGGAACTCTTTACTGGAGTAGAAAGCCTTATCTTTCTCCCTAGTAGCAGCTGGTGGTTCCAAACTGCTTAGAAGCCCAATATATAACCACAATGCCATCAGTGCTCCTGAATGATCTAAAAATCAGAACTTAAACCATAAAACTCTTAGGTGTAATCTTTTTTTTTTTGATGGAGTAATCTTTTGAGAGTTTTATTTTTTGCTTTCTATGTTGGTGTAGTTTTGTTTATGTTTTGCCATTTTGTTGTTGTTGAGAATATTCAGAGCAGAACATAACCAGTCCCACAGGTTCTCCCCAACCCTGCAGTAATCGCGGTCTTCACGTTATGCATCCCTCCTCACCCTCCTTTTCTGAGTTGTTCTTCCCCCATTAATATGCACATACAGTCCCTGCCCTTTATAAAGTTCCAGTCTCAAAACACAAGCTTTTCTTGCTTGGTATATTTTCATTTGTTCTTCGTCAGTGGATTGATGTTGTTGCTGTTTTGTTGTACATTGTTGCTTGGTTTTGCTCTGTCTTGTTTTT
>NW_022106189.1:1589595-1657483 GCF_000313985.2 Echinops telfairi | reverse complement strand
CTCGTGGCTGAGGCTAAGGCCTTAAAGGCCACCGGCTCCCAACAGGTCATCCTTTTTTGTTTTATAAAAAATGAGAAATAAGCCCTTAGGGAGTTGTACCTGTCTTAGGTCGCCGGGTGTCGCCCTGACCCTTACCCGTCTTCGGCTTTTGAGAACGCATTTTATCCACTTTGAGTGGAGGCGAACCAAAGTCTGTCTTAGGTCGGTGTCAGGGGCACCCAGTCTTACCCGTCATTGGCTATCCAACTCATCTCATAAGGGCGGGGGTATTACCGGCAATGAATGCTCATCTTCCTGAGCCACCCCAGTACTCATTTCTACTCTGCCCTATAGGGTCGCTCTGAATTGGAATCAAGTTGATGGAGGTGAGGTGTCTTTGTTTTGTTTTGTTTTTAATCACTTTGATTTCATATAAATAGCTCTTTAATAGTTTAAAGTAGATTTTTTTTCCCCCAGTAGTTAAGCAGTTTGGTTTTAAGAAGTTTTTCAGGTATATTTCTGGTTTAAGGCTTAAAGATTCTCCCAGGGAAAGAGTTTCTGGGGTTCATCTAGCTTCGGGGTCCCAGGAAATCTGGAGTTTATGAAAATTTGAAATTCTGTGCTACATGTTTCCTTATTGATCAGGAGCCTACTAAGGCTCTTTGGTCAAAATGTTCAGGGAAAAGGAGGCAGTTGGTTCATGGAGGCAATTAGCCACACATTCTATAACCTTCTCCTAATCTTGACTTTTCGTTCTTGTGTTGAGGAAGTACTTGAGTAGGGGCCCAATCTTAAAACGTAACATAATAATATATGTACATAGATCTATTTCCTTATTGTTATATATAAATATATTTACATATGTACATGCCTGTATTTAGACCTCTATAAATGTCCTTTGCCTCCTAGTTCTTTTCTCTATTTCCCTTTACTTTCTCTTGTCCCACTATCGTGTTCGCCTTTCATCTGGGTTTCAGTAATTCCTCTTGGCTTTGCCCTTGATCAAGCCCCACCTACATGTCTGTGGAAAGACCTGTCTGTGTCGAGTGTTGGCTATTGAATGACCTTCAACATGCCTTTTCACCTTTCTCCTCCCAGTCCTCTTTATTTTTCCCAACTCATTTTAAATGTACAAGTTCATGATTTTTAGTGTATTTAAGAGTTGGGCAACCAGCATATGATAATTAGGTTTATTATTCCAACCAGCCAATAGGAACATGTGGGATTAGTCGGTTGCAGTTGGATTGGAAGGCAAAGAGATAAAAGGCTCTGCAAGGTCTGCCCCCCTTTCTCGTGCTCTCTGGTGATCTCTGCTTTAGCTAGTTCTCTGCCTCAACCTGTGAGCTACACCACCTGTGGGCCAAGCCAATCCATGGATCCTATTGCTGGAGCTTGAGGCTCCTTTGAGACCTGCTTTGCCACGCTGCTGGTGCATACATCGCATGAGCTTGGGGCTGGTGGATCCTGTCACCTTGCATTGCTTGCATTTGATATCGCATCCGGGCCTGCTTCACTAAGCTCCCGAGCTCCTGACTGTTGTTGACCCACCCTGCTGTTTGCTGCCCCTTCATTATATATTATACCCTGCTTGTCTTGCCTGAGGGAGGCCTCTTGCTGTCTGCTTCATTGACCTTGGACCTGGCAGCCCACATGAGTTTAAGGACTTCCAGTATATTAACTGTTCCATGGAAATGAACTGAATTGAACCCCCGGTACTGCTGTGTAGACTGATTAACTGTTACATTCCTTCTTTCTGTATAAACCTACATATATATATGTAATCATAAGTGTCCTGATTTTGTTTCTCTGGAGAACCCTGCCTAACACACAACACCACAATCTAGTCCTAGAACATTTCCATCACTCTAAGTGGCTTTTCTGAGTACCTGCTGTCTGATCTGTATATAGAGATTGCAGCAACCTAACGCAGGCCACCAATAAAAATTATATTACCAAAAACACTTTATAAATTCAATGTAATTCTGATCCAAATCCCAGCACAATTCATCAAAGCAATGAAAAAACATCACTGACTTTATATGGAAAGGATAAACAAAGCACTATTTAAAAATGAAAATAAAATAGGAGGTCTTTTACTCCCAGCTTTGAAAACATATTATATAGTCACAGTAATCAAAACAGCTTGGTACGGGTACAAGTACCAAAGACCAATGGATTAGAATGGAGAATCCAGACATACAACCCGCCTGTAAAAGAATGAAACAGGATCCATACCTCATACCATGTATCAAATAAACTCAAGATGGATTAAAGACCCAAATATAAAGGCCAGCAATACAAAAATAGAGACAAACTTAAGTGCCCTGATACACGGCAAACATAATGAAAATTACCAACACCACTGAAGACAAACTAGAGGACGGTGACTTGTAAATGACAACAGCAACAAAAATTTTCATATTATATTTGTTCTCACTGCCATGGAATTGATTGGACAGAGGAGAATTACTACTGGGTTTCCGTATCTGTAAATCTTTATAGGAGTCGAAAGCCTCCTCTCTCTCCAGCCGAATTGGTGCTGTGTTCCAACTGCTGCCCTTTCCGTTCGCAGTCCTACTCAGAACCCACGACACCCCCCACAGCACACCAGCCTCACAGGACGCCGACTACAGGACAGGGAGAACGTCCCTTGTGAGTGTCTGAGACGGAAACCCTTATGGGAGTAGAAAGCCCCCAGTCACTGGTGGTTTTGAATTGCTGACCTTGCGGATCGCGGCCCATCTTGTAACCACTCCGCCAGTACACTACCAGCGCCCCTTAATTATATACTATACACTGATAACTTGGTTGTGGAACGGCTCCAAGCTTGAACTTTTCCACTACTCCAACAGTAAAGTTCGAAAAAAATATGCTTGATGTTCATAATTTTGAAGCCATGGTTGAGGTATTTTACTCAAAGTGCAAAATAGAAAAGCCCAATGACGAATATCATTCACAGTAACATAAGCACTATATGTAGTCTGAGCGAGATGTCCATCGCAAGATTCAACGAGTGCCTCACTCTGGGTCTGTACAAAGTTTTCAAGTCGCGTTTTCAGTTGACTATCGAGCAGCCCGGCTCTCCCCACTGTCCACTGTGGGAGTTCGGCCCAAGACTGATAGCCAGGGATCGATCGTGGCATCTGCCCTCTCCCTGGCTGCCTGGCTGAGGCAGGAGGCGCTGCTCCGGGCTGGATTTGTGATGCCTGGACGCTGCGGGCGCCTGCGCAGTGCCGAGCCGCGCTGGCGCAGATCGGGCGGTCGCCGAGTGGGCTGGGGAGTGCCGCGGCGCTGAGACTCGGGACGGCGGTGCCATGGCGGACGAAGGGCTCGAGGCCCTGAGGAAGCAGAGGCTGGCCGAGCTGCAGGCTCAGGCGAAGCACGGGGTGAGCGCGCCCGCCCGGCCTGGCCCTTGCGGGGCGCCGCCCTCTCCCGAGGCGAAGGGCGGGGCCCTTGGCGGAGGCTCCCGGCGCTCCCTGTCCGGGCGGCTGCGTGACCGACTCCGAGGCGGGCCTCGGACGCCTCTCCCCCGCCTAGGGGCTCGGGTGGCCAGGGGGCGGGTGCTGCCCACGTGCGGCCCCGGGCCCGTCCCTCCGAGGGCCTGTCCCTCACCAGGGCCTGTCCCTCCGAGGGCCTGTCCCGGACCAGGGCCTGTCCCTCCGAGGGCCTGCGCCGGACCAGGGCCTGTCCCTCCGAGAACCTGTCCCTCCGAGGGCCTGCCCCAGGCCAGGGCCCGTTTGCCCAGCTTGGCCTCGCTGAGACAGGCCCTGTGAACGCCCTGTGGTCCGCAACCGACTTCTCAGCGACCCCCGGGGTTTGCGTCCCTTAGCGTTGAGGTCTTGCCGTCTCCGACTGCTGCCCCAGACGATGGCCAAGCCAGATAGTTTTGTGGAATTCATTTGTACTGACCCAAGGAGTCAGCTAACATTTCTGTGCGGGTCTGCTATGTGCCCGCCAGGTGCTGAGAGGACAGCAGGGAACCGAGGGACATCGAGTTGACAGTTCCCAGAAGATGCTCCTGTAGTGACTGTGCTATAGCCGGAATGGAGGCCAGCATGAGGGGTCAAGAGGGGAAAGGCCTCCGGGGAGCCGCCGTGTCAGTCAGCGCCTGCAGCACGGAGCCACCTTCCGTTTTCTTGACCTGAACTCTTGACCACCCATGATTTCATAGTGCAGGGATTCACACACACCACCCCCACCCCCGTATGGTGGTTTGCGTTCCTAAGAGACTCTACTCCATTGTGACTGTAGAGCCGTGGTCCTCGACCTTCCTAATGCTGCCACCCTTTCATACGGTCCTCAGAACTGTAATTTTGCTACTATTGTGAATCAATGTAAATCTCTGATATGCAGGATGGATTTTCATTGTTACAAATTGAACATCATTAAAGCATAGTGATGAATCACAAAAACTATGTAATTAAATATTGTGAAATATTTATTTCTAAGGACAAGTAAATGAAATTTTGTCTTGAAACATGGTGTAGCATGGGTAGCAGTCTTCACTCTCGGTATGTGGGCGTATCTGCATGTGGGCGGACCCCCCTGGAGACGGTAGAGGAGCCGTGTCTGGGTTCCTAAGACCTTCGGAAATCTGTGTTTTCCACAGGTTGGGAACTGCTGCTTTAGAGGCTTATCAAAAACACTGCCATAAAGGGAAATTCTGATACCTGGCTTTTCATTATTTGATAAATGCCTTACCAGGGCAGGAACCTATTATGCATCAGAAACAAAAGAAGAGTAGTCATTCTTTTCCTTCCCTTTCTCTGAGAAAATACTTTGTTAAAAGGTTTTTGTTTTTGTTTTTTCTTTCAGGAGCCTGGCGATGCAGCACAACAGGAAGCAAAACACAGGTCTGGCCCGGCGCTGGGAACACAGTCTTTTTCAAGTCCCGATTTTAACGCAGCAGCCTGTGGGCACAGTGGTGACTCTCGGGGCTGCCCTTGCTGAGGGGTTGCTATGAGTATGCATGGACTCAGCTGTCAGGGAGTTTGGTTGTTTTGTTTGTCTTTAACATGCGTGTGAGCATTAACGTTTTCTGGCATAATAACAAACTCACCGGCATGGAGTCAATTATGACTCACTGACCCTCTCAGACAGAGTAGACCTGCCCGTATGGATTTCTGAGACTGTAACTCTTAACAGGAGTAGAAAGCTTCATCTTTCTCCCACAACCCGCTGATCTTGTGATTAGCAGACCACAGTATAACCCACTATTGCCACCAAAGTGCCTTTTTACTACATACTGATTTAAAAAAAAGAAATAATCATTGTCTTCATTATTCTTTGTTAATAAGTTTAAATGGAGCCCCACAGCACTTATCCCATTGTTGTGCAATCTCTTGTTTATTTCTGTACTAAACAATGAATAGCCTTAAAAGTGAACATAATAGTACAAGTTACCACTATTGTAAGGATCATGTGAATACCTTTAGTTAAGTGACCAATAAGTACTGTTCGCTATTCCACCACAGGTAAAGTGCCTCACGCATAGCAGGTGGGCTGAATGGTATTCGATTGCTCCATCTCACCACCTTTTTAACGCATTTCATTCATTCTGAGATTATTGTTGAGCACCCTTGGGTCAGGCATGATATCGAATCTTTAGAAATTAGCAGGGGCAAGAAAATCTGTTTGCTGAAATGCATCTCAAAGTTACACTCATCCTAGAATCTTCCAGAGGGTATTTATATCTCTGTCCTCACCTTGGGGACATATTTAACTGGAGACCTTAAAATGAAATTCTCTGAGATTTCACATAGTTGGATAATAGTTGATTGGACGGCTGACAGCACGGCCAGCCACTCCACTGGAGAAAGCGGAGGCTGTCTGCTCGCATAAAGACGAATAGCATTGGAGGCTGTATACAGGCCCTCTGATTTGGAGTCAGCTCCGTGGCAGTGGGTTTTTTGTTTGCTTCGTGTTTCCACCCAAGAAGTGTGAACGACAGACCTGCATGGTTAAAGCTTGCAGCTAGAATTCTAAGGAACTTTGTACTTTCTCTTCCTCCCTGTGAGCCAAGGTGAATGCTTGCATACTTACTCGCTGGCAGATTAGTGTCTTGTTTGCTTTGTAATGAGGATGTTGCTCTTGGGTATGGCAACTTTGAGTGGTTCTGTCTCCTTTTACACCTCATTTGGAGTGCTATTTTTTTAGAAATCTATACAATTATGGTATGGCTCATAGTCACATCTTAGATTCTGTGCAGTACAGTAGTTGTTCATGGCTTGAGTGATAAAGTGGCAGTACTTGGTAGAAATAAAAATGGTGTATGGGAGCATCTTCAAGGGCTCCGCAGATAAGTGTGGTTAATGGGGACGGCCAGCCTCAATTCCCGCTTAACTGCCAAAGCAACTCTTTGGTCAATTGTGTTAATGGGCTCCTTGAGAGACTTAATTTTTCAGGGAGAAAACAGAAAGCCCCTGTCATATGAACCTGAAGTAAGCCCACTTTTCTTAGGTAGGAGGAAGAAGCAAAGCTAGTTGGTGTTAAGTGCCATCAAATCAGTTCCAACCCATAACATCCCTCTGTATAACTGAATGAAACTCCCTGAGTCCTTTGCTACAGCCACGTGTCAATCCATCTCATTGAGGACCTTCCTCTCATGTGCTCTGCTCCTCCACTTTAACAAGCATGCTGTCCCTCTCCGTGCACTGGTCTCTCCTGACAACATAGCCAAAGTATGTAAGACGAAATCTTGCCATCCTTTGTTCTAAGGAGCGCTCTGGCTGTACTTCCAACCAGATTGTTTTTTAGGGGTGCTGGGAGGAAATTATAACTATCTAACTGTCCCTGGTTTGCTTTTGTCTGTTTTGCTAAAAGGACAAGGATACAGTTACGATTTCCTTGCTCCCCGCCCATCCCCCCACCCCCCTCCAATTTTTCTGTCTACACACACACTCATCCTGGAAGAAGTACAACCAAAATGCTCCATGGAAGTGAAGGTGGAAAACTGTGGGAAGAGGCAGGAGCGGGACAACATACAGGCAGAGCCCCAAAAGACCATGGTGGGAAGGAGTGGGACAACATACAGTGGACAGTGGGGCACAATGATTGAGTGACTACCCTGCCTCCCCAAGTCTGGACCTGGGCTGAGGCGCAGGCAAGGCCGGATCAGCTCAGCCAAAGGGGTGGTAACGGAAGAGCACAACAGGAGGGAAGAGCACAACAGGAGACCGATGAGGTTGTCAGTGAAACCCATGTGTGCAAAAGTGGAGACAAAGTCAAGTAAACAGGAAAGGATAAATCTGAAGAGGAAAAAGTTCAAGGAAAAGGGAGCAAAGGGAAACCAGGCTGAAACAGCTAACCAAGAAACTAAAGATTTACCTGCCAAAAATGGAGAAATGAAAAATGAGAAGTCCACCCTGTGATGAAGCAGGAGGAAGACAAATTAATGTGTATTGTGTCTTTCCAGTGGGCCCTGTTATCTCCCTTCTGGTCCAATCCATAGGAATTGTTTCTTTTTTTTCCCCAGAGGAATATTTTCATCAACTATTTTGTAAATGCAAGTTTTTTAGTAGCTCTAGAAACATTTTTGAGAAAGAAATCCCATTTCATCCCTTTTTTTTTAAGTGTAAGTGCTTTTTCTTAAGATGTGAAATCATTTACTGGTTGTTTATTTTATGGTACAACTAGAAAATAGTGGGATGTTGAATTGTGGGAAGATTTAACTGTTTTGGGTGTCAACATTCCATGGGGTGGTGGGTAGTTTTTATATACCTAATACAAAACATATTTAATGGCAATTTGGAGTCACTGTCATCCATTGTATGACTTGAACATTTAAAATGTGTTTCCATGTTCTTAATAGAATTGTCTGAAAACCATTGTCATGGCTTTCTTGTCAGAACTGTGCATTCTGTAACACCTTTGGTTGTGGTAGTCCAGTTTTCCTAATAACTTTGTTATGTGCTGTGAAGGGTTGAACATTTGAATGTGTAGTGTATGTGACATTAAATTGTGACAGTGGGACACATCGCTTCTCGGCCTTCTGGCTAAGGTCAAGTGTAGTGAACTAGTGGGACTTAAGATGTAACAGTTTATCAACATTTGAAGATAATGGTACTTGATAATCTCTTTGAAAATTCGCCTCCAAGTTTAAAACTGGAAAGTCTCTGGAATTTAGAAACAAATTTTATCTACATGCCATTTTAGGATTTTGGTATGTGCATTAAGGATGGTGTACAAATTGTTCATAATGTCTCTGTCCTGACTCAAAACAACCAATGGTATGCCAGTTACAAAAACAAAAAAGAGCAGTAGTGAGGATGGTCCGTCTTTTGCCAAACACCCTTTGGACATGTCATCAGGAGAAATCAGTGTCTGGGAAAAGAGCATCATGCTTGGTGCGGGCCATCGAAAAAGAGGAATCCTGTGGATAAGGTGGATTGACAGTGGCTGCCAAGAAGCAATTGTGAGGATGGCACAGACCAGGCAGTGCTTTGTTCTCTTGTTCATAGGATCGCGTGGTCGGGACTGACTCATGGCACCTAACAACAGCGTACATGCGAGTCGATGCGTCATAAAACCAAAAACTGGATCTAGCTCTGCATGTCTCAACGTGGCCCTCCCAGATCTGTTTCTTCATCTCTGAGGGCATCACACTGATTAATCTCTTGGTCCTCTTCATTCCCTGCTAGCCCACCACAAATTGATACCACTCACTAGGGTACTTAATGGTGGTGGTAATAGTTAAACAGATTCCACCCTGAATTAGGAAAATTCAAAGTTTTTCTTCCAATAAAAATAGCAGTCAATAAATAGTAAAAAAAAAAAATATTGCTACTAAGTGTCCCGTTCATACATGTACAGTTTTATACGCATGTCTCTGCGGTCAGTGGATAGTTGCAGACCTGTTCTCCAGTCATACACTTGTTTTAGGAGTCCTTAAAAAGAAAAAGGTCCAATCAAAACTGCTGTCTGAGCAATCTGCTGGGCCAGTTTCTTTGAAGGCAGAAGTCAAGCTTTTTTTTTTTTTTTTGGATCCTCAAAAGAGTTTCTTCAAAGACATAGGGTGATCGTGGAAGCTATTAGGAGAACGTTTTAGAGAAAATAGAAAGCTCATTGTTGAGGAAAAAAGACTGAAGAAGTTTTTCCCATCACGACAGTCTTCAAGGAAAGCAAAGGTTGTCCTATGAAATCTTACCAGGAAACCTTCCCCATCAACCCCACAACCTTGATCTTGCCTCTTCAGGCTGCTTTTGTCCTGAAAACTCAAAAAATAGTGAAAAGGAACGCAATGTTGAGTCCCTCAAGGACACCAAAACTGCCGTTTTGATGAGCAGTAGATCGAGTGCAGAGTCCTCTAGGGAAGTGCCTGCACAGGTGCATAGACCAAGTTGGAGGGACGGCAGGCGCCTTGAGGTCAAAATGTATTATTATTTGATCTCCCTTTTGATCCATTTCAAAGCTGTTTCCGTTTTGTTTTTGTAAGTGAAGAAAATACATGTGGATTAAGCCCCTGGTGATTCCCCTCTGACCATGGACCAAGGGATGTGAATAGTCTTGCAAAGTACATTGGAAAGTGGATTTTTGCAGATGCAGTTAGGTTAAAATTTAGCACCGTATCATTTGATCTCCTTTATGATCCATTTACATTTGTTCTAGTTTTTAATATTTTCTACTGTTTGTATTTTGCTTTAGTTCATTATTGTTGCTTGTTTTCTTAGTGTTTCTCTGTATATGGAATCCAGTAGGTACATTTATAGAGACAGTAACTGGATCAATGGCTCCTTGGGATGGGAAGGCAGGGTAGGTGGGAAGGAAACGGGGAGCTAATACCGATGAGGACAAGAGCTAAGAAAATATTCCCAAACCGATTGTGGTGAAGATTGTACAACTCTTCTTCTTGTGATTCAACTAGTTAATTGTGTGATATGTGAGTTATATGCCAATAAAATTGTTGGTGATAACAAAGCCTAGTGACCTGGTCAAAAACTGTGGAGCACAGCGCACCTCTCTAAGTGCAAGGCCTTCACAGCGTTCAGTGAACACTGCCGTGACCTTTCATTCCCTTCTTCCATGAACTTTGGAATCTGCCTTCGCCACGGGGTTGCCATAGAACGGATTTAACAATAACTCTTTGTAACTTTATTTTTAAAATAAGTCAATTTAAGTACATAGACCTAATTGGAGGGTATGTCAAAAAAGAGCAGCTTCACATTTTGATAGTTTTTTCCTATGATTCTATAGAAATACGCTTTGACTACCCTCATGTATAGCTGGCTTTGATGACAAGGATATTTAATCTATAATTGTTGCCTTCTGCACAGCACTGACTGTGAAGTGCAGACTTCCATCTTGAAACACTTGTTGAATTCAGTAGAAATGCTGGCTGCTTGATTTTAACCGTGCTTGCCCTGTGTTTTTGTTGTAGGGAAGCAGAAATGAGAAACAGTATCTTAGCCCAAGTTTTGGATCAGTCAGCCCGGGCCAGATGTAAGCATCTTCAGTTTCCTTTACTTCCAGGTCAAATCCGATTGGCTATAGTTAGTTGAGAGAGAGAGAGAGAGAGAGAGAGAGAGAGAGAGAGAGAGAGAGTGTGTGTGTGTGTGTGTGTGTGTGAGAGAGAGAGAGAGAGAGAGAGAGAGACAGACAGACACCTCTCTGGATTATTTAATCTAAATGCATTTGAAATACAGATTTTTTTCTAAGTATTGTGACATTTATCAACCTAAGGAAATGTACTTAAGTCATCACAAGTACCAGCTCAATTGTTGTACTCAGAGATGTTTTCTGTGTATCTGGTAAAATGTAGAGGAAAAATTCAGTTGGGTTAGCTGTGGATGTGGGAGATGAGGGTTTGTGGGCCTATTCTGTATTTTAGCACGGTTAGAACTTTTCATAACGAAAACAGGAAAAATGGGTTGTGGAGAACGAGCTCATGTTTTTTGTATTACTTGAAGCCGTTTGAATTTAGAAGAGGCAGCTTTACATGAATTAGCACCATTGTTTATCTTTGGCAAAAAGTGTTGGTGCTTGGGAGTGTTTGTTCAGCTTAGGCGTGGCTTGGTAGATATGTTGGTGGTGTCAGATGATCATGTATAAAAATAAACGGCTTTCCAATGGGCATATTTTTAAAAGGCAGAATTTAATCCTGGCCTGACCAGTCCATGTCCATGTCTTGACTAAGACTGGTGGGGCTAAACTTTTGTTTCCCTGTCTTTAAGAGAGGTGACAACACTGTCTCCTTACCTACCTTGATGGTCCCAGGATTTAAAAAGTAATGGCTGTGCCCTGCTCTGGCACCGTCAGCACCTAATTTTACAATGTAAGAGCAGTGCATTTCCTTTTGACACCCAGTGTGTGTGCTCTTGTTTTCAGTAAGTAACTTAGCCCTTGTAAAGCCTGAGAAGAGTAAAACGGTAGAGAATTACCTGATACAGATGGCGAGATATGGCCAGCTCAGTGGGAAGGTAAGTTTGAACTGCTTTCCAGCCGCTCCGGCTCTTGTTACTTATTTTATTAGAACAAGTCTTCTGCAGGTCAGTTTCATCTTCATCTCCTTACAGAACCCGTGTTGACTATTCAGGGGAGGTTAACGGGGACGGGAAAAGTGGATGGGGAGTAACGAGGAGGCCCAATGTGAAGGAGGTAGCCAGTCTCTCCAAAAAGTCTATGTGGAAATGTTGACCTGGAAGCCTGTTTTCCTGTATATACTTTCACCCACGATACAGTTACATATTTGAAAGAGTGGCCCCACCTGTATGGGGACCCTTTGCTGCCACTGCAGTCTACAGGGTCAGCCCTTCCTGGAGAACCACTTAGAGAAAGTGCTGCCAGGTCAGTGGTCTTGGGAAGAGCATGCTGTAGGCCCTTGAAGATAGCATTTTCATTTCTCAGGCAGAAGAGCTGTTTCCACTGTACCCCGCACAAAGAACATAGTGGTCAGTGGAGCTGATGGTAGTTTTCTCCTAATAGCGACAGATGAGTTTTTCAGAACCTTGTAAACCACTATTTACAGTGGCTTCAGCCTCCTCCCTACCACTCCTCCCTCCCTCTCTGCCCACACATCCCAGAAAGACTGTAAATGATTAAACCTGCTGGAGAGGTAAAGTCTTTGTTTCCTAAGTACCATTTTCCTTTTTTGGTTACCCTAGGTATCAGAACAAGGTTTAATAGAAATCCTTGAAAAAGTAAGCCAACAAACAGAAAAGAAAACCACAGTTAAAGTAAGTTTTCAAAGCCACACATGGTTTATAATAAAATACATTTTTTACATGTAAGTGGTGGGCACATCCCTGGTCAGAGATTTTCATTTTATAACAATGGGAGTTCAGGGACAAAAACTGAATGTTTGGGGGAAGAGAGTAAACATGGATACTATATGTAAGGCTTGTCTGTGTGCCCCTGCCTGCCAAACACACGTATACTCAAAACTCAACTCAAAAATAGAAAATATATGTAAGGCTTTTTTTGTGTACTCCCTGACTGCTGAAAACACACACACACACACACACACACACACACACACACACATTTAATCCACACAACGTGAAGTAGGCAGAAAGTTTTCTCAAAATCTTCCTGATGCTTTCAAACATGTGGTGACATCTGTTTCTCTCTCCCCGCCCCCGCCCCGCCCAGTTCAACAGAAGAAAAGTAATGGACTCTGATGAAGATGACGATTATTGAACTGGCATGACCAGCCTGAGCTGAATGGAACAGTTCTAGGACAGATGGCACTCGGCAGAAGTTATGATCTGATTACATGTTTACTTTGTTTATAGTCTCTATGTCTTTAAAAAAATAAACTTCTTGTCTAAAACGCTGTTTTAGTGCCATAATCAGGTGATCGGGAGATGGCATTTTGAATGTTCTCCTTTCCTACCAAAAGTATTTAAACACATCATCAATCCGTCCCGTGAAGAGTCCTTCCAGTTTGGGAAACGCCATGGGGCAGGTCTCCTTTGCCCTGACAATAGGTCATTCGGGTGAGCAGCATGAGAGTGGAGTGCCTATTAACTGAAGGTGGGAGTTGGAATCTACCCAGAGGGCCCTGAGAATAGATTTGGTGACCTACTCTTGGAACACCAGCCATGGAAAACCCTGCGGTGGAGCACAGTTGTTCTTAAAAGCGTTGGGTTTGGTTATTTCACAGCATGGACATATGTATTTTTGCAATTGTGACACCTGTGGTTCAGTTGGGGAAAGGGCCACAGCAGGAACAAGCTGCCAGAGCTCTAGTGAGTAAACAATGTGCTGCAGCAGCCAACAGTGTCGTAAAGATCAAAATCCATGGGTTAAGGTAAATAAACATTTGCATTTGGGTACATTTAATACATCCAACACATGTCTGAAAGCAAAGAAGTGGTTTTTCTTCTACAGAGAATTGGGAATGCTACTATTTAATGTAGGACAGTACCTCTACCTAAAGCCCTTCACAGTTGCCCTTCAAAGGTCCAGATTAAATGACCTTTCAAATATTACTTCCACCCAAAATAACTGAACTAGAGTGATCCTTCCATTGAGGAAAATTACCAAAATAACTGGGCCATGCTGGTAGTAACAGTTCCAGAATAACAGGCATGTTTGTACAAGGAATGACTTCTAATGATTAAAAGCCAGTTGGGGTAGTGAAGCAATTTTTAACTAGAAAGTGACTTAAAATATCTCTTTCAACTCTGCTTTATTCTCACAGGATTATTCAAGTCACACACTTAGGTTGTAGGTCCGGTTTTAGAAGAATCAAACTTTAGCCTACATAGTCTAAGGTAAAATTTTTATCAGGAATTATGAAAAATAAAAATCTCAGTTACAAGTCATTTTGCTTTTGCCTTGCTTCATTTACATAAAAATGAGATTAGACAATTCTCAGAGGTCACTGCCAACCTGGCCTGGCCTTGGCTCAGATCTCCAGCAAATCAGCTGCCTTACAAGGGGGCTACACAAAAATTGGTGGGAAATGGAATTTCCCCATGAACTTTGTGAAACCCTTGTCATTTCTCTGAATCTTTTTCCTCATTTGATAAGTGTACCACCAGGTGATGGTTAGAATTAAATAGGACGCTTTTTCAAAATTTGATTACACTACCAAGAAAGTTCAGTGGTTATCAAATTTATGTTATTTGCAGCTTGAAGGTGACTGTTGAGGAACTAAAGGTGGACAGTATCCTAATTAGATGCTTTAGACCAGTGGTTCTCAATCTGGGGGTCACAACCCCTTTGGGGGTTGAGTGACTTTCACAGGGGTTGCCTGATTCATAACTAGCAAAATGACAGGAATTAGCAACGACAATAATTTTATGGTTGGAGGTTACCACATGAGTAACTGTATGAAAGGGTCGCAGCATTAGGAAGGTTGAGAACAATGAGGTGGCTTTGTTTAAAAGCGAGGCAAGCAGATGGGCAGAGAAGCTACCTAGACTGTAAATATGTATTATATTCATTTCATTCTTCCTTTAAAAGGAATTTCAACATTTGTGTGGTTCCTAGAAGTCTTGTCGGGGCTCCTGGGCAGTGCACATTAAAAAGTACATGAGATGCACTACGAGGTCAGCAGCCTGCACCCACCTAGAAGCCCCTAGGAAGAAAGGCCTGGCCATCTGCTTCCAAAAAGTCACAGCCTTGGTTGGGGCTGTTCCACTCTGCACATGTGAGGCTGCCACAAGTCAACACCGACACAATGTCAAGTTCTGTGGGCCCTGGGCACTGGAGGAAGCAGGCCCACGTCAGGTAGCAGTGACCTGCTGTGATTAACCGTGGGGCTTGGTTTCAATCACAGAGAGCTACCTGGAGAATAAAAGGCCCGCCCATCCAGCCATCCACCCACATCCATCCAACGGGAAGTCCCGTTTCCATACACAAAGAAAATGTGAACAACCGAGCAGCCAAGGAATGCTTTCTCTCTAGCAAAATATCAACTGAAGAAGTGGACCAGGACACAATAAGGAATCTTAAGGTTTACTGTTTCTTTCCCAGCATTTGGCACATATCCAAGGCACATTAGAAAACTAGAAATCATAAATTACTTTGTAGAAAAATAACCAGGCCCTCCAATCTATACACATACAAGCCACTTCCAGGAACATGTAGACACACCCCATCCCTGTTAATGGAGTTCCTAGGTGTACTCAGGCCAAACCCAGGTTTGCGGTTCCACACCAGCTGATAACCTAAAAAAATAATTATCATTTCTAGAAATTTATAAAAAGGAATTAATGGCAATCAAGTCTAACTTAAAAATAACTTGGCCCTGGCTTGTGCTCTAAGTTTAGAACTTGAATAAAAAGACTACAGAAAGATGTGCCCAGTCTCCTCGTGAATCCAGTCACCATCCTTCAGGTGTGGCATGAAGGTAGGGAGGCCCCTCCTGGGACGGGGCGTGTCTACCAGCACTGTCACAGGTGTGCACTGCAGTGACCAGACAGCTCTACTTGAGAGGAAACAAACTTGGCTTTTCTATGTACAAAGGACAGCTCGAGCAGGTCCTCTCGATGAAAATGAATGTGGGCATGGCATTTAGGCATCTTTGGGTTCAAGTGCTGCTTTGCAAAGGGGCATTTTTCTGGGATGGACTTTCTTTACTGAGATGTGACTTCCCTGCTTGGCCTGCCTCCTGCCGTAGCAGGCGGCCTCCGAAGCGTCTGTTCAGGTGTCCAGGCGAGGATGCGCGTGCAGCTCGGGGTCTGCTCATGCATTTGTGGCACAAAGGGTTAGCACCTTTCCGCAGAAGCTGAGGACCTGGTGACGCAACCTGGTGCTGTCTCCGTGAGCCCTAACACTTAACAGGAAAGTCAGCCCTGAGTCCCTGTTGTCCACTCCTTCTAAGTGTGCTGACTAGCTCTGAAGAGGAAGGAGAGACGTGATGGGAAAAGCTGTCGGAACTTCCTGCTGCAGACCGACTCCAGGAAGCCAGTTATTTGAAGGTACGCTGAGCTGTGTTCTGATTGGCTTCAGGCCTGGGAGATACTGGCTTCCTGGGGAGCGGTGAGGTCGCCGGTAACCTCTGGGCCTATGGATCCCACTGCCTCATTGACTGTGTGTCTTGGCAGCATCCTCCGGTTCCCTGGGGCAGCCTGTCCCGGTGCGGGCCTCGAGGACTGGTCACCATGCCCCATGCCAGCTGTTGGAGGTCTGCAGGGGTCTGGCCGGTGAGTCTGTTTCAGCGTGGCTCTTTGCCTCTCTACCTACAGAAAAGGTGTAATTCAGTCCACACCATCTCTCCACCCCGACCCTAGCACAGTGCTGAGGATGCAATAGGGCCACGATTTCGGGTCTAGCATCCCTGTGGAGCTAGCATGATATGGGACTCTGCAAATGATGACAGCATCTCACCCTTAAACTCATACCTCTAAGAAGCCCAGACTCTTGTTGCCCCCATGTTACAAGATTAGCAACCTGCCCCAACAGCAAGGACAACGGGGGGTGGGGGGGCTGAACTGGGCAAATTTCAGAGTCTGCAGCTGGGGAAGAAGACTAAATAGCAGAACACAGCAAATGTCTCTCAGATAAAAAGGATGAGCTTCAGGATCTTTGCTCAAACAAATCACCCCCAAAAGCCCCAAACCCAACCCGCTGTTAAGGAATTGGTTCTGACTCAGAGCGACCCTGTGTAGGCATCTGGGGCTGTCCGTCTTTACAGGAGAGGACAGCCTCCCAGGTCTCCTGCGGACTGGCTGGTGGTTAGCAGCCCATTGCTCGCCAGTAAGCTCCAGACTGGTGAGCTTAACTAGGAGAGAGCCGTGCGTCCATGAAGCGTGGCATTATCTCCAGGGCCACAGCTCAGAGCCATGCTGAAGTGCCAGTGGGGTGGCCATGCTGGGGCTGTCCACAGAAGTGATTTTATTCTGTCTGGAGGGTGTTTTCACCCAACCACATACTAAAGGGAGACTGTTAAACCGTGCTCACAGGGCAGTGTTTCACTCACCTGATGCAATGCGCCTTCAGTAAGATCAGGCACACTTCGATCTCTTGCTATCATCTCCTTAGAAGTCCTTGCCCTGAAATCCAAGAGAAACATCCGGGATAACGAAAAAACCAAGCCTTGTTGCCGTCAAGGCGATTCAGAAGCATAGCAACCCCACAGGACAGAGGCAAACTGATGCACAGGCTCCGGAAGCCGTAACCTTCCTAGAATGGGCCATCACACCTTTCTCCCATGAGGCTGCTGGTGGGTAAAACTGCCGGCCTATCAGCTAGCTGTGGGGCATTTAACCATTGTGCCTCCAAACAGAGAGCCAGACCCACTGCTGACTCGTCAACTCTGGCTCTTAGCAACCCTAGAGGGCAGTAGAAGTGCCCCTGTGGGTTTCCAAGCCTGTGGCTTGTAAGGAAGCAGGGCGCCTCAGCACGGAGCCCAAACCACCAACCTTTTAGCTGCAGCTGAGCGCTCAAACAATGTGCCACCAAAAAGAAAATCTCTGTCTTTCCCACTTCCTTGATAAGTAAACAGCAGTCAACAGCACAGGAACCAACTTGAATTTTACACTTACTTAAACTGACCGGTCGAGGGGACAAAGTAAAACTGCCTGGAGAAAGGTTCATTGGGTAAATCACACATTTTTGAGTTCCCTGCAAAGGAAAGAGACATTTCTCAACTCTTCAGAATAGCATGAGGGCCGGTTTATGGTTAAAGTACGGATATAATCAGTAACTCCATGTTCGTAGGTTAGTAAGATTTTAAAAACAAAGCATTGGCTTTGCTTTAAAAAATATATGAGACGATACCTATGAATCTCTGTGAAATTCTGTGAATTTCTCATAAAACAGAAAGTGAAATCCTCGATACGCACAGATCCATGCCACAAAGCCCTGGCCAGTTAGGGTGAGAGAGTACAGAGCTCCCCGATATGTGAGTGTACCCACATCAGTGCACTGCATACCTTGTTCTCATTCAAGAAAGAAAACAAGAATAACTTTTTAAAAAAAGACTTCATACTCAACCCTGAATGGTAACTGCTGTTGTCATCTCCATCAGCCTCCAGGATGCTCAGAAGAACACCTGGCTTCCGAGCCCAAGGCAGGAGAGCCCCACCACAGGTTGCCCTCCACTCCACTAGCTGCCTTAAGCTAAGGCCGAGGGAGTTTCCCCAGGAGGCAGCATCACCATCCACTGGAAAACTGGCGACAACAGTCCACTGGTGACTGAGGACGGGCTGTCCATGTCTTCTGACATCTTATGAAATCAGCAAATACCCCTGGGTTTCCCCTTCAGCCCAAGCTGACAATGACAGAGCGAAGGCCGACACTTACATTTTTTCCTGATCGTGACAGTAATGTACTCTTTGTCATCTGTTTCATCAGCATCGTCCAATGCAGCAACACATCTTGGGACTACTTGGAGCAATTCCATTATTTTCGAATTCTACAATTTGGGAAGGAAAAACATGACAGCAATTAAATTTTAAAAAAATCAGGGCCTGGACCTGAGCTGGACACTCCGGGCAGGTACTGGCGTGCTCTGTGCCAGTGGGGCTGACAGGAACAGGTCCCAGTGAGAACTGGCTGAACCCAGGGCCCACCGCCTGCTGGTGAGCTGCCTTGGGCTCATGACAACTCCGTGTGCCCCGAGTCGAATGGACTCCACAGGGATGTCAGGGCCTGGTCTTTGGGAAATGAATTTCCAAGTGGTTTCTGAGGTACTGCTGTGTGGACTTGAGCTTCCGACCTTTTGGTGAGCAGCCAAATGCATGCCCGGGCACCCAGGGCAAGGCCTAAGACATGCACACAGTAAGTGCTCAGTGAAAACAGAGCACCATCACACTGAAATATTAGAATACTTCAACTCTGCTAAGAAATGCCACTGAACATTTTTAAATGATCTAGGGAGAAGGTTGGATTTAGGGGACCCTGCCAAGTGTGCCACTGACCAGCCTCCTGGTTGTTTATTGCAAGTAGTGAACAGAATAAAAGGTTCAGCGTGAAGCAGGGACAAAAATAGACTTTTTCCTCACCATTTCCCCGTGGCAAACACTTGGAGAACACAAACCAAACTCACTGCCGATTCTGACTCAGGGTGACCCTACAGGGACAAGGAGAACTGCCCCTGTGGGTTTCTGCACCTCGGATTCTTTACAGGGAGCAGCAGATGGTTTTGAACTGCTGACCTTGCAGTTAGCAACCCAACATTTAACTCACTAGGCCACGAGGGCTCCTTTCCAGGGCACTGGAGAGTGTTAAAGCAGGAGAGATGTTTTGGGTTTTTTTTTATTATTTCATGGGGGCTCATACAACTCTTATCACAATCCATACATACATCAATTCTGTAAAGCACATTTGCACATTCGTTGCCCTCATCATTCTCAAAACATTTGCTCTTCACTTAAGCCCTTGGCATCAGCTCATTTCCCCCTCCCTCCCTGCTCCTCCCCCTCCCTCATAAACCCTTAATAATTTATAAATTATTATTTTGTCTTATTTTACACTGTTCGACGTCTCCCTTCACCCACTTTTCGGTTGTCCATGACCCAGGGAGGAGGTTATATGAAGATCCGTGTAATTGGTTCCCCCTATTTACCCCACCCTCCCGGTATCGCCATTGTCAGCACTTGTCTTGAAGGGATCATCTGTCCTGGATTCCTTGTGTTCCCAGTTCCTATCTGTACCAGTGTACATCCTCTGGTCTAGCCAGATTTTTAAGGTAGAATTGGGATCATGATAGTTGGGGACAGGAAGCATTTAGGAACTAGAGGAAAATTGTATGTTTCATCATTGCTACACTGCACCCTGACTGGCTAGTCTCCTCCCAGCAACTCTTCTGTAAGGGGATGTCCAGTTACCTACCAATGGGTCTTGGGTCCCCAATCTGCACAGCGAGAGAGAATTCTTGTTGGAAGTGTTCAGGGAGGCCCCTGGCAAGTAAGCACAGCTCCCCTTGCAGAATTCAGGAGCTTCAAATCCACACGCTCCGCACACTTCCTCCCTGGTGCACTGCTGGCATGGTGAAACCAGGACACCGCCTTCCCTGCTACCTGTCCTCAAACCACGCTCCATCCCCCACAGACCTGGCTGCAAGTGAGAGGTGCCAGAACAAGGGGCCTCCGCCTGCAGTGGGTGGGGCGACTCCTCTCACCTTTACAAACTAGCCTTGGAAGGATGCCGCCAAGCTCCTCATGCAGGTGATGGAGGGCGGCCTTCCTGTCAGCCCCACGATCCAAGAGTGTGCTCAGGACTCCAGCAGGAACTCCCGAGCAAGCACTCCAGGAGCCAGAGTGCCTTGGCAGGTGAGCCCTCTCCACGTACCTGGTCAGCACAGTCCACCGCCGTGCAGTGCCTCTTGTTCAGGACCTGCACGGACGCGCCATGAAGCAGCAGCAGCTCCACCACGAAGACGTGCTTTGCGATCACCGCCTCGTGCAGGGCAGTGTTGCCTTTATTGTTGGAAGCGTTCATGGAGGCCCCGTGCTAGAAAGGGAAACAGCACAAGGCAAAGTAAGGCTGTGACGCAGGAATGCCGATGCTGGGGTCCAGGCACTACAAAATGCTGTCCACTCTTTTGCACATCTGAAGATGTCTGTAATGCCATGCTGGGGGCACAAGTCCCACTGAGAGGGCTATGCACAAAGATGGTCAGGGCAGCACACTCCTCCCCAGAACAGAGATGGAAACAGAAGCCACTCCCACGTACGGAGCAGCAGCAGCGAGGCAAGAAAAGCATGCAAGGGGAGAGCCATGGCTATGCGACCCTTCAGACAAGGTTTGCATAACCCATTTCAAGAACAGGAATTTTACAAACCACTTCCTTCAGAACAGAGAAATAGTAACAATCTTCTATGGTAGATGAAAAAAAGCAGGATGGAAAACAATACTAACCTCAACGTTACCCATTTGTCAAGCCCCCCCGATGACGTGCCATGGGGTCAATTCGGACTCAGTGCAGCCCCACAGGGCGAGACCATCCCCGAGCACCGCTGCATGCTGGGGGAGCTAGGTCAGCCCCAAGAGGAAGCCATGCCTCACTCAGAGACACGGACTGACACAGGCCGCAACAGCGGGCTCCCGCAGCTCGCTGAGGACGGCGCAGAGCCCGGCGCGCCGCTCTGTTGTCCGTGAGGCTCACTGAGTCGGCACTGACGTGTTGGCACCTAACAGCAGCAACGAAATTACCTGCCTGCCTATGAGCAGGGTGATTTCCCTGCGGCCTTAAATTCTTAACAACCAGCATATATGGCCTTCATCGTGTGAGCGGGGAAAACAGATAGTGTTGAAAGGGTACAGATTTTGCTAAGGGCAATGGAAAAAACTGGAAACAAGAGGATGCTGATGTTTGCATATCATCTCTGATAGCGACCCAGCAGCCCAGAGCAGAATAAGCCCTGTGGGCTCCCCAGCCTGTAACCCCAACAGGAGCAGACAGCCTCCTCTTTCTCCTGAGGTGCGGCGGGTGAGCTGAACTGCTGAGCTTACGGCAGGCAGAACCCACTACGCCACAGGGTGCCTGCATGTAATCAATATTACGTGACTTCCAAAAGTACATGAAAAGTGGAATTAAAGGTCATGGGATATTTCCACGAATGTTCTGAAGACACCTGCTATTTCGCCACAAAAAAATAAATTTCAAAAAGGAAAAAGTAGCAGTGACGTTGGAGGACATTGAGCTTCTATGTCAGCCAATAATTCAACTTCCTCATAGCAATGGGGCGAGACACAAACCCTGGGCCTAAGCCGTCTAAAACCTCTCTCGGCCTCCTGACGCAGCACTGCCCGAGCCCTGGCCTGGCTCCCGGGAAGGCAGGTGAGGGCCCAGGGAGAGCAGGCCGCAGCGCTGTCGGGGGCTCACCTGCAGCAACAGCGCTGCGACCTCGTGATGGCCACTGGCGCAGGCGTAGATGAGGGGCGTGCTTCCACTCAGGTCCTTTGTGTTGGGTTTCGCGTTCGCCTCGAGCAGACACCTCACCACCTAGCCCCGAGAAGGAGGGTGTTCAGCCTGAGCTCCCACTTGCAGGGTGACAAACACAACAACACGACATTCTTTTTACCTTCTCCAGGGTTCTTTCCAGGCCCTCAACAGACCCTCGGGAGAAAGGAGAGCCCTGGGGAGGGAGCAGAGGTCCCCTCTGCCGAGGGCCTCCCACATGCTCAGCACGAGCTTTCTCGTTTCATCTTTGTATCGAGCCTCTGGAGAGTCGCAGACTGCTCCGGGTGGGCAGGCCAGGGGACTACCCGTGGGCGCTCAGTGGGACAGATGGGAGAAGTGGACCAGGAGGGCAAGTCAAGGAGGCCTGCTATAAAAACTCAGAAACCTTTCAGAAACAAAAATATCAAAGTGTGAAGCTATTGTTTCCCAGCACAGCCCTCATGGAGGTCTCTATACTTCTGAAGATGGGGTTTCCATCTCTCTCACCTTCCCCAAAGGATTCTGGGTTGGCGCTCTTGAGGAACTGCAATCTCAAGGGGCAGAATCAGGGCTGTAGGGTGGACGGGGTGAGATTTCCCTATGAGATCTCACAGGACAGCCCTTGCCACCGCTGACGAATGGAACAAGCAGGAGCACTGCTGCGATGGGAGAGAATGACCCGTCCTTTTCCTCACTCGCGCGGCTCCCATCTTCTTACGTTCAGCTTCCTACTAAGCCTCTACGATCGCTCCATGTCCTTCGAGAACATCTATCCAGGTGGCCTCTTTGGAATGCCCAGAAGCATCCCCGTCACCTTCAGAGCTAACCCCTCTGCCTGGAACTCATCTTTGAATTCATCTTCCCGGCCTTCCTGCAGCACTCCTGGCTCCATCTAAACCCGGCCGTGCTCTGCGGGGCAGCGCTCCTGCACACTTGCGGCGGACCTTCAGGGATTTGGGGAAATGGCCACTCGAGTTTGGTTTGATCTTATTACCCCTGACATCAAAATTGGGATTTTGAAGTTATCTTCAAAATTTCATGTTACCCCTGATGTCAAAATAACTTCATTCCAGGATATAAAAAGGTTTTTTGTTTTGTTTTTTTTTTATTTTTATTTTAAAAATCACACTAAGACAAGTGTATCCCTGCCAGCACTTGTCTGCAGCCATCCACTGATCTCAGACATGTGTAAACACTTTTTCTCTGGAATAAGCCCGGCAAGTGTGGCCTGGGACCCTAGGAGCAACACATCTTGACTTCTCCTTGTATGCTCCCGATCTTTAAAAATGCTCACAGCAGAGTTGACAAAGGAAAAGTGTGTGCATGTGTAAAAATTTCACACAGAAAAGCAGGCCTTGAAAAAAGCCAATTCTGCCACAGGGGTCTCCTGTACCTCTTCAGTAAGCCCATGACTGTACTTCATGAGGCACTAAACCACTTGGCACTGACTATGGCTGTGGGGATGCCATGGCAGTAAGATGACCAAGGGCAGGGCCCTTGGTGACCCAACACCAGGGACAGCTCCTGCTGGATGACAGCTCTGCATTCCCAGGGGTGGATGGTGGATGTGGTACCGACTCCCTCGGCAGTTCCAGGTGCTGCTGCCTAGTTCTGCGCTGCCCACAGGTCAGGGCTGGAGGAGGAAGCCTGTGGGCCTCGGGTTTGCCACCACCCCACGCTCGCATCCCTACCACGGAAGGTCTCACCCAACCCACAACCTGCTACACCTCTGCCCAGAGACATAACCGGTACCTCGAAGTGGCCCTTCTGGCAGGCGAGATGAAGTGGAACTGCCTGGTTTGCATTTCGGGCCCCCACGTTGGCACCGTGCTTCAACAGGAGGGGAACGAAGGTGGCACGGCCGTGAAGGGCAGCCACGTGCAGAGCGGAGGAGCCGTCCTGGTTGGTCACATTCACACCAAGCCCACTGGCAGGAATCTTGGCCAGCTTCTAGAAGTGCCAGAAAAAGAAATGCCATTAGTACTTAAGCATATGGAGCAGAACACTATTTTAAAGTTGTGTTGTCCACGGTCATTGTTTTAAGTATATAAAAATGGATTAGGGTTTCCTGCATAGTCAAGTCTCTGCAAATGAGAACAGTCTTATAAAAATCTTCTTTTCCAATCTGGATGCCTTTTATTGATTTTTCTTGCCTTATTACAGTGGCCAGAACTTCCGGCCCTGTGTTGAATAATAATGGTGGAAGTAGACACCCCTTCCTTGGTTTTGGCCTTAGGAGGAAAGCATTCAGTCTGTCAGCGTGTTAGCCCTTGGAGGTTCTGTAGATGCTCTTAATCAAGTTGAGATTATTCCTCTCTATTCCCAACTTGCTGAGCCCGTGTGTCATGAATGGCTGTTGGTTACTGTCAAGTGCTCTTTCTACATCCGTTGATGGGCCATGCGATTTTTCTCTAGCCTGCTGACACTGGTTTCAAAGGTTGAGTCAGCTGTGCATACCTGGAATAAATCCCACTTGGCAGTGGGATGTAATGTAATTCCATTTTTACAAGGTTGGAGCACATTGTTAAGCTTTTAACTGATTTGGTAATGGGAAAAGCTAGAGCCAGATTGAGTGACTGAGCTGGATAATTCCATCACAGTGATGGTGCTTGTGGTCAAAAGGGAACGACTCGGAAGTCTGGCACTGATGGCCTCCCACGTCCCTGGAAGGCCTTTGCTGAGCAGAGTGTGGGGGCTGCCAGTCTTGTAGACTGGTAGCATTCATCATTCCTACCAGCAGGCTCTGCATCCCCATCTACACCGGTTGTTGAATAGGCTTTTCTTGCATTTACTCAAATGTTTTTAAAAACCCTCACGGTCCCCGAGTTGATGCTGACTCATAGTGACCCTAACGGGCAGAACTACCCTGTGGGCCCCCAAGATTGTAACTCTTTACAGGAACAGAAAGCCTCATTTTTCTCCCGAGGAGCAGCTGGTGTTTCAAACTGCTGACTTTGAAGTGCAGCCCAACATGAAACCACTAAGTCACCAGGGCTGCTTAGAGTTAACATGGAAAGGCGTGAGTCCAGGAATAGCTGAAATACTACGAGGAATAAGAGAGATCACAGTGCCAATATTAACAGTTACTAGACATAGAAACCCCCAGAGGCAGCTGTGCCTTGTCCTATAGTTTCCCCAATTCCCCCAGGAGCAAGATCTTGCAAAACTAGTTGATAATGACATTGATACCAACACATCAGAACAGACTTGATGGCATTTCCCCAGAATTATTTACAGATACAATAATCAGTGTGGTATTGGTACAGGATGGAACAGGAAACAGAGACACAGTTAACTGAGTTTTGACAAGGAGCAAAGGGAACTCCTTGGAGGAAGGACAGCTTCTCAACAACTGGGGCTGAAACAAGCAGACGTCCACAGGGGCCAAAGACGAGCCTCAACTTTTGTACCTTGTACAAAATTACAATCTCTCATAGACTTAAAACCAAAAACCTTTTAGAAGAAAACTTCGGCAGTGAAAGAAGTGACTGCTGACTACTACGGGTTACAGATGAGGAGGCGTAAGCAGGGATGAAGCAAAGAGAGGAGTGGCTGTAAAAGGCCACACACACGATGTGTCATTCCTGTGGTGACAGAACCGTGTCTTGGATGTGGTGGTGGATATACAAACCCCCAGGTGATAAAACTATAGAGAATGCACACACACACAGACAAGTGTAAGTAAAACTGAGCACGTGTGAATAATGCTAGCAAGCATTGGGGCAGCTGACCTCAAGGTCGGCGGGTCAAACACCAGCCGCTCCGCAGGAGACACACGAGGGTGTCTCCTTCCGTATATGGCTGCTGAGTTGGAATGGACTTCATGGTAGTGGGTTGGAGTGTTTGGGGATCCATGTCAGTATCGCTGGACTAGGGTTTTATACGACGTTACCCCTGGGGAAACGGGGTACAGGGTACCTGGCAGCAGGGCTCTCCCACAGAAGGGTGTACCGGCGGCCTGAGCGAAGGACGCAATGAAGGAGCTGGCCTGCAGTCTCTTCAGGGGCCTCGTGTGTGTTCACAACCCCTTCCATGTGACCAAAGGGCCCAGACACCAGTGAGCACACCTGTACACTTGGAAAGCCAGGCGCCCAAGCAGAGCCCACATGCATCAGCTACTCCGAGGTGGGTGGTTCAAACCCACCAGCTACTCGTAGAGGAAAAGGTGAGTCTATCTACTTCTGCAAACATTCAGAGTTCCAAGAACCCTACAGAGTCGGAGTCAGCTCAATGGCAGCTGGTCAGCTAGTGGGTCATATCCAGGGGAGGCTCCTGGGAGACACTTAGTAATTATCTGGCTAAGGAGCAGAGACCTTTGAAAGCAGAGGCAAAAGTCCCCCCTCCTAAGGCAGACCTTTTGAGCTGGAGCACATCTGGGGCATTGACACAAGGGGTGGCAAAACTCAAGATCCCCAGCGGCCCCTGCAGCCTCCTCCACGTCCTCCAGCTCCTCTTCTGTCCACTCCAGCAGGTACCGCACCTGAGGTCGGGGGGAAGGAGAAGCAGAAACGTCAAACACCCTTCAGTCCTTTCCAAGGGGCACGATCTTACACACACACACACACACACACACACACACACACAGAAACTGTTCCACACAGGGCCTGCACTTCCTCAAACACCAAAGTTATGTACAGGTGGCTTCTGTTCCCTTCAGAAGAGTCAGCGTCCACCTGAGCCCAACCCTGTCTAAATCCACTCCATGCTGACCTAGGGAGATTGAGCGACCGTGTCTTGTCTACAGCAGGTGTTAGAGAGTTTTCTACTGTTTCCTCAAGAAAGAGGCAGACGGATGTGGGCTCAGGGGTTTGGACCCTGGTTCCTGGGGCACTAAGCGAGGTCCTTCTCTTACATTAGCTAAGGGGGCGCTTTCCAGAAGCAGGGGCCATCTTCACTGACTAAGAGAAAAGGACTCAGGAGAGGTCGGTTACACGTTCAAAGGCACACTCAGCACAAGGCGGGGGTCCAGTGTCCCCCCACCTCCCACACCAGTGCACTTTTATGTAATGTGCTAGCCTGCACACAGCAATAGTAAATGACCTGCAGATTTACATTCTAGACTGAAAAACACACATTTCTAGGTGTGTTTCCCATCGAAGCAAGCATACGCACGGGAGGCATGACAAAGGGCTCCTTAGGCCCAGAGCATCTCCCCTCCTAGGAAGGCCCTTCTGCATCCCTGGCAGCGGCGCCGGGACAGAGGAAGAAGAGCAGTCTCTCCTGACCAGCGCCCGGGAGTAAGAGCGGGGTACTGGACTGGCGGGGAGGGTGATGACCACGAGGGCTGGAGAGTCCGTCTGCCTCACTTCCTCACGAGTGGCCTCAGCTCCCCTCCCCTCCCGGCCCTCACCGGAAGAGGAGCAGCAAGCAGTGTCAGGCAAATACAGACAACAGTGGCCACTCTGACAGGTCAACACCGGCCTCTGGGCAAAGGCCAACGCGTCTGTCACTGACACTTGTTCAGACACTAGTTGTCCCAGAGCTGATCATCCTCAGGCCCCAGAGACTCCCTGCCCCTGCTTCAAACCCAAACGCTGTGCGGAGCATATACACACTCTCTCTTTGAGATGAGTACATGCTTCCTCTTATTTCTATTACTTTAAAAGTTAAGCATTTTATTGACATATAATTCACAACCATACAAGTCAATGGTCTGACTATATTACAGAGTTGTACAATAACCACCACAATCAATTTTAGAACGTTTTCAATCAAACTGATCTAGCTACTGTCTCTATAGATTTCGCTAACTTGGATTTTACATTAAAAACAAAAAAACACAACAACCAAAACACCCACAAACAACTTCAATCCAAAAGAAAGCAGAAAATAAAAACATGAACAAATTTAAAGTGGGTCAAAAGGGAAAACAAATGCTAAGGTGCTAAATTTTAGCCTAACAATATTAATCCACTTTCCAGGGCTGCCTAAGGATAGGCTATTATTCACACACAAGGGGTTCACTGGAGGCCTAATTCACATAAGGACCCTGCAAATGGGCTTCCACTGTTCCCCAAAGCCCTCTGCCAACTGGTTAAGCGCACTCTCAAACCACACACCCTTGGAAAGCTCTCTGGGAATGTGAATCCTGCAGAGCTCGGCATGTGGACGGGGTTCCCGGGTGGTGCTGACAGTTAAGCGCTACACTACTAAACGGAATGCTAGCAGTCCAAGCCCACCCAAAGGGATCTTGGTCACCTGCTTCTGAAAGGCAACAGCCCAAGAAGCCCAACAGAAAGTTCTGCTCTGTACACCCCATCGCCAGGAGTCTGCATCCCACTCCGCGGCAACCACCACCAATTTGGCATCAAGTGTCTCCTTCCTCCATCGAGGAGCCGGAGGTAGCAGGGACCGAGGGGGCTCTCATCAAGACAGGCTCTGCTGTCCATCAGCTTCCCTCAGCCTCAAGCCCTAGTGTGCTTGCAGGTGCAGCCTCGAGCAGCCAGCCCTATCCTCTCCTGACACATGCTTGTGACTCTGAAGCTCCCAGTCTCAGGGGCAGCCCAACAGCCCAGAAGCTACAATCCTCCTCTGCCAAGCCACAAACACGCCCCTCCTGGCTCTTTCCTTACCTCGGCCCCCTCATCTACTGTCCTCCCCTCAAATCAAGGCTGTTCACCATCCCTGGGCTAGTAAGCCCGGGCTCAGAAGCCCTCCTCCTGTGCCTCTGGACTTGAGCTGGCTTTGCCCTAACCCAGCACCCACCAAAGTAAGCTAGGCTCACTTTGTGGCTTTCTGTGGCTCGGCCTCATTGCCCGAGGGGAAAACAGAACACCAGCCCTACCACACCTTTTCTGTGAAACTACGCAGACGCTATAACCGGATTAGGGACAAGAACCGAGGATGGCGCCTGGCTGCTTTACCTGAGGGCAGACTCCCTGAAAGGACCTGAGTCAAACTCACCATTCCCAGATCTCCGTCAGCAACAGCTCTTAAAAGTTTTTCTACCTTAATAAAAAGAAGAAGGAGGTTAGAATGACAGAGCATCATAATAGAAGGCATTAAAATGGTGCTCTCAAACCCTCGTCACTTGTCCGTTTGTCTCCTGCTTTGTGGCTTGTTCACGTGTCACTTAGCAGCTCCCAGCACAGCCCTCAGACTGCTGAGACAGGGCACCTTGGAAGTCGCTAGCGTGTATTTAATGTATATAAATGTAACCTCCGTTTATGTAAAAACAATGTTGGTCACGATTTCAAGAGGTAGCACCGGATCAAGAATCAACGGTATTAAAGGAAGAAGTCCGGTTGCACTAAAAGCACAAAACAAGGTACAGATCCTGAGTCAGCTTCTATACCACAGCGAGAGGAGGGCCAGGTAACCGGGGTGGCGGGACCCCTCGTAGTTAGGAGAGGCAGATCTGAGCGGTGGACGGGGAGGGACAGAGTTCCCTACTTGGTGACCCAGAGGTGGCTGTACTTGCATCGTATTTCCTGTGCTGTTTTTTCTCTGTCTCTCTCTCTCTCTCTCTCTCTCTCTCGCTCTCTCGCTCAGGGAGCAGGCCACAGACGACCAGCAGGGTGAGAACTGTGCAGACTCACGGACTCGCCGCCACCGCACAGGTGTGTGGCCTTGGCAGAAAGTGGGAGCTGCCGTGCTGTGGGGCAACACTGGCCCTCATGTCACCAGGTCCTCACCTCTCGGTAGTCCCTCCGGGTCTCCTCGTGCCGAGAGCTCACCGACACGGAGGAGAAGCTGGAGGTGGAGGACCTCGGGCTGATGGAATCCACAGAGCGCTGAGGGGACGGAGCAGGGACCTGCAGAAAAGACGTGGGCACGTGGGCCAGAAAGGAGGTGTCTGGCCTCAAACATGAGGCGTCGCCAAAATGTCCATGCAAAATTCCACTATCCTTTTTTTTAATGTAACAAAAAGTTTGTCTGGGTTCATTGAACTACCAGACACTTTCAATGAATATTAATGAAAGGATATGAGACTAAAAGAGATACTACGCTATAATACCAACAGACTGAAATTCAGAAAGATAAATTTTAACAAAAATTATTAAAATTGATGCAAACATAATTTTTACACATTCCAAATTTTTAAGGGATAGAAATTGCTTTGGCATTCAAGGTCGACAAATTATTTGTCTTAACGACGGCTCAGCCACAGCTGTGCCATGACTAACTTTCACTAAGTATTGAAAAATCTCTGTGGGGCATCTTTTAAGTCCGTTCTCCCACAAACTGAAGCCCTCTCATAAAACCAACGATCCCCGCTCCACTCCTCTACCTCGGACGACCTCCGCCTGCTCCTCAGGGTCGGATGACCAGCTTCCATGACAGACAGGATCTGGGGACACAAAGGACAAGGAAATGAACAACTCAACAGCCCTGGGATACGTGGAGAAAACAAGGCCCACGGCCGGTGGGGCCTCAGGAAACCAAGTGTGGGTCCTCCTATTACCTCACATCCCAGAACAGGGTTCATGCTGTCCATGGCCGGCCCACAGGGTAAGAGAAGCCAAGGCCCAGAAAGGACCCAGGCACCCTCTTCCCGCCCAAGGCCGGTTGGCACAAGCTAAAGGCTTCCCGTGGAAAGGTCTCGAGCAAAAGCAGCTGGGGCTGAGCCACCATGGCAGCCTCCTTCCCTGGGCAGAACTGCTCGGGAGGAGCCAGCAGCAGGCGTACAGCAGCAAAGGAGCCCTTCCCTGGGGCAAGCCCAGCCTCCCAGGCCCCCAAGCAGCACTGTTCCGCTTCGGGCAGCTGTGGGCAACACCGCTGATCCCTAGCCCTGCAGCCAGGCACAGGGATTTAGATCATTCACAATCGTGCCACCCCCGGAAGACACAAGCTAATGGAAAACACTGCCTGGTGCGAGGCAGCAGGATGTTGCAAAAGGGAGCAGTCAATTGGAGGCAGCAGGCTGTGCCAATGGCAATGCCGGCCGGCAGAGCGCACTAGAACGGAATCCATGCGTGTGCCTCACCACCAATGTTCTGGAGGCTTCTGTCTGATGGCCACGCTTCATAGTGGCCCTGCTCCCACCCCCACCCCCACAATGGTCTGCCTAGGAGCCTCCTTAGGGTGCCTCGTCACCCACTCGCAGTAAGTCGCCCCCTTCCCCTAGGAGGGAAGCACATTGCACACATGACTATCAGGAGAGGCTGAGTGCAAGCATTTAACAAATCACACTGTCAAAGACACTGTGCTCAGTGGTGTTCAACCGGCCAGATTAGGCAAGGTCCAGGGGGCTGGGGGGGATGCCACAGGGACTGGGTGGGAGAGGGCCTCGGCCCTTCCTGAGCAGCCTCTCTCCCTCCAAGCCCTTGTCCCAGCTCCCCCCGCTCCATGGGCTGACACAGCAGAGGCCCTCAAGAGGCCAGGGCCCTCTCGGCAGAGAGCAACCCCTGCAACCACGAGGACAGGAAACAGAAGAAACATGAATTAGTAAAAGCCATTAACAATGAGGCCCTAAATCCAGCAGAGGGTGCAGGCCCTGCCCTGTGCTCGGCACTAATGCACCGTTGATCCAACAAGGCCAAGACCTAATCTATAGGCATTGATCTTTTTTCTTCCTGCCCACCCCCTCCCTTAAAATCACATGCTGGCGGGCAGTGCTACCTTGGAGTTTAACGCACACGTGAGCGGGGTCTCTTTCAGTTTGTTTTGGGTCTCTGTGGATGCTCCGTTCTGCAGCAGGGTCTCTATGATGCCCTGGTAGCCCCACCGTGCGGCTACGTGAAGTGGGGTGTCTCCTTTCTCGTTCCTGATGTCCAGTCTGCAGGCTTGCACATCGTAGTAGACCAACGCCTTCACACACTGCAGAGAAATTGGAAAATGCCACCAGTGAGAAGCCGGCCCAGCCCTGGGGCAATGTGAGCTCACCACTGCCTCCAGCCATGTCACAATTCCACTGAGGCTCCTTCCATCACACCAAAGTGCAGGCCCAGAGAGCTGGGGCTGGCACAGCACTTCTTCAAAAGAGCTCAACTGCCAACCAGTAAGAAGTGGCTGGTGGCAGAGTTACCAATGGCCTGGTCTGGCCCGGGGTGGCATCTGAGACCCTGAAATCGGGACATTCCCTGACTGGAAAGGGCAGCTCGGTGCACCTGAACTGGGTGGATAGCACGTGGTCCATGCTTTCCCTCTGAGCGTTTCTGGGTGCTTTGGTGACTGCTAGGTTGAGGGTGCCTATGTGACCAATTCCAATAAAAACCATGGGCACCAAGTCCTCGACAGCTATCTATGGCAGGCGGCCTTCCAGCTCACGGCCAGCATAACCGAGCGTGCGCTGTGCAGCTCCCTGCGAGGGTTTGGGGAGGGCTCGCCACCTGCTTCTTTCCTACTCCGCCTCGAGTGCCAGGCACTGTGGCGAGCCGGGCCCCGAGCACCCCACCAGGCTTAGCCGTGTGAGGGGCCGGCACCGCCCACAGGACGCATGACAGAGTGGCCGGTGGAGAACGGGGTAGGTCTCCATGTACTGACCAGAGGCTATCCCCGAACAGCCTTTTTTTAGTATCATCCACCTACCCCGTCTTTACCAGCACATGTATCCACCTGTCTATGACTCATCTGAGAGCAGGGAGGGGCCAAAAGACAAAGTGAGTAACGCAGATGGCCAGATAGGAAGTGAAGTCACAAATGACAAAATTCCTGGACATTGCTATGCAACGTGCATGAACAGAGGTGAGAGCCAGATGGCAGCAGCGGTGTAGGACAATGATCGCATTTCAGGGTGAGCTCATGGGCTTAAATAAGTTTGGGGTGTCTGTCATTTCAATAGGTTTTCTGTAAAATGTTTTCAATTAAAAACAAATGACCGTCACCTGGTATGTCCCAGTACGTGGTAATCCCCAATACCACCTGAAACTAATTACAAACCACCTCGCCCCCAAGAGGTCAAAGGTAAAGCCCACCACCCTCCAACAGCAAGGAGCACTCACGTCCTCGTGGCCGTAGGTGCAGGCCAGGTGCAGAGCAGTGTTGCCGCTGTTGTCCTGCAGGTCGGCACTGGCTTTGTAGTGCAACAGCAGCAGCTGCCAGAGGAGGGGCAGGCAGGTGAACCCCAACAGGCCGGCAGCCAGGCCCGGGCTTCCTCAGGGACCGTGGCCCTGAGTCTTATCAGGGTGAGGCCTTCCGTCTCCATTTAAAATCTCACTTTGCTGATATTACTACTAATAAAGCTTTCATCTTTCCTCACAAGAAATGCAGAGGCTACTGAAGAAGTCTTTAGCGCCCCCTTTCTTCTCTGAGCAATCTAGAAGTTTCCAGGTGACTCTGCCCAGGGAATCCATGGGGTGTGCCTTGCCCCCACCCCCACCCCACCCTGGCAGCCAGCAGTATGCAGCTGCAGCCCAGCCAGTGGTGTAAAGGAGCCAAGCACAACACAACCCGCCAAGCTCCAAGACAGAGAGGGGGCTATGCCATCTACAGTAAGGTGAGCAGATTTTACCATTGGTAAAGCGGGACAAAAGCGGGACACCATTGATAAAACTCATATTCTGGCGAAATAGCCGCATGGCAGCCGAAAACTGTCTACCCTAGAAAAACGCTGCGGGACGCAGGAAAGATTGTTCAAAATCAGGACTGTCCTGCCAAAAGCGGGACGTCTGGTCACCTTAATCTACAGGGCTCCCCTGCCATGGTGGCCCCTGCTGCTCACCGTCACGCTCTGGTAGCCCTTCTGGCACGCCAAGTGCAGTGGGGTAGACCCGTGGTAGTCCGTGGCGTTTACCACAGCACCACTGGAAACCAGGAGGTCAATGAGGGATGCCTGCCCTGCAGAAGAGAACTTCACAATGAGAAAACAAGAGAAGCAGCTCTCTGGACCGGAACCATATGCTCACGTCAGTCCTCCTCCCTGGGTCCCACACCAAGAGGGTGGCTGAGACAGTACGCTGAGCTCCTGCGGAGGAGGCCCCGCTCAAGCCCACGTCGCAGCAGCACAAGTCCACGGCTCAGCGAGTCATCAGATGGAATATTGCTCAGTCACTCAACATGCACGTGATGAGGAGAAATATAGCTCTAGGTTACTAAGTATGGCTTTTCACGCGAGAGCCTTAGCTATGATCACAGTATGGTACTCACACAGGAACAGAGAAGGAGACTAGCAGATGAGAATAATGAGCTCAAGCAGGCCCTGCTCAGGGAGCTATATGTGAAAGAGCTGCTTGTGCAAAAGAATGAGGGTGAGTCTGGGACACCTTGTCATTCACATGGGAAAACGAATGGCAAACGTATCCTCATCCCACCCCTTACACAAAAATGAGGTATAGAAGAAATTTTTGCACAAGTGTATTTTCACACAAAGCAAGATGAAATAAAATTGCATTGTCCAACTATTGGTAAATTAGTAGAAGTACAAATGAATTCAGCATATTTTAAAAAAACAAACTCACTGCCATCGAGTCAATGCTGACTCGCAGTGAGTGACCCTATGGGACAGGCTCAACCTGCCCCTGTGGGGGGGTTTCTAAGACCGTCACTCTTTTTTCCAAGGAGAAATATTCTGTATTGCCATGTGCCACAAGCCTAGTACAGAACGGTCTGATCTCCGTGTCAGCAAATGCTGTGTGTGGACATAAACACAACTGTGCCGGAATTCTGAACAATCATCAAAATTCTCTCTGGGGAATAGGAGAATGGCATGTTTCTATCTTTAGTGTGCCCTTTACAAGACAGTAGAACACCCAGAACAGAATGAAGAATGTCCACGCATTGCCAACACTGTGGCCAATGACGCGGAACAAGGTGTGTGGAGACAGTAGGACCTTCACTGAAAACAATGAAACAGTCACTTTTTACAAGCAGGGCTTACAAGAACCCCCGGCTGCGCAGTCTGAGTCCTTCTCATGCCTCGGATCCCAGCCTTGCTGGCCCAGCATGTCGCCGGGGCAGTGTGAGGCTGCCTCCACCGTGGGAGCACGTGCGCTTGCTCTTCCAGCCAGCGGGGGGCACCTGGGCCACAAAGGCCCACAACAGGTTTGTATCGCTCCCCTTTCCAGTGTGCCCAGAACAGGGACCTAAGTCTGTCGGACCTCTGTGGGGTCCCCCTCAATACCATCCCTACACCCCATCAAGAGCACATACCACAGAGAGCAGCCACGTGGAGTGGTGTTTGTCCCCTGTCGTCTCTGGAGAACGGAGTGACAACAGAAGGATCATTCCGCCTCCTAAAACAGCGAACAGGCAGAACAAACACCATGGGTGGCACGGCGAAACCTCCCCGGCCAGGCTGGGCATGGCCGGCCCCTCTACAGAAGACCGCGTTTGGAACGGCTCCTCGAGAGAGAGGCTTGCCTTCACCGAGGTAAAGCAGAGACGACACTGCCGTCTCGGTGCGACAGCACAGGAGGCTGAGGGGCGGTAAGGATGCCCTCCTCCCTCACCATCACACGGCAGGGCAGTGGACACCGGCCCGGGCCATGTCTCCTGGTCCCTGGCAGCCACGGGGCTCTTACCCAGCAACGAGTCTCTCACAGTCGTCACAGAAGCACAGAGGGTGGCACAGCTTTTGGACGGCGTCTTGATCATGGTCCTCTTGGCTCAGAAGTCTCTCGACTTCTTTCTGGTTCCCTGACGCAATGTGCTAGAAGGCATCGAAACTATTATCAATACCAAGGCATTACTCATTCTTCTGAGCGTTCTTCCCCAAAACACATAGCCAACAAGCTTGTCCATGAACTTGATTTGCTCTCTGGGATTTCCTTCTGAGACTGTAACTGTTCACAGGAGTAGAAAGCCCTGTCCTTCTCCTGCAGAGCAGCTGGTGGTTTCAAACCGCCGACCTTGTGGATCCCAGCCCAATGCGTAACCATCACACCGCCAGGGCTCCTTCCATCATGATACTCCTCTTTTATTCAAGTGAGGAGCCCTGTGGTGTAGTGGATTACACACTGGGCTGCTAGCCACAAGGCCAGCAGTTCAAAGTCACCAGCTACTCCATGAGGGAAAGGTAAGGCGTTCCACTCCTGTCAAGACTTACAGCCTCGGGTGAAGGGAGACGTGGGACAGTGTAAGATATGACAAAATAATAATTTATAAATTATCAAGGGTTCATGAGGGAGGGGAGTTGGGGAGGGAGGGGGAAAAAAGGAAGAGCTGATGCCAGGGACTTAAGTGGAGAGCAAATGTTTTAAGAATGATGAGGGTAACGAGTTGTAGGAGCCCCCAATAAAATGACTTTTTTAAAAAGACTTACAGCCTCACAAGCCCTCAAGGGCAGTTCTGCTCTGTGAGGGTCACTATGAGTCAGCCTTGACTCCAGTTTCGTTTGGGCTGTTCATGTGAGTCAGAGAAAAACGAGGCTGTCTGCACCGGCAAAGATTTACACACTCAAAAGCCCTAAGAGCAGTTCTACTCCATCTGCAGTTAGAATCACTATGTGTTAGAACTGACTACATGCCAGAGGGCTTGAATTTTGGTATGCTTAAATTTTCCATAATTAAAAAAAAAAGCCCGATGTGAGAAAATACTTCACAGCACTAAGAGCAGAGGAATAGGATTCTGACACCTCACAGGGGGGTCACTGTTGGCCCTCTCCTTGTTTATTCTAACGTAGCCTCTGTCAGGGGTAAACGAGGAGACCTACTACAGAGGACCTCACCCCCAGGCAGTCCTGCAGGCCAGATGCCCAGCCCCCTGCTCTGGATGCACCCCACAGGAGTCATATTATCTCCCACGGGAGGTTCTCCTGGGAACCTCCTTTGGATCCAGGGAGCCAGGAAGCATCAGCAGTCTCCCAAGGTTGGCAGTCAGCTCACTATCTGTGCCCCCGGCTGTCCCTATGCCACATGACCCACCACTGAGGCCGGCGCTATGCCTGGGGAGTGCACACACAAACTTGAGATGTGGGGTTCCCGGGTGACAGGCAAGCATGGACTGCGCCCGGGCACAGCCTCTTCAGCTCCCCCAGTGGGCCATCCAGCCTAGCAACAGCACAGCACATGGTGGGCGTTGGCACATGGGAGATGGTGGCAACTTTACAACCTCTGAATTCCTGCCACCCACCTCTGAGTGCAAGATCAAGGTCACTGTACCCAAAGAGAGGCCCAAAGGTGGAGTGCTCCTCACACACTGCCCAGAGGAGGCCTGGCGTCTAACCTTGAACAAGCAGTCGATGGGAGTGGACGTCATCTGAGACAGCAAGTTCACCCTCTGTTTAAGGAACACTCTGTCACCAAAGCCCTCGGAGTCCTGCAGGGAGAGGGCAACGAAGAAACACGCCATCCATGGTCCAGGTGTCACCAGAAAGCAGAGGTCATCCAAGACAGAGGGCCCCGGGAACTCCCCTGGCCACTTCTCACAGGACTGGAGAAGGCAGCCCTCCCGGTAGGTGAGGGGAGCCTCCTCCGGCTGGGCTGGGAGGGGCTGTGCTGCTTGGCACGCTTGTATGTGTGGAATGGGGCACTTCAGTGTGGCATGTGGCATGTACACAGCATCACCTTCCAAAGGGGAATGTGGACATCTTCCCAACTGTCCTGCAGCGCCCACCCCCCACCCCCTCTCAAATATTCAGCCTGCCTACTTTACCTGGAGCCTACAGTCAAGCCATCTCACGAGCTGGCTTGGCTCCATTTCCTGCAGTCCACCAGCAGGAGAGAGAGGGCCTTTACCTTTCGACACACTTACTAAAATAATGGACAACATGAGCTCTGGCCCAAAGTCCATTAAGACACTAGGAGAATTCCTGACACAAGAATTAGCAGACCTCTTCTGCAATTTCTAGGATCCTCCCCACTAATCCCACCCCCCACAATTAATAAACCCATGTCTTCATATGAGCGGTGACGTTTACCTAGATACAAAAAAATCGAGAGCCACATTCTCTGTGAGATGATTTCTAGCAGGATGCGTCACTTTTTACTGGAGCACCTTCGTCTACTGTGCCCAATACCAAATTCGCTTCCTGCGCTAGATCTGTTCTCCGCCCTGCCCCGCAGCCAGCTGCTGCCAGAAGTCAGCAAACCCTGTCAACTCAGAGAGAGAGCTCTCTCCTTACATTCAGAGAGAGAGGGAGCCTGCGGTGGAGGCAAAGTCCTGCACACACTGCCCCTGCCCTCCCCGAGGACAGGACGGTTCACGCAGGAAGTGAACACCTGAACACCGCGTCAGTCATTCTGCCTGCAGGCTGCTCTGTGTGCTCCGCACGCTGCCTTACAGGGTGATTTACAGCGGCTTTGGGTAACAACTAACAGCAGTTAGATTCAGCCCCTTCACTCTAGATAAGCTGACGTGGAGCGAGGAGAGGCTGCAGCTTCAGGGAAGGACCCGAGCCCAAGAGTGGGCCTGTGGTCAGCAGCACTATTTGGGAAAGGGCTCGATCCTACTTTTCAGAGACGAAGGAGTGTGGGAAACCCAGGAAAGTGAGGAAGACCGCCCGCTCTGCCCCCCGTGAGACGGGCTGACAGTGGCTGTGACAGTGGGCTCACACACAGCCCACCACGGGAGGATGAGGGGCCACAAACAGGCAAACCGATCAGGAGCCAAGAGGATGACCAGTCCTCGGTCCCTCCCCCAACACCCACCCACCCCCACTGGCCCTTCCGTTCTTTTCTCAGTGAAACCAGTCATCCCAGGAATGCTGCTTTTCCCAAGGCGAGGCCCTTCAAGGATAAGCCAGCGGTGATTTTATCTCAGGCATGAGGTTCCTGCAAAAGAGCCAAGCCCGTGGGAGCCAGAGCGGCTGGGAAGGAGGTGGACGTTCCACAGGGAGAACGCCAGAGAAGCCGTGCGACCCAGGACCTGCACCAGGCCAGGGCGGGCCTCAACACTGTCGCTGTGTTGGGTTGAAGACCGGCTATTAAAACAATCGGATGTACTATGGCCAGTGGGTCCCATTTCCAGACACTTCCTTGGGCTCTCTCACTAACGAGGGGCACTGAACTCACTCGTGGGCGCTGAACTCATTCGTGGGCTGGCTGGGCCAGCACCCTCACGCTGATGCCTGGGCAAGGAGGCAGTGGGGAGCCACCCGGCAGGGCAGAGCAACTGCCAGGACTGGACATGGAGCCCCACAGGGCCGCTCACCCCTCCCCCCCTCCCCCGCCTCCTGTCTGCTGGGGACGACACAGGGAGCCAAGAATCCAGAGGCCTCATCAGAGGGGTATGTGGGGACACCTATCACTGCTCAGAGCCACCCACCGAGGGCAGAGATATGCTCACGGGCAGTGGGATGGTTCAGCCCCAATGTGGGCAAGAAATAAACAGATTCACCCAAAGGCCAACAGCAATACTGAACACACACCAAGAACCACACAAAAACTGCTCCCCCACTCCCCCCCTTACCCCCATTCCCCACCCCCCGCCCCCGCCCCGTCCCACTTGGAAATTCTGACGTATAAGTAGGTGTACAAAGCTCACTGGTACTTATTGTCCTCAGGTCTCAGTCTTCCAGCCTTCGTGCCTCAGAAAATGGAGGAGGAGGGCTTTGCTTGGGGGGCAGCAAGGAGAAGGGGGTCACGGGTCCAAGGGGCAATCAGAGACACCGGCCCCTAGAGGCCAGGCTCCTCTGCTGGGTGGTGGCGCCCAGAGGGCAGTGGCTTCTCCGAGCAGGAGAGAAGGGGAGGAGCAGGGGGTGGGGAGAGAAGGGGGCAGGGTGTCCTCCCAGGAACACAAACAGTAAACACCCCTGCTGACGCCACCAGCCCCACAAGCTCCAGGAACTCAGCAAGAGACAACTCACACCCGGAGGTCGCGTTCTCCAACAGCCGGAAGGCAGGCAACTGCGCATGTGCGCGTGCTCCAGAATCGCTCCAGAATCTCGGTTATTTCCCCAAGCGCAGAAACTAACTGAGGAAGGAGCTTTCCAGAAACACCATGGCTACTCACACCTGAGATGGGAGGGGCAGCGCTAGTCTGACCTGCACACCAGCAGGGGGCTGAATCAGACCCCAGGCAGGAACAGAAGTGAATTCTTCAAGAGCCAAGAAACATGGACTACACGTCCAGCAGGCAGGAAGGAGCGCAGATTTTGGTTAAAGATAAAATTATAGATACACGAGACATATAACAAAATGCTAACAAAAGCTACATTTTATTTATCAGCAAATATTATTAATAATCAATACTAGTCTTTTAATCAGAAAAAAATTAATAAAGCTTTTCTTTGGGGGGAACAGCATATAAAGCTATATAAATAATCTCAATTGTGGAAAACATACACCCACAGGAGTATGTAGTGCAATGGATTTAAGACATTTTTCTAATTCAAAGAGAAATACCTCTCTCCCAGATCAACCTTCCCAGCTAACCAGGACAACAATCATAGGCCTCTAAGTCCTAAAACTGCATCCACTAATGGACTCACAGACCCCTGGTGGCATAGTGGGTCTATGCATTGAGCTGCTAACCACAAGGTTCTAGGTTCGAACCCACCGGGTGGTCACTCCACTGGACATGAGGCTGTCTACTTTTGCAAGGATCAACACTCTCAGAAACCCGCAGGGGCAATTCAACTCTGTCCTACAGGGTCACCACAATGAGTAGGGATGGCCTCAAATGGCCTCAACAGCCCTGGGTTTGCAACGTCACGTTTCTTGGCTGCCTATCATCACCAAGAAACCCACAATCACCATTCTGGGGCTTCCTTCCCTAAGCAACTACCTTCTCCCCAAGTCCTTTCTGAGATGATGGGAGGTGAAGGGCCATGCATCCCAGTGACAACTCACCAAATTTTACAGCCCGCTGAGTGCTGGACGTTCACTGGGCTGAGGGCTGTCAAGAACCTGTGCCCCCAACCAGCCACGGCTGATTTCTTCAGAAATCACTCACCATGGCCCTGCCCCACCCACCAGCTCCAGGACCCCATCAGATCCCCCAGGTCCAGAGAGACAGACAGACAGAGACAAAGAGAGAGAGAGAGAGAGAGAGAGAGAGAGAGGGAGGGAGGGAGGGAGGGAGGGAGGAAGGGAGGGAGGGAGGGGCAGAGCAGGAGGAGGGCTTACTGGCGGTTTCCCAGAGAGGCTTCCTTGGCGGATGTACTCAATGGCGGCCTCCACGGAGGTCAGGCAGTACCCCAGCTCATCTTTTGCTGAGCTGCTGAACCGGAAGTTTTTGATGTAGCTCAGATTGGCCATCCTAGCAGAAAAAAGGGGAAAGCATTTTATCACTGTGTCCCACTGCTGCAAAAAATGCTATCGTCACAACCCATTTGCACCTGGGACAAGCTCCCAGGGCCGAGCTTGGCTCAGGACGGGGTGTGAGCCCTCTGGGTAGCCCTGCCTGTGTATTCCAAGTCAGCGTGTGTCTACAATTGAGTTGATTCTGACTGGTGGCACTGGGAGTTAGGCATTGGGCCACTTAATGACAAAGTTAACAGTTCAAACCTACTAGCCACTCCTCAAGAGGACCATGGGCTGCCCGTCCCCATAAAGCTTTAACACCTTGGAAACCCTATAACGGGTTGCTGGGTCAGAATCAACTCAATGGCAGGGAGTGTGTAGGATGGAGGGGTATGTGTGTGAGAGTGAGAAGTTATTTACCTAATCTAAAACGGAATCTCTTTCCCCTGGCACATCTATGAAGTAGGAAAAAGGAAGGGGGAGCTACAGCCAACCGACAGCCAAGAGCCACACAGTAGGTGCTGATCTCGACTCACCTTTCTCTCCACAACAACCCAGTCTTACAGTGTGAGTCTCCCCGGGCTCAGAGCGCTCGCCTGGGGTCCATAGCCGGTATGTGACCAAGCCTTATTTAATCAGCTAAGAGCTCCAGATGCTGCTACAGTTGGAGGGAGTGCCCATTACTTTCAAAAACGGATGCAGAAATGAGTAGATAAAGGGTCACCCTTGTACCTCATCAACATGTCAGGTGAAAAACCCCAGTTGCGCATAATTGCACGGTCCCCTCTAGACTGGGTCATTGGCACTGTCTTAGCAAGACGGGCACCGTGGTGTTGCTTCCTGCTGCTCACAGAAGGGTCCTTAACTTCAACAAGATCACTCAGAGGCGGGCTTTGCTGAAAGCTCATAAGATGCCACTTAATTACAGCTTCGCTTCATTTACGTAAGATGACTGCCAGAGGAAAACTAATTTAGTATTATCGGGCTCAAACAGTATGGAGCATTGTTATTAAATTATGAGCACAAAAAAAGTGATTTAAGAAGAAAACCAAAGCACTGTCATCAGCTGGCTTGATCGCTACTAGGGAGTGTGGGCCGTCAGGAAGTACAATGACTTGTTACTTTGCTGGAAGAGGCTAGTATTTAGGAAGCTGACCATTGTCAAGTGAGCTGTGAGGATCCTGTGGGAAGAGGATGGGCTTTGGGGCCAGTGACCAGCTGTGTAGGCGCTCTGGTGGTAGTGGTTATGCATCGTGCTGCTACCCAAAAGGTCAGCAGTTCAAAACCACAAGCGACTGCTTGGGAGAATGATGAAGTTTTCTACTCCTGTAAAGAGTTACAGTCTCCGTAGGGCTGGCCCCACCATGGGACACAGCATCCCCACTGAGTCATGGTCACCCGGGGGACAGCACTGGAAACACAATGTGGGAATAGTGCATGGTCTGGCCCCATCACGCTGGGGCGAGGCACTGAGGGCAGGCAGCAGAGCAGCAGGGGGAGCAGACTGATGAAACACCCGGGGAATACCAAAAATAGACTTGGGAGACAGAGTGAGGCACCCCATCAGACTCGACTGGAAAACACTCATAAAGGCCAACAAACAGACCTTGAACTATTTATAGGCTTTTCCATTTTTGTCAGTGGCTTTCTTTTTGTTATTGTTATTCTGTGTTTGTTTTGTGCTATTGTTATTGCTTTGTTGGTCTTGACTTCCTTTGTTGTTTTACTCAGCTTTGCCTGGCTTTTGCACTTATTAATGTCTCTGCATGCCTATCTAGATAAGATAGGCGGGATAAATAATTCGGAGATGAAAAGAACAGGACCAATGGTTCTGGGGGGATACAGGAGAAGGGAAGGTGAGAGAAAGTAGGGGGGGGGGGACCAACCAAGGGACAAGGGAACAACAAGTGAGCTAAAATCAATGTTAGGAAGGTCGTAGGATGCCTAGTGGGGCTCAATCAAGGGCAAGGTAGCAGCAAGGAGTTACTAAACCCAAATGAAGGCCGAACATGATGGTGGGACAAGAGGGAAGTAAAAGGAAATAGAGGAAAGAACCAAGAGGCAAAGGACATTTATAGAGGCCTAAATATAGGCATGTATATATATAAATATACATATAATGAATAGGGAATAGAACTATGTACTCATATCTATATGTTAAGAACTAAGTTTGCAGATGGACATTGGGCCTCAACTCAAGTACTCCCTTACCACAAGAACACCCTGTTGTAACAATCCTCATTCTGTGATGCTCACCTTCCCAACACAATCACTAAAGATAAAAATGGGTGCATAAGCAAATGTGGTGAAGAAAGCTGATGGTGCCTGGCTAGCAAAAGATATAGCGGCTGGGGTCTTAAAGGCTTGAAGATAAACAGGCAGCTATCTATCTGAGAAGCAACAAAGCCCACATGGAAGAAGCACACTAGCCTGTGTGATCATAAGGTGTCGATGGGATCAGGTATCAGGCATCTAAGACCCAGAATAAAACAATACCCAATGTGAATGAGGGGGCACATGGAGTGGAGACCCAAAGCCCATCTGTAGACAATTGAACATCTCCTCACAGAGGGGTCATAGTGAAGAGATGAGCCAGTCAGGGTGCAGTACAGCATGATGAAACACACAACTTTCCTCTAGCTCTTTGGTGCTTCCTTCACCCCACTATCATGACCTCAATTCTACCTTACAAATCAGATTATACCAGAGCATCCACACTGCTATAGATAAGAGCTCGCAACACAGGGAATCCAGGATAGATAAACCTCTCAGGGCCAGCAATGAGAGTAGAGATACCAGGAGAATTAGGGTAAGGTCGGGGGAGAAAGGTGGAATTGATCATAAGGATCAACCTAGAACTCCCTCCCAGGGTGACTAACAATTGAAAAGTGGGTGAGGGGTGATGGAGGATGATGTGAGATATGGAAATAATAATCTATAACTTATCAAGGGTTCATGGAGGAGGGCGAGTGGGGGAGGGAGTGAGGGGGGGATGGGGAGCTGATATCAGGGGCTCATGTGGGAAGAAAATGCTTTGAAAATGATGATGGCGGCATATGTGTAAATGGGCTCGATACATTGGAGGAATGTATGGATTGTGATGAGAGATTAAGAGTCCCCAATAAAAGTATTTCAGAAAGAAAAAGAGCTACAGCCTCTGAAGCCCACAGGGGCTGCTCTCCCCTATGCTACAGGGCTGCTGTGTACCAGCACTGACTCGGTGGCAGTGCGCAGTGAGATCTGTACCGTGCTCTGGAATGAGAAACGTGAGGGCTGTGAACCACCGTGGTTCCCATGTAGGAGGGCAGGCTCATGGGAGGAGCTCAACTAAAGGCAGCTCTTCCGGAGTTAACCCTGGGTCAAGTGTTGGGCTGCTAACCCGCTGCAAGGTTGGCAGTTCACAGCCCCCAGCTACTCCTGCTTCAGAGAAAGGGGAGTCTGCCTGCTCTGCTCCGTAAAGATTGACAATCTGGGGAAGCTTGTGGAGCTGTTCCATTCTGTCCCCTGGGGTCGGGTCGCTGCGACCAGAGTGGGCTCTCCCTACAGGGAGGCTGCAGACTGGCGCTGCCAAAAGCAAACATGTGTGACCAAGAACATTACCAGTTGGGGATCTCCGTTTTCACGAGCAAGTATAACAGGACTGAGAGCAGGTCATCAGCGCACACGGTCTCCAAGTTAACTGAAAGAGAGAGCAGGTGTTCAGAGGCTGTCAGACTCAATGGCCAACACACAGGCCAGATCTCCCCCCACCATCCAAGTCCGGGAACCACAGGGTGACAAGAGGACCTGTGGCTGCACATCGTGTGGCATGAGCATGTGTGTCTCCTGTCTGAGGCTGGATTCAAGGGGGTAAAGAACGCCTGGCATTTCCAGAACAAGTACAAAAGGTGGTACCTCTAAACAGGCCGCCCCATCCCACCTCACATACAGGGCAAGGGCCCCGGGCAGATGGAGGTAGGCACAAGGCAAGGCTGTGCCCAGAGCCTTCACCAGAAACTACCTCCTCCTCCCCGCTTCCTGAAGTCATTTCCACTCTCCACACCCACAGAGGCTGATACCCATGCCTGGTGTGACTGTTGTTTTCACAGTGGAATCCCATTTACATCACTCACACACCCAGTCAAGAATTCAAATGGTCAAAAGAATGACCCTAGATGTCTTTTCCCCAGAGACACTGCTGCAGATGCTTCCTGGGCACCCTCCCCAGTGTCGGCACGCACCCCGGGGTGAGTGCGCAAGTCATCCACCTCCCTCTGTGCTGGCGGGCAGGTGCCACAGACCCACTCTGCACTGCATTCAGTGGAACCTGCCCACAGGCTGGCCCTATCCACGCAATTGGGAAGCAATTTGGGAGAGGGGACAACCATGTGTACATGTCACGGGTCTGTCTCATAGGTCATTTTCTTACTCCAGTCACCCCGGGTGACAGCCTCGGAGACCCTACCCAGGTCTGCCATGAGGCAGAATGGACTCCAGGCCAGGGGGTTGAAACTCTTGCCCAACAGATGCAGACCCGCCCTCCCAGTCAGAGCCAGCCTGGTATGCCCATGCTTGGTGCCCTGGCTGAGCAGCCCCGTCTGCCTCACCCTTGCAGGCTGCAGCACTGGTCCTTGCAGTGGGCACTCGTACCCCTGCAGGCCCCATGTCACCCCTGCTCCAAGGCAGACTCGTAGTCAGTGTACCCCTCACCGCCCCCCGCTGAGTTACTCCCCATGGGCCCCCCCGCAGCACACACCTCTCTGGCTAGGAGACTGGGTGATCAGCTGCATGGCCTTCCGCACACACAGCAGCTTCTGCTGCGGGGAGGTGCACTTGTTCAGCTGGCCCAGTGCCCGCTTGGCCCGGGGTATGTTGAAGCTGGAAGAGAATTCATGGAAGGCCATGTGCTGGGCCCTTTGTCCTGGATCTGATAACATCATCTCCGGGGACACAGGGAGGAGAGACCAAGACCCAGAAATCACCTGACTGCAGCCTGGGACAAAACTCGGCAGGCTGAAGGCCCACTCGGGCTGTCAGGTGGCCCGGGTCCACCTGAAATGTGGGCAGAACTTTTTTTAAATCATTAGCCCCAGAGAAGGGGGGAAAAAAGTTCACACCCAAACCCTTAATTTTGTGGCTTCACGACACTTAAATCTTCTCAAAAGCTGGTACCATCGTGGCCAGGTCCCCATGACAGGCCGGTGAGAGAGGAGCTGTCTGTCTGTGCCGCCTGGCTGAGTGACATGCCCCCTGGAGACTGGCTGTACACAACCCACCCTCTAGCTCTATCCAGCAGGAGGGTGACAGCAACAAGCGAGTCACCTGCAATTTCAGCCTTTCATCTCCAGTAACCTCAGGAGCGCTGCTGAGGCGCTGGCTCACAAGTTGGCTTGCTAATCGCACGCTAATTCAAAGCTACCGGCTCTGTACTCCCGTAGAAAGTTACAGCTTCAGAAACTCCCAAGGGCAGTCCCACTCTGTCCCACAGGGCCACTCTGAGTCAGCATGAACTCGATGGCAGTGAGTTTGGTTTTGTTCAGTAATCACTGCACCTCCCACAGTCCTGAGAATCACCTCTCTGGCCCCTAGGCTGCTGGGAGCCTGACCAGAGAGGGAGGGGCAGCACAGCCCCCACTGGGCCCAGGTCCTCACCTGAACTCCGGCTTCACACCAATGTCCCTCTGCTGAAGATCCTGAAGGCTCCTTGTGATTTTGTTGAAGGCCGCGTCCTAACAACAGATTTTAACGAGGCTTCAAATGTCTCTGCAAGGCCCCGGATGAGGCTTGCATCCCAGGCACAGGGGACCTAGAGCCTACCTCACTTGCCTCCATGGTCCCCACGTACTTAAAGATCAGGTCATAGATGTTGTGATGGATGTACATCTGTGAAACCAATGAGCCCCCGTCAGGGTGAGTGTTGGGGAGCTGGGGGCTCCCTGCAACCACACCACCACCACGCCAGCCCCCTCGTTGTCACAGCCCCCTACCTCCACAGCTTGTTTCATCAGGCTCATCTGGGCCTCCTGCTTGGCAAGCAGTTTCTAGAACAAGAAAAGCAGTTCCAGAGCTCGGGCCAGCACGAGCGCAAAAGCTGTAAGGCTCACACATCAACGCCTGGCTGGGCTTACCAGGTGGGAGTCCCGCAGGAGCTGCTGGAGGCATTTGGTGTAGAGAGCGTTCACGGAGTCCTACAACACAGAGCAGAAAGAGACCCATCACCCTTGCAGCTGGGGCCCACATGGCTCCACCCACAGAGCACAGGCTACAAGTACTAATGCCAGCTTCTTTTTTAAAAAATGTGGCCATCACATAATTTCCTGTCAACTTGAGTGAAGGGGTGGGGTCTAGCCTGTCAATCAGGTCACAGCCAATGAGGCCTCTATGTGGGCATGGTCTTCTCATGAGGATTCGAGGAACTCCTGTCTTCCTCCCCGGAGGCGGGACACACACTCTCCCCTCTAGACATTCCTGCTGACAAACCACATGGAGCTACACTGATAGAACCGAGCCCTGGAGCTAGAGGAGCCACGTGGTGACCCACACCAGCGCTGAGATGCTACCACCGCCACTGGATCCACAAGACTCCCCACCCACTGGCCTGTGATCTTCCTGCATTTGGCGTCATTGCATGTGTTGCGTGAGTCTAAAGAAGAATTTATAGACTGGTATTGGACACGTGAGCTAATATCGGACTTAGGGACTTGATCTGGACTGGGCTGGGATGTTTTCTTGATATGCAGTTACTCGTTGATTTCCAAGTTCTCTACAGTGGCTTCAGTGACGTTTCTAATTAGGCTTGCCCCGCGTTCCCAACAGGGAATGCAGCAGCCCAGTTTCAGAGCAAACCGAGCAGCCTGCTGGTGGCCCGAGTTGGCCAGCCAGAGGCCTGGGTGCCCGAGGCGTGAGCCGGCTACGCACTATGTGGTGGCGCAGGCTCTTCCTTTCACACTCTCGGAACGTTCGGTGGAAGGAGGCGATGTTCCGGTCGAAACGCTCCGAATGTCTTCCCAAAAAGTCTCTCACATCTTCGATGGTTTTCAGGGAAAAGGGATCGAGGGGTGTTAAAGGTTCATCTGAAAAAGAGAGACAGAGGGTCAGGCTGGATGAAGACACCACTGCTTTCTGATGAAAAGAAAAAAGGCGTCGCACTCTTTGCCACAATCTACCAAGACCAGATGCTCTCGGTGCCCCTCACTGCCATCGAGTCAAGTCCGACTCCCCGTGGACCTGTAGGACAGGGGAGAACTGCCCTTGTGGGGCTCTGGCCCTGTAACTCTTCAGTGGAGTAGAAAGTCTCATCTTTCTCCCACGGAGCATCTGGTAGTTTCGCACTGCTGACCTTGCGGTGAGCAGCCCAACGCAAAATCACTGTGCCACCAAGGCTCCTTTCCAGGTTCCAGAGACCTTGTTTCCAAGATCCTGCCCGAGTGCAGCCTGGTTACGGGCCAGGGTGGGGTCTGGAGAGCATGGTCCCCTGGAGGCCCTTTCCTGAGCCATGAGCATGACCTGCGAGGCTCAGGTACAGCAGTCCCAATTCCTGGCAACAGGCCTCGCCAAGAGTCTCTGGTTGCACTGGACACATCAAATGTTACCTCAACGTCATGGGCTGGCGGAGAGCAGTTATTCACTCCGAACGATGGGCTCTTAAATAGGCCTACAATGAGGCTGGCAGAACAAGCCCTCAGGCCAGGGACACAGCCACCTGTAGCTCCAGGGGTGGCATCAAGGTCAGAAAGAAGTCCGGGAAGCGCTGCCCCTGCAACTGTGCAGCACCCAACGTGTGCAACTGCCCACGGCAGCCCAAGCTACACCTCTCAGCCCAACGAGACAACAAGACTTCGTATTGATAAGGGCTAGAGAAAACAATCAGAGACAGTGACACAGATTTTTAACGGGTTCTTGAATATTTTATGGTGAGTTTGTAATGAATTCTACAGGTATATTTCTCTAAGCCAGGGATCCTCCCGCCCCTGGCTGCCCCCTGCATACCTGAACTCTCTCTCTTTTCCAAAGGATGGGCTATGCACAGTATACTGAAACTCTCCTCTTTTTCATTGTAGAAGGTTTCTTCAAAGAGAATTGGCACTGAGAGAAGACAGGTGAAGCCAGCTCCGAGTTTAATCCTGTTGCCCTGGATGGCGACATCCTGGAACGAGAGAGCCACCACTGTGCCACCAGCCCCTCCTAGCCCACCGCTGCCACGGCACTCAGCCAAAACCTGGCCCACCTCCACTCCACTCAGGTTTGCTGTGCACATTTTGGCCACCTTTGTTTTCTCTCTCATCTCTTCTGTGTTGGGGCACAGAACGCTTCTTTCCTATGTTGGCCCTCTAGCTACTACACAGTGCCCTGATCCCTTCTACACAGTACAGCAGAAAAAGCACACAACGGCACCTCGGAGTAAAAGACATCCTGTTCCTTTGGGAACAAAATCAAAAGGGGAGACCTTCTCTGATCTGGATAGGACCTAAAGAAACTGTGTTCCCAATTGGGTGGAGCTGAAGGCTGTGCCCTCCGGTCCTCTCCCTGGCTGGTCAAGTCACAGCCACTACGGCTCGTGCTGGCCTCAGAGGGTGCCTGAGGCAGCCCAGCCATGATGAGCCACATCCCTCTGATCTCACTGTACATCTAGATCCCCGAAAGAGAGCCGAGAGTCTAACAAGTGGTGGCGACGCTGGTGAGCAGATCTGTGGGAGGGCAAAGGGTTGCTGGGCCTGACCCCATGCTTCGGAGCCCTGGCTCCAGGCCCTTTCCCTCCCCTCCTTGGGGCCCAAGAACCTCAGCGACTGAGTCCGAGGCCAGAGGCCAACCCCTGCATCCGTGAGGACCTCGCCACCCTGACTGGAAATAAGGAGGGGGACAGAGTCAGCACTGACTGGATTGGAGTTGCCCTTCCCTCCGAACCCACCCGCCCCCCATGTTCACGGGTTAAAAAAGCACATTCCCTAAAGCTACTGAAGGTGTGCTCCTCCTGAGAGAGAGCAAATGCCCCTGTGTGGCATTCCCACCCCACAGGCCTAATGGCAGCCTAGTCACAGGTCCGCACCAAGGTCAGTCCGCAGAACCAAGCCACGTCACGGAGACGCACACACTGAGGGGCCGCACTAGACGTGCGCGAACTAAGAAACAGAGTAACAACACAATGCGTGGCATGGCATGATCCTGGGCTGAAACATAACAACTGGCCATAAAATGAAGCACAATGTGTATGTACAAATTGTATGGCGAACATACACTTTGCTTCTACACTGTGGTAATATAAGTGAATGTTTGTTCTTAGGAAATGCATACTGAGTCATTTAGAGGTAAAGAGACGTGATGTCTACAACTTAACTCTCTGACGATTTAGGCCAAAATAGTATGTCTAGAGATGAGAGAGAACACAAAGGTGGCAACAATATGGACAGCTGTCCAGTCTCGGGGAAGGGCCCACAGTGTCCTCTGTCCTTCACGGTGACATTCCGTGGGCTTGAGATGATGGCAAAAACAGAACGTCTTACAAACTAAAATCCACCCCTGAGGTCCAATTCGTGACCAAGAAGCCACTCAGCTGTCCGAGGCATGGGCTGACAGCTGACCGGGACAGGGGCCTTGGTGAGGAGAGAGCATTCCAGGGGTTCCCAGGCAGACGCAGGGGAGGGCAGGGCCGTCCCCTTCCCCACTTTCCGCCCAGGCTCTGAAGCAAAGGCAGGCATCCCTGCGGCCCCGTCCAGGCGCTGGGTGCGCACCAAAGAGGGAAGCTCTTCTTCCCTCCCTCCGTCCTGATGGACACGGAGGAAATGGTTACCTTTCCGTCTAAGGTCTGATAACGTTCTTCCACTGGGATCAAAACGTAGGACTCAAACTGACAAGTCGACTGGACACTGCTCGACAGGCTTCCTTTGCAAGGGACTAAGACCTGGAAGAGAAGAATCGGGACGAACACCAGACGTCTCGTTGATGACTTCAGCGAGCAGAATGTAGCCAAAGGCACTCCACTGAAATTGTTTGGGGGACCTACTGGCAGAGAGAATTCCTGGGGTCACTGGCCTGCCAGCTGTTGTGATGAGGCAGATGCCCTGCCCCCCAGGGCAGAGGGGCATGGCTCTTCAGACATGGGAGTAGAAGGCTGAGTCCCACCCTCACTGGCCCCTCTCCATAGGTAACCCCACGAGTGCCCTTTATTCTCAACTGCCCCGTTACAAGCATCACCAGGCTCAGAAATGACTCCCAAGAGGAGTCCAGGAAAGTGAGGCTAAAAAGTCTCATAAAAGTTCATCACCCAAAAGATCCACATTTGACCCTGAAGACTGTTCCTTTCTGATCAGATTTTCTATTTAAACCTAGTTTTAAAATAAAAAACAATAACCACTAAACAAACAAACACGGACGTGCTTGAAGAAAGCTTGTGAAAAACGAATTAAAGGTAATGGAGTGGACTCCTCTTGCAGCCCCAGCTCCAAAGGCCAGTGTCTCCTGCCTTCTCCGACTCAATCTCGCCATGGCTTCCTACAGCTATCGCAGTCTTCGTCCACCTCGTCCTTCGGGGGCATGGCGAGATTGAGTTGGCGGCTCCTTCCGCGCACCCAGCATCCATGGGGCTCTGGTGGCCTCGGCGTGTCCGTGCCGTCCGCTCGCTTCATGTCCTCGTCCTCCTCCGGGGACTATGGCGGCGGCTATGCAGGCGTCCTGTCCACGTCCGACGGTCTCCTCTCCGGGAACAAGAAGATCGCCATGCAGAACCTCAACGACCACCTAGCCTCCTACCCGGACAAGATGCGCACCCTGGAGACAGCCAACACGGAGCTGGAGGTGAAGATCCGCAACTGGTACCAGAAGCAGGGCCCGGGGCCCGCCCGCGACTACAGCCACTACTACGAGACCATCGAGGACCTGCGGGACCAGATTCTCAGTGCCACCATCCAGAACTCCAAGGTCGTGCTGCAGATCAACAACGCCTGCCCGGCGGCGGATGACTTCCGCACCAAGTTCGAGATGGAGCTGAACCTGCATGTGAGTGTGGAGGCGGATATCAATGGGCTGCGCCTGGTGCTGAACCAGCTGACGCTGGCCCGCGCCAACCTGGAGATGCAGATCGAAGGGCTGAAGGAGGAGCTGGCCTTCCTGAAGAAGAACCACGAGGCGGAAATCAGCAGCCTGAAGGCCCAGGTGCAGGGCCAGGTCAGTGTGGAGGGGGATTCTGCACCAGGCATCGACCTGGCCAAGATCCTGAACGGCATGAGGAGCCAGTATGAGATCATGGCCGAGAAGAACTGGAAGGATGCCTAAGCGTGGTTCATTAGCCGGACTGAGAACCTGAAATTGGAGGTCGCTGGCCACACAGAGAAGCTCCAGGTCAGCAAGACAGATGTAACTGACCTGCGGTGGACGCTCCAGAGCCTGGAGATTGAGCTGCAGTCACAGCTGAGCATGAAAGCCGCCCTGGAAGGCACCCTGGCGGAGACGGTGGCGCACTTTGGAGTCCATTTGGTGCAGATCCAAGTGATGGTAATAGCATGGAGGCCCAGCTGCGCGAAGCGCACTCTGACGTGGAGGGCGGAACCAGGAATACCAGAAGCTTTGGGGCATCAAGTCGCGGCTGGAACAGGCGCTCACCACCTATCGCAGCCTGCTCGAGGGCCAGGATGCTCACTACAAAGACCTGCCCACCACCACGGCCCTCTGAGTCCTGGGCTTCCTGCCCTCCTGCAGAAGCCCCGGTACCAAGGGGTGGAACCCTTAACCCCGTCTCTTCCCCAAGAACTTCCAATAAAACTTTACGGCATGAAAATAAAAAAGGTAATGGAGTCTTACCACGAATTTTTTGAAGCCGATTCATATCTACAGGTTTGACAGAGTATATGTGGTGCAATACATTTATGCTGCAGAGCATGTGGGCGAACAGAGTTATAAAAACTTGTTGTTGTTGTTGTTGTTGTCAGTTCCAACTCAGAGCAACCCTGTGTACAAGAGAACGAAACACGGCCTGGTCCTGCACCACCCGCACCATGTCCTTATGTCTGAGCCACTGTCGCAGCCCCTGGGCTGTGAAAATGCCTTAGCCGTGACCAACCATCTTGAGAGAGTGAGTTGCTGGGCCTGGGTGGCGTTCCGGACCAGAGTCTAGGGGTTCCACAGCCATCAATTGGCACAACATAATCCATTAAGAGAGTCCTGGTGGTGTACAGGGTGCTGGGCTGGACTGCTCGTTTCCAGATCGGTAGTGATCCAGGGGAAGACAGAGAGAGAGCAGGAAGGGGGTTGCGGGGGAGGCTTTCTGCTTCCGGAAAGACTTAAAGCCTCAGAAACGCACAGGGGCAGCTCTCCCCACGGAGTCAGAATTGGCTCAAAAGCAGTCAGTCTGGTCTTTTCGGTTTTTGTTTTGTTTTGTAGTCTACAAAGACGACGTCCTACATCCTGCTTTGGTGAGTCACAACTAGTCTTAAGAGCTTGTAAGCAGTCATTTAAGGCACTGGTCTCTCACCAATGGAGCAAAAAAGAGTGAAGAAAATAAAGGATGAATAGACCATGTGAGCCCCAATCTCTGCCACGCTGAGAGCAGAGCTAGATGGTGCCAGGCTGCTTGCTCCCTGCTCTGACGGGATCACAACAGCAAATTCTGGAGGTTTGTGGAATGGTATTCAAACTCATACGTGAGACCAGGCTGACTGGTCTGATGAGGACTGGTGGTGGCCCAGACACAATGGCCCTTAGACACCCTTCGATCTGGAACTGAACTCACCCCTGGGGCTCAATTTTGAGCCAAGAACAGCCTGGCCTATAAGGTGAACAAACAGTAACAGCAGGGAGACAGCACACACTTCAGAAGGTGCCAGATCCAAAGGGCAGCAGCCGCCCAGGGCGCACGCTCAGCGGGCCGTGCAGGGCACAGCGATAGGAGAGCAGGACCAGGGGGGCTGATAAACACAGGGTGGAAGCAGGGTAGGACGGCAATCAATGTCACAAAGCCAACGTGCATGAATTATTGAGGGCACAACCAATTTGCTCCGTAAACGTTCACTCAAATCTCAATAAAAAGGAAAGAAAACACAACGCATCAATATGCTGTCTACAAGAGACACACCTTAGACACAAAGGCAAAAATAAAGTGAAAAATCAAAGGACAGGGGAAATGTTGAGCAAAATGGCAGCGCAGGAGTGGGAATATTAATCTCTGATAAAATAGATTTTAAGGCAAAAACCAGCAAAAAGGACAAAACTTACTCAAAATCAAACCCACTGCCATCAAGTCATAGCAACCCCCTGTGGGGTTCGGAGACTGTAACTGTGGATGGGAACAGAAAGCCCAGTCTTTCTCCCTTGGAGCTGCTGACCAGGTGGACTGCAGCCCAACACGGAACCCCTCCACCAGCAGGGCTCCTGTTAGGACAGGGTAGAACTGCCCCTGTGGGTCTCCAGGACTGTCACTGTTTATGGGAGTAGAAAGCCCTGTTTCTTCCTGGGAGCAGCTGGTGATTTTCAACTGCTGACCCTGTGGTTAGCAGTCCGACACATAACCACTACACCACCAGGGCTCCTGTTACAGGAGACAAGGAGCCTCCTTATAATGATGAAAGGGTCAATCCAGCATGAGGACCTAATTATTAAAAAACAAGAAAAACTTAGTCATAATCACAGCTTTGTCTGGATGCTGATGCTGTTATGAATTGACTTAGTCACCACCACCACCCACCCCAAAACACAAACAAACAAATGAGTGTTGTACACCCTAACTTCTATGTCGGTGGTTATAATCCTCCTGGGGCACAGGTGGTCTGTGTTGCGTTAATGAAGCAGGATGTGGAGTCAATCTCTTTTGAAACAAAAGTGAGCTTCAAGGCAAGTTGGTAGGCAAAGACAGAGAAGAGAGACATCAGTCACAGCAAGAGACCTAAGAGCAGGTGCTCAAAAAGACAAGGATACAGAGGAAGCCTTCCCGACGGCCATGCCTTAGATTTGGACACCTAGCTTCCTAAACTGTGAGAAAATTAATCTGCTTGTTGTAGCCACCCCCTTGTGGTATTTCTGCTGTAGCAGCATTAGGCAACTAGAGCAAGTGCCATAAAGATCACAAAACAGTGTCTAGCACAGGCTGCCACCTACACCAGTCATGTCTCAGGGTGCCAGGCTCTCTCTAGGGGAGGTACACCATAAGATGTACCGAATTCTAAGCTGGCTCTGGGCACGACACTGACCAGGCATCAGTGACGCCAGCTTCCCACTACTATGTCACGGACAGAGCTCCACTCCCAGTGTTCTCTCTGCTCCGGCCCTGGCCACCAGGTGTGCATCTGTGTTTGCCTCCTTGTGCATCACCTTGGCTGGGCCACAATTCTGAATGGGTTACAGTTATGATGTAGACACCCCCCCCCATGATAAGATCTTGATTACTGTCACCTTGTTTACTGATCTTGGGAGCCATCAGCAGTCCGCCATCTTACCTCCTGACCTTAATACGTTTGTCAAATCTGTGATTCCATTCTTGGAAACATTTTTCAAACTCATCTGTTTGGATGGCTGACAGCACCTCCCTCGTTTTTTTCTTCACCCCTTCTACAGCATCAAAACGCTGTCCTCTCATGTCCCTCTGCATTCTCGGAAACAAAAAGAAGTCGCATGGGTCAGGTGAACAAGGTGCATAGGGCACGAGAGGCATGCTGCTTTGTGCCAAAAACCAGTGCATGGAGATGGCTGTGTGAGCAGGTGCACTGTCGTGCTGGCAAAACCAGTCTGCCACAAATCAAGCCTTTTTTGTTAGCACACTGTTACACTATCTCTTCAGAACCTCTAAAGAGAAAGCTTGATTTAACAGTCTGACCTGGTGGAATGAAATCCAAATGCACTATTCCCCTCACATAAAAAAACAAATGAGCATCATCTTGATCTTTGATTTCACTTGAGCTTTCCTTGGGCAAGGTGACAAAGGTGCCTTCTACTGGTTTGACTGATGTCTGCTTTCAGGGTCATAAGAACAGCACCATGTCTTGTCACCAGCAATGACCTTGGGGAAAAAGTCTGGGTTGCTTTGGAGCTGCTCTTTCAAAGCCCGGCATGTTTCCACTCGACGCTCTGTTTCCTGGTCCGTCAGAACCTGAGGCACGAAGTTCACAGTGACCCTTCTCGTTCCCAAATCTGCCATTTGCTGCACTGAGTTCCAAGATAGTCCAGATCACTTCCCCATCTCTCCAATAGTCTGTCGTCGGTCTTCAAACACAAGTGCACAAATTTTATCTACATTTTCATCCGTTCAGGAAATTGACTGACATCCAGAATGAGGTTTGTCATCAATCAACATTTCACCTTTTTCTGATATGAGAAACCACTCATACACTTGAGTTTTTCCCACAGCGCTGTCCTTGTAAGCTGTGTTCGACATCACAACAGTTGCTGTAGCATTTTTCTAAGGCAGGAAATGAAATTTCACAGCTGCATGCTATTTTCCTAAATTGGCCATCACAAAAAGCGAGTTTTGAGAGAAACCGCTTTTACAAAAAAACTCACTGTGACCAGAGAGAACCTACCCAGGCGATGCCTTGGGTGCACTAACCCTGAGTGAGTTGCTCGATGCTCGCCTGGTGGGGAAAATGTGCACTATGAAAGTTTTTTTCTGTTTTGATGGGGGGTTACCCCATAAAACATATATATGTATGTATATGCACCCCATATATATACATAACACACATATATGAGCTTCACTGGCCTTCACAGTCACTATTTAGGAGGAATCTCTCAGATTCAAGTGTACCTGAAAAGAAGAGGACCAGGCAGCGAAACCTTACAGAGCTCCATCCCATGGCAGCTCCACATAGAATTCAAGAGGCAGATCGCCCAGACACCGCTGCTGGTTTCACAGGGCCCGTCCATACCTCCTGTTCTGACACAGGCAAAGTGTGCGCAGTGAGAGTACCTGCTATACAGGACTTCTGGGATGAAGACGTGGGATCAGGACTGTGGCACAGCAACTGACTCTACATCGGGTGTAGGTCCCGTTACCATGAGAGAAGGCCCTTTCCCTACAGACCCCACTGAGCTCTGGGAGCATCCCATATTTCGCTTTGTGACACAGCACAGCCTGGAATTAATATGTATTTTCCCAAGGGTGTGGTCATCTCTCACACTACCACCTCAGCTTCAGCCTCTAACACAGTGTCCTGCACATTCAATAACTAGCTGTAAAACAGACAGATGGCAATGACTACCTTTGGTGAGCTTTAGATTATTAAATATTATTCTTTGGAAGCAACAAGGAGCTCTGTGAGTTATAAATCGGGCTACTTTAACCACAAGGTCAGTGTTTCAGACCCACCAGCTGCTCAAAGGGAGAATATAGGGCTATCTGCTTCCATAGGATTTACAGTTTCAGAAACTCCAAGAGACAAATCTACTCTGTCCTGTAAGATAATGATGACTCAATGGCAACTCAATGGCAGAACTGGCGGCAAATATTCACAGCACAGACGACCACATGCTTCTACCATGGAGCGGCTGGTGACTTTGAACCGCCACCTTTCAGCTAACAGCGAATGCTCTGCCCACTGCATTGACAGGCCTTCTTCAGAAACAGCCTGAGTCTCACATGTTTTTGGATACAGAAGGAACTTTATTTCTGAGGATTTTTGTTCCAAACTTTTTATTATGAGTTAGGTGAGGGTTTACATGAAAACACAGAGGAGGGGCAGGGAGCAGAGAGGGGGTGTCGCTGGGAAGTTTGAGAATTCATTTAAGTTGTTTGATGCAAAAATGATAATCTGATAGGGACATCTTCATGACAATAAACTTTTTACTGACCTCTAAAAGCCAAAGGGATTGGTTTTGTCCCAAAACCAATCATGAGCACCAGAGGGGCGCTTTGAAAATGAGGCCCCTGGTGGTGGGGGGAAGGCAAGGTGCAGTAAGAGCAAGCTTTCATTTTCCAGTGAAATGTGCCAAAAGGCAAAAAAACAAAACAAAACAAAACAAAACGGGGTCAATTAATCATAGGGCAGTGGTTGAGAGGTCAGAGGAACAACTGAAGCCTGACCCAGCGCAATCCCAGAAGGCTTCCTGAGGGAAGCACCTCAGACGATCCCTCTGCATGCATGCATGCACGACACAGGCTCTGGAAGCTGGTTAAAACCGGGCAGGTCGGCAACTGACTTCCTGTAAAGGTAACTTGAGCCTGCCACACTTCCGGGATCGCCAGTGCTGCTGGATCTGCGCCTAGCACAGAAGGACAACCGTCCGGACAGGTGCACTTACAATGCCGTGGGTCTGGGCCACCATGCTGCCCAAGTCAGAACGCCACTTCTGAAGAGCCAGGTAGAACGGGTTCCTCAGCAGGTCCTCATCATACACAGCCATAGGGGCTCCCGAGGCCCCGGCGGGCTTCCTGGAGGAGGGGGACGAAGCGAGACATGGTCAGGCTTCTAGAACACAGAACCGTGGAAACGGCATTCCTTTAACCAGAAGACCAAAACGACTCCACCACACACTTAACACTCACTCCGGAAATATCAAACACAGCCCACCAAATCAAAGATGATTTGTTTATTGGTTAAACACATGCATTCCATTCAGGAAACCTTGTTAGCTCTCAGTGCATGGAAACATACCCAGGGATACTTCTGAAACAGATGCTACATATCTTAATAGTATAAGAGTATAGAAATACAGATATAAGAGTACAGATATACAAGTGTCATCTTCGGGTGTCATAATGTGCGTCATGCCTATTGTTCTAAAAAGTCAATTTTACTTTTTATTATTTTTATTAAATACTTATACATTTTAATGAAATAGTTTATGCCTATACACAAGAAAGTGAGCCCGGTGAAACCAGAAAACGAACCACACGGCCAATTGACATAATAGAGGGAAATAATACATTTCAGTGTTTTTTTAAGTCACCAAGTTTGAGGTTAGTTAGAAAGCAAAGGCTGCCTGAAACATCATCATTTCCCAGTGTAAGATAAAAAGATAGTTCTCCATATTGTGTGTGTGTGTGTGTGTGCGGGTGTGTTAAGAATCTTAAAGTTTTATTTTTCATCTTTAGGTCTTCAATCCATCTGGATTTTTTTTCTGTGCCCCAAATCAGGCATCTAATTTTAATTTATTCATATGGTAGGTCTACTGTACCATCATCATTTTTTTACATAGTCTACCCCTTTCACACAGGTTGATAATGCTCCCTTTGTCATGCTCCACGCTCCCACACATCTCTGACATGTTTCTGGCCTCTGCTCTCTTTCAATGGTGTGGCCCAGGAGTCAACAAACTTTTGGGACACAAGAGCCAATCCTGTCCCTCACAACAATTTAAGAAGTATTTAAGAACCATAAATATATATATATATATATTTTTATATGTCTTTTAAAAAAAATCATTTTATTAGGGGCTCATACAACTCTTATCACAATCCATACACACATCAATTGTGTAAAACGCATTTGTACATTCATTGCCCTCATCATTCTCAAAACATTTGCTCTCCACTTAAACCCCCGGTATTAGGTCCTCATTTTCCCCCTCCGTCCCCGCTCCCCCTCCCTTATGAGTCCTTGATAGTTTATAAATTATTATTTTGTCATATCTTGCCCTGTCCGACGTCTCCCTTCACCCACTTTTCTGTTGTCCATCCCCCAGGGAGGAGGTCACATATAGTTCCTTGTAATTGGTTCCCTCTTTCCTACCCACTCTCCCTCTACCATCCCCGTTTCGCCACTCACACCACTGGTCCTGTAGGGCTCATCCGCCCTGGATTCCCTGGATTTTCAGTTCCTATCTGTACCAGTGTACATCCTCTGGTCTAGCCAGACTTGCAAGGTCGAATTCGAGTCATGGTAGTGGGAGCGGGGAGGAAACATTTAGGAATCGGAGGAAAGTTGTATTTTTCATCATTGCTACATCACACCTTGACTGGTTCATCCCCTCCCCGAGACCTCTCTGCAAGGGGATCTCCAGTGGCCTACTAATGGGCTTTGGGTCTCCACTCCGCATTCCCCCCATCATTCACTATGATAAGATTTTTTGTTCTGATGATGCCTTATACCTGATCCCTTCGACACCTCGTGGTTGCATAGGCTGGGGTGCTTCTTCATGTGGGCTTTGTTGCTTCTGAGCTTGATGGCTGTTTGTTTACCTTCAAGCCTTTAAGACCCCAGACGCTATACTTTTTGATAGCCGGGCACCATCAGCTTTCTTCGCCACATTTGCTTATGCACCCATTTGTCTTCAGTGATCCGTTCGACACCTCGTGATCACACAGGCTGACCATAAATATATTTGTACAAACAAATAAAGTCACCATTATCTGACTAATACCACATGTACATTCCAAGAGAACTGTTTGCCTGCCCTTGATCTACTCTAGACTAGTGTTTTCCAAAGGTCATGCAGCCCCCTGGAGGGGATGCTGGAACAACTGGGGAGGGACAGCAGCAAAAGCAGATACCTACACTTTATCCTGGATTGTGGCTACAGTTTTTAATTACCAGAAGGACACTGAGTAATTTTTTCTTTTTTCTTTTTTCCTAAAAAGGGGGAAGTAGGCCCTATCAGTTTGGCAGCCTCTGGGCTGGACCAACATTGTCTAAGAGAAATGTGAGAAGAACAGTTTACCACGAGAAAACAGCTAAGCAATCTTGCAGCCTTTTTTTGCTGTCCCATGCCTTTACACTCTGGTGTGCATTCTATATTAACAGAATTTTTCAATTAGTATCAGCCACAGTTAGCCAGTGGCTATTATACCAGACAGCATCAGTCTTGACCACACTGTTTTACATCACAACAGTTTCATAAGAGACCTTGACATCTTATAGAGTCCACACTGTTCTCCAAAACTATCTGGTTCTTCCTAGCTCCTTATACTAGCACATAAATTAGAATCAGCTTGTCCATTCCATGCAAAATTCTGTCGGAATTTTTATTGAAGCTAACTTGTGCTGGACTACAGAGTCATTATCTTTATAATAAGGAATATCATCCATGAAAATGGTACGTCTCACTGTGGCTTTATGTCCTTCAATTACATTTTTGCCATCAAAACTATATATGTACCTTTTAAGATGCATCATTTGTATATTTAGTGTGCCAATCTGGGTTGACTAGAGAAACAAATCCAGAGGCACTCAAATATGTGTATAAGAAAGAGCTTTCTATAAAAGAGCAATTGTATATTAAGAAACATACCAGCCAAGTCCATAAGTCCGATATTAGCCCATATGTCCGATACCAATCTATAAATTCCTCTTCAGACTCATGCAACACATGCAATGACACCAAATGCAGGAAGATCACAGGCCAGTGGGTGGAAAGTCTTGTGGATCCAACGGCAGTGGAAGCGTCTCAGCACTGGCAGGGTCTCCATGTGGCTCCTCCAGCTCCAGAGCTCTGGCTCCATCAGCCTCTCTCCATGTGTCTTCTCAACATGGATGTCTCACAGGGAGTGAGCATGTGTCCCACCTCCAGCGAGCTATTTATCTACTTAGAGCCTCCAAACGAGGTCATCAAGCTGTGACATGATTGACAGGCCAAACTCCACCCTTCACTCTTAAGTCTCAAATTGGCAACAGAGTATGTAACTACCATATTTAGCATATGCTTCGTTGCTGTTATAAATGGACTTTTTCATTTTAAATGGGTTATTGTAAGTAAGGTTTAAAAGGCAAAAAAAGCCAAGTAGACTTACAGCACAGTCATACTCAAAAACAAACTCCCTGCCAGGGAGTCGGTGGTGATTCATAGTGACCTTCTAGGATTGGGTGACCTTCCCTGTGAGTTTCTGAGGCTGTAAGTCTTACAGGAGTAGAAAGCCCCTGTCTTTCTCCCTCGGGGCGGCTGCAGTTAGTAGCCCAAGCTATAACCACTACATCAGCAGGGCTCCTTACAGTCACACTGTACAGAAAAAATGAGAATCCGTAGAGAGCAGATCTAAAATCACCATCAGAGCTGTGGCTTAGGAAGCCAGCTGGCCCTGGTATGACTTATGATCTTAGGTCTGTGAATGACTGATGGAAGACTACCTATCGATGGCTAATCATTAAAGGGAACAAACTGTTTTAAGGCTGGTGCTGTCCAGAAACCACTGTGTGCGAATGATGGATGCCCTGGGGCCATTCATAGAAACAGGTGTGTGACACGTTTTAAGAACAGTCTACAGCTGACCTGCCATTGTTCCTAGCCTGTTCCCCTTGTCATACACCACCCTGGTTTTACTAAGCCATTAGGGGAGTCTGCAAAATGTACACAGAAAAGGAGACCAGGGTGCTAGCCATGTCAGGCCACCTCTCTGAGCCTCCACCCAGGTCTGCGTGACAGGGACCACTAGCACCTGTCCCTGCAGATCTCCCAGGAGGCTCATGTACCACCCCCTTTACTGTCTTCACCCTACTGCACACCAATACACCACCACTTACTGCTAGCCCACATGGTGCATTTGTAAGGATGAGAAAAGGCAGCCCCTCTTCCCGGTAGGAGCCATGGTGGCACAGTGGTTATGCAGTTGGGCTGTTAACCGCAAGGTCAGCAGTGCAAAACCACCAGCCACTCCTCTGGAGAAAGACGGGGGCTTTCCAGTCCAGTAACGAGTGAGTCTCTGAAACTCACAAGGTAGTTCTAACCTGTCCTGTAGGGTCCCTATGAGTTGGCATGGGTTCAACGGCAGTGAATTTGGTTTGGTTTTCTTCCTGGTGGCTGCAGCTTTAGGCCAGGACATACAGTTTGCTAGGCAGCTCGCAGGCTGGCTGTTGGCCCCAGGGCACCACTCTCTAGCCAGGCACCCCTTGTGCAATGAATAACCTACACAACTGTGCCCAGTGACCCTACTGTTAATGTTTGACATGCTCCTTTACATGCCTGGCTCCTTCTAAACCTCAGGGAGCAGCCACCTGCTGCTTGATATGCAACAGCAGTACTGCTGCCCACAAAGAGATCATCCTAAAATATTTAAATTGTAAAAATAACTGCTCTATTTAAAACCTTGCAAGATTATATTGTCTGACATAGGTTCTTAGACTGAGGCCTTTTCTAATTGAAAAGGAAAATGAGAACATTAGCAAATATATACTAAAGAGCATCCATGAACCTTCTCCTGGATGCAATCAGATAAATGAAAAACAAACAAAAACCTGAATGATTCTCTCTGACTAGGTAACTGTGCTCCACAGAGCCTCCGTGGGAAAGCAGCAGGGAGTGTGCCTCCATGTCTTATAAGCAATGTGGCCTGTGACACCCAAGAAAACGACCATCATCCGGCATATCCCTGCCCTAAGGAGAGCGGTCACTGTGATAGACTGCGCCCCCCTTTTCATGTTCATAGCCACTACAGGTCAACAGGCAACATGAGACCCATGTGGGCGATAAAGAGACTGAGGCTCTGGGAGTTTCAGCAGCTGACCCAAGATTCCATCAAACTCACAGAAACCACGTTTCTGACTCATGGTGACCCTACAAGACAGAACAGAACTGCCTTTGTGGGCTTCTAAGACTGTAAATCTTTATGGGAGCAAGCAGAAAGCTTCATCCTTCTCTGGCAGAAAAACTGGCCGTTTCAAACTGCTGACCATGGATTAGCAGCCCAATCCATAGCCCACTACAGCAGCAAGGCTCTGAAGATTAAATGGAGGCACTTTCTGCTAACACCTGTATGAGAGCTGACAAGCCAGAGGCACTGCACAGGGAGGGGTATACACAGAGAGCAGTTGGAAAGTGGTGCCTTCACTCCGCTTTAAAGCACCCAATCCCACACCTAGGAGGGTAAGTAGGAAGAGTAGGGCCACAAAACCACAGGCATGATTTACTACACAGAAGTAACAGACGTAACGCTGTTTCTCTCAACCCAGCTCAGTGTAAGTCTGTACACTTCTGAGGGTTCAAATCATCTTCCTTTTGAATCGTCCTTGAATTCTGAAAACTAAAAAGAAAAAGTCGGAAAGGGAAGATCAGAGCTGTAGGGGGGATGGGTAAGATTTCCCAAAGACGGGGATTCACACAGGACACCTTGCTACCCTGGAAGAATGGACAGGTAACATTTTTGGATGTTTGGGGAAAATATTCATTATTGCAACTTTCCCAGTCTTTCCTTGCCAGTACAGTTTTCAATTTTCTTAATTCTTCTTCCTAGTAAGCCCCTGGGGATGATCTTGTATCCTGAGAAAAATCTATCAAGATTATTTATTTGGAATGCTACCAAAAAGAGTCTGCATATCCTTCCGAGCTGACCTCTTTGCCTTGAATGGAGCTGCCCAGCAGATCCCCTCAGAAGCCACTGTTTGGATCAGCCCTTTTCTTTTCTTAAGGTGCCCTAACGAGAAACCAAGACAAGGGTCTTACTGAGAGAACTTGTATGTAATCATTCACTGCCCACAAGGGCATGCTCAAACATTGTGTCTGGAATAAACCTGTGCACATATGAACTGAAACGACAGCAATGCTTTGTAGCTTGCCCTTGTATGTTATCAACTTACTCGGGCTAAGTCCCTGGTTCCAGACTCCCCTAGTTGTTGTATGGAGTCCTAGTGATATAGTGGATTAGGTGCTGGGCTGTTACCAGCAAGGTCAGCAGTTCGAAACTACCAGCTGCTCCATGGAAGGAAGAGAATGCTTTGCACTCCTGTGAAAGAGTTACAGTCTCTGACTCCACAGGGGAAGTTCTGCCCTGTCTTATAGGGTCGCTAGGAGTCATGAGTGAGAGTGGCTTGGGGCCAGTCATGATTTTGTAATTTTCATTCCCTGACCTATGGTACAAAATGTCATTTTTCCTCACTATCAGCGGAGCGGCCATTTTTACTTTGTGAATTTGGACGTCTTCTTGGTCTGAACTGTCTCCATCCCATTTGCTTTAACTTTAAAGCAAACTTTTGTCACGTTGCTCAATGACAAACCCATCCCTTTTACCACTCTGCCTATTGTGTCCAATAAAATGCCTGGAAAGGGGGTTATTTCCTAAGCCACATGGGGGAAAGTCACCATGGCAGACAACCCGAGGCCCCAAGCGGAATTCCCTCAGTCCAGTCAGAGCTGTCCTGGTTGCAGGCTCTCCTGGGAACAGACTGCCTTCCTGCATGAGGTCCCTCTGGGGATTCAAGAAGGGCACTGCAGTAAAATGTCTGCAGATAGTCTCCCCCTGGGTCCCAGGGGCAGCCAGGCAAGCAACCAGGCATCTGAACTGGACTGACTCACACTGTTATTGGAGCCCAGGCAACCTAGGACGATGGGTCATGTCAATTTGCTGGGACAGTCACCAAAGAGCAACGCTCTTCCTAGTCCCTAACACAGAACAAAAGTAACAAGAGCAAAGTGGCTTCTAAACAAACCCACACGAGACAAGCTGGGGCACTGGGGGGGGGGCGTGGGGGCTGTTCACGTTGGGAAGGAGCACTCCACCTACTAGAACCACCACGCCCACCCCCAAGAAAAACACGAGTATGGCTTCCCAGGAAGAACCACCAACCTAGCTGTGAGGCAGGGAATGTGCACCAGAAACAGCAAGTACAGCCCAAGCCCAGGTAGAAAACGGTGCAACAGGAAGAGAGGGTAGAGGACGTTCCTGACAGAATACCAAAACCAAAACCACACCAAACCCACCGTCACCTGTCAACTCCATCTTAGAGACCCTAAAACGGGTTTCCAAGACTGTACATCTTTAAGGGAGCAGACAGCTCATCTTTGTCCCGAGGACCAGCTGGTGGGTTTGAACCACCAACCTTGAGGTTGGCAGTCCAGCACTTGCCCAAGAGCACCATCATAACAGGGACTAAAGTTCAGGAAGCAAGAACAGGATTCATGTGGCCACTGTGGTAGTTATATAATCTGTTGTCAATTTGAGAGGATTAAGAGTGAAGGGTTAGACTAATATCCCTAATCAACACTGATGCAAAAATCCTTAACAAAATACTGGCCAATAGAATACAAAAGATATAAAAAAATAATTCACCATGACCAAGTGGGATTCATACTGGGGATGCAGGGATGGTTGGTTGAACATACAAAAGACCATTAATATTATTCGCCACATTGATATAAAAAATTATAAGAACCACATAATATTGAAAGATGAGGAAAAAGCATTCGACAATATCCAACACCCATTCCTGTTTAAGACACTCAAGAAGATAGGAATGGAAGGAAAATTCCTCAGTGTTATACAAACTATATATAAAAACCAACAGCCAACGTGGCAATCAATGGAGAAAAGATGGAAAAAATTCCACTGAAAAGGGGGACCAGACAAGGATACCCCTTGTACCCACTCCTATTTAACATTGTACTGGAGTTCCTAGCTAACAACATAAGGCAAAGAAAAGACACCAGAGGAATTCATCTAGGAAGGAAGGGGTGAAACTATCATTATTCACAGACGATATGATTTTATACATTGAAAATCCCCAAAACTCCACAAGTGGAGTGCTGGAAGCGACAGAGGAATATGGCAGAGTGGCAGGATACAAGATCAACAAAAAGAAGTCTATCGGACTGCTATACACATCAGACAAGATCACAGAAGAAGCAAATAAAAAGGTAGTACCCTTTACAATAGCCAAGCACAAATTGAAATATCTAGGGATATATCTGACTAAAAAACCAAAAGATTTGTACAAGAAAAATTACAGATCACTATTACAAGAAACCAAAAATGACCTCAACAAATGGAAGAATATCCCATGCTCGTGGATTGGAAGACTCAATATAGTAAAGATGTCAGTTGTGCCCAAGGCACTATATAAGTTTAATGCTATCCCAATACAAATACCATCATCCTTCTTCAAAGAAAAACTGATTACCAACTTCATATGGAGAGGGAAGAAGCTCAGAATTAGCAGAGAACGCCTCAAGAAGGACAAAGTGGGAGGCTTGCTCTACCTGACTTTAGCACATGTTATACAGCCACAGTGGTCAAAACAGTGTGGTACTGGTATAATGGCAGATATTCAGACCAATGGAAAAGAGCTGAAAACCCAGAAATAAAAACATCAGCATACAGAAAACTGATTTTTGATAAGAACCCAAAAAATATCAAATGGGAAGCAGATGCCCTCTTTAACAAGTGGTGCTGGAAAAAATGGATATTTACCTGTAGAAAAATGAAGCAAGACCCTTACCTCACTCGCACAAGAATAAACTCAAGGTGGATCACTGACCTTCAGGTGAAACCCCAAACTATTAGGATCATTAATGAGGGAATTGGGACAAACCTGAGAACCTAGGCACAGGGAATACGTAGGCTATCAGAAATAGGGAAGGATACAAACACAGAAGAGGCACAAATTGACAAGTGGGATATACTGAAGGTAAATCACCTGTGTACATCAAAATAATTCACCAAGAGAATAATAAGAGAGCCCACAGACTGGGAAAACATCTTTAGCAATGACACATCAGGCAAAGGCCTTATTACAAAAATCTACAATACTATGCAAGCTTACAATAAGGAAAAAACTAATTGCCCACTAAGGCGATGGGCAAAGGACCTGAACAGAAGTTTCACAAGGGCAGATATCTGAATGGCCATTAAGCATATGAGAAAGTGTTCCCGATCATTAGCCATAAGAGAAATGTATATTAAAACAACTATGAGATTGTTTTAAACCACCTAACACCCTCAAAGATAGCCCAATTCAAAAAGTCAGAAAGTAACAAGTGTTGGAGGGGCTGTGGTGAGATAGTAACTCTCATCTACTGCTGGTGGACCTGTAGGTACATACAGCCATTATGGAAATTGATTTGATAAATGAAGATTGAGCTACCACATGACCCAGCAATCCCCTACTGGGCATATACCCAGAAGAGGCAAGAAACAAACCACGGCCAGACATCTGTGCTCCAATGTTCATTGCAGCACAGTTCACAACTGCGAGGAGTTGGAAACAACCCAAATTTCCATCACGGATGAATGGATCAAAAAACTGTGGTACATACATACAATGGAGTACTATGCATCCCTAAAATGCAGCGATGATCGAAGCACATTGCTGCATGGGAAAAACTGGAGTAAATCATGCTAAGTGAAATAAGTCAAGCACAAAAAGACAAATACAATATGAGTCCACTGTGGTTAGCTTAAAAACAAAAAACGGGGCATAGGGGAAAAGCTGCTATATACATACATCTCTGGGGTGAGGTCCAGCAACTATGGCAGGGGCCAAACCCAATCCAGGGATATATACGGCAGCCAACTAAATCAGAGGGGGAAAGAAAGGGG
>NW_022106189.1:1576649-1587862 GCF_000313985.2 Echinops telfairi | reverse complement strand
GCATGCACACTGCTACAGATAAGAGCCTGCAACACAGGGAATCCAGGATAGATAAACCCCTCAGGGCCAACAATGAGAGTAGAGATACCAGGAGGGCTAGGGGAGGGTGGGGGGAGAAAGGGTGAATCAATCATAGGGATAAAACTAGAACGCCCTCCCAGGGGGACAAATAATAGAACAGTGGGTGTGGGGTGCAGAGGACAATGTAAGATATGGAAAGAATAATCTATAACTTATCAAGCATTTGTGAGGGAAGGCAGGCGGAGGAAGGAGGGGGAAGAAATGGGGAGCTGATATCAGGGGCTCAAGTGGGAAGAGAATGCTTTGAAAATGATGATGGCGGCATATAAGCAAATGTGCTTGACACACCAGATGAATGTATGGATTGTGATGAGAGATGTAAGAGCCCCAATAAAAGTATTTTTTTTAAAAAAGAGTGAAGGGGTGGAGTTTGTCATTTGGAGGTGCTAAGGAGATAAATAGTTCACTGGAGGTGGGATGCATGCTCAGTCCCTGTGAGACATTCTTGTTGATAAGCCACATGGAGACAGGCTGATGGCAACCAGAGCCCTGGAGCTGGAGGAGCCACATGGAGACCCCTGCCAATGCTAAGATGCTTACAGCGGCACTAGATCCACGAGACTTTCCACCCACTGACCTGTGGTCATCCTGCATTCGGTATCATTGCTTGTGTTTCGTGAGTCTGGAGAAATTTTTGGAATGGTATTGGACATATGGGCTAATACCGGACTTGTGGACATCTGGCTTGGGCTGGGACGTTTTCTCAGTATTCAGTTGCTCTTGTATATAAAGCTCTTTCTCATACACATGAGTGTCTATGAATTTGTTTCTCTAGTCTACCCAGACTAACACAGGCACTGAGTGAAGCTGAAAAAAAAAAAGTTAGATGAGTCCAAGGAAGTAACAGGGGAAGGGAAGTCCACAGGGAGCGGGCAAAGTGGGGCAGAACAGCAAGGAGGCCCCCAAATGCTACCATCAAGACAGCCACATCAAACACCCCAACTGCATAAACCCGCAAGGCCCTTATGCAAGCAATATGGGGAAGATGACAGAACCTTGCTGTTATCTGGTCCCAGGCCATCTGCTTCCTCTTCCCTCCACCCGCAACTTTTTTGTATGAATTAGGTGGGGGTTTGCATATCACATCATCATGTTTGCATTCAGCGACTTAAGCAACTTATCACATCTCCTAATGGCCTGCCCTGTTTCCTTCCATCTCGCTCTGTAGTAAATGACCCTCCCTCCCCTTCACCACAGTTGACACCTGTCTACCTTCTAGACACCTGTCTACCTTCTAGCTTCCCCTACCACCCCAAGTGACCAGCAGCCACTTTCTTTGGGTATAAAAACCTTTGCTTGCTTGCTTTTATTTCAGTGGTCTCATACAAGATTTGTCTTTTAAGACCGACTACTTTCACTCAACACAGTGCTATTCAAATCCATCCCAGGCATGAGGTGTCTCAGTTTCACCACCCTCATTGTGTGTACGTGTCACAGTCTATCTCCCATTCTCCCACTGAGGAGCATTTAGGTCACTTCTATCTGCTAATGGTGTTGCAATGAACACAGATGGGCATGTATCTGTTCGCGCTACGTTCTTTATTTCTGGAGGGTAGACACCAAGTCATCTGCTTCCTCTTAAACATTACTAGTCTTCTTGGTCTGACCTCTTGTCCAAGAACAGGGTTCAAGGGCTCTGGCGAGCACTGCTCTCCACCTTTAAGGCTTAATGTTAAAAACTTAGGGCAGTCTCCCAACTAACCTGAGTGCAGAATACCAGAGCTGGAATCCAACACCCAGCTAAGTGCTTTGAACATGATGCCCTGCCAAAGTTGTCTGCCAGAATCAGTTTGACAGCTTTAAAATGACAGACAAACCAAACTGACTTTTTCATGGAAAACTGGAATGGTGGTAAATGGTAACTCTTATAAAGCTCCTTAAAAAGAGGCGAATTCCCACAAAAAGGATGTCTTCCCCTACCTGAGTTCCAGTAGCATAGAGAACAGCTAGTGGTGACAGCAGGCACCTCTGCCCAGGGGTGATGTGATGTTGCTCCAGGGACAGGAAGGCCTTGGGAGCCCTGGGACCAGTACCAGCCATTTCTGGGGAAGGTGTGTGCACTATTGGTTTGTGGTTGTCAACTGGCCTGCCAGTGGATGCGTCTGGGTAGTCCAGGGCCCTCTGGTGACAGACAGCAGGCGGCTTGGCTCAGCTGCAGCTCTGTGCAGGGGTGTCAGCCCGCCCAGCTGTTGCTTCCACACCTTCGCCTCCAGGGCCCTGCCTGGTCAAAGCCCCCTGGCCAGGGAGAACCCAGGTTTTCAGCTGGCTGGGCAATATTCTCCAGCTGAGTGAACTGGCCATTCAGAAGGAAGAGGCAAAAGAGGAAGACTTCCTATCCACCTGTTTCATACCCCACAGAAGCAAGCTGACATTGTCTGGTGCTGCTGTGTCAATTACCACATGGGTGAAGCATTCATGAACAGAAATTTAGTACTTCACAAGTCAGGCAGCTACAGAGTGAGAATTCAGGGCACCAGCTCTGTGCGCGGTGCTCTTACTCTCAGCTCGGGCAGAGTCCCTGTGTCCACTTGTCTAATACCACCCCTCCCCCTGGGTTCCTGTTCACCTCTGGGGAGCACATCTTGCCCTGTTGTTCATCATTTGGCTCTGTGCCAAGTCTGCTCCCTACATACCTCAAAACCCTATGTGGGATGGCCTTGTTAACCATGGAAACTCTTTCTCTAAATAGAACCACATCCAACAGTGTGGAGGTCATGCCTCCAACACATTTTGAAGGGGATGCAATTCAATCCATTGACAATTATGGAACCTATGGAATCACAGTCACTTACGTCCTCCTAGCCTGCGCTGTTTGTCAGACCTTTGGCAAACCTCTTCCCTAATGTGCTGTGGGCTGCTGAAACTGCTTGCCAACCGGAACACTAGCAGGTGTTACTGGAACCCAAAGGACCAGTCAGGACTCCTCTCTCCCAGGGGCTGGAAATCCACAGGAGAGGCTGAGGGCTATGGATGACTTGCTATGATCCTTCTAGACAGAGGGTTTGTATTCCTGACCAAATGAAGAGACAAATGTGAGGGGTGGGTGGCCCACCAAGGGAAGTAACTCAACAACAACAACAAAAACACACATAACTCACTGCCATGGAGTCGATGCTGACTCCATGCCCTGCCCCTGTAGGTTTCTGACATTGTAATTCTTTATGGGGATAGAAAGCCCAGCTTATTCCTGAGATGGTTTGGAACTGCGGACCTTGTGATTAGCAGCTCAATATGTAACCACTATGCTAGGAGCTTGTTAATCATGGAAATAAAGGGCATGGCACTACTGTGAGGGGTGGGACCATGCACACGTCCCCAGTGAGGGGACTGGTTCGTTTTGCCATCCCAATGAGCTGAAAATCAGCCATCTTAGAAGAAGACACAGAAATGTCACTCCCAACCATAAAGACGATCCAGGAGAGAAGTGTGGCCCTAAAATCCCTGCACAGAACCTCCTAGATCCGGAGACAAAGAGCTATGACACAAGAGCACAGTGGACTCCCAATCCAAGGTGCAAGAAAGCTGGGTGCTTTCCAACAGGAGGCTTGCTGGCATAGCGGAGTGCCTCCTGGGCACTTAATTGGGGGAGCTAGTTTTGCCCACCAATGGAGCTACAATCGAGCACCTTTGAGCTGAGGTTCACTGGCTGGGTGGGCATTTATCACAGAGCTAAAAGAGCTTTGTAATGCTTGCCGAACAGGGCAGAAACCATGTGCCAGAGAGGCACATGCCTGCAAGCATGTCTGAAAGGAAGCTGTCTGATCAAAGAACTGTTTCCTGTGTGTTCCCGATCTTGAATTGTAACCCACTATTTCCCTAGGAGCTCTGGTAGTATAGTGTTACTCGTTGGGCTGTGATCTACATCGTCAGCAGTTAGAAACCAACAGCTCCATGGGAGGAAGACTGGGCTTTCTACTCCCATAAACAGTTATAGCCTCAGAAACTTACAGTCAGCATTGACTTAATGGCGGTGAGTTTGGTATGTTTTATTTCCCTTAATAAAGGAGTCCTACAAGAGCCCTAGTGGTGTAGTGGTTATTTGTTGGGCTTTTAGCTGCAAGCTCAGCAGTTCGAAACCACCAGCCACTCTGAGGAAGGCAGAGGGCTTTCTACTCCCACAATGAGTCACAGATTCATAAATTAACAAGGGCAGTTCTACCCTGTCCCATAGGTTGCTATGAGTTGGCATCAACTCAATAGCAGTGGGTTTGTGTTGAGCTAATTGCTGCTAGCAGTTGTAACCCACCAGTCCTCTGCATGAGCTCCCTTGGAGAAAGATCAGGCTTTGCTCCTATAAAGACTTACAGCCTCAAAAACCCCCAGGGAGCAGCCCTACTTCATCCTAGAGGGTCTCCATGGGTCAGAATCAACTCCGTGGTAGTGAGTTTCAGTGTATTTCCCTAATAAACCCCATATTCGTGAGTACTGTCTGTGCGTGGTACGTGGTCACCGCAAGGAATTCTCAAGCCCAGCAGAGAAGTACTTAGTGTGTGCTATGGGACGGGTGGCTGGTGTCAGGAATGGTGAGAAGGCGGGAGGGTGGAGCGGGACCTGACCTCCACCCCGTAAGGGTCAGCCTTGAGCAGCTGATACTGAAGATCCTAATGCTCCTGTCACCTTGTGAGTTTAGAGGTTGGGCACCGCCTCCATACCATTTGATGCACGGGGCCCAAGCAGACGTACAGACTAATAACTCCAAACAAACAGGGCCCTCAGAGCTGACCAAACACAGTGGAAGCTGAAATGTGGAGGGCCCAACTGGGAGGGGGACGCAAGTACCAGCAGACTAGAAAAGCTCGGGGTGTACAATTGCCTCTCAGAATGACATCATCCTGCTCCTTGAATTGCCAGTGGAAGCACCTGGTACCCACTTCCCTGCCAGGGTCTTGGGAAGAAGGGCAGAAGCTCTGAAGGTCACTTGTCAGGGTGGACACAGATGGAAGAGACAACCTCAGACCTGATCTATCCAGCCTGATCCATTCTCATCCTGGTGTCTATTATCATGTGGGCTCTTCCTCTGTGCCTCTGGGAGAGCCAAGCTCCGGGACACCAGCCCAACCTTGGACACTCCTCATAAACCACACAAAGAGCCCCAGCAGAGTAGATGCCACCCAAACACTAAACACTGAAGACCCCACCATCACAAAAGACCCAGCAGCTGCCCTCATGAGGGGCACATGGCCCAATGGCCACAAGGCAGCAGCAACAAGATCTTGACTGCAAGGCTCTCTGCAAACAGTACCGCAGCTTCCCCAGCAGTGCTTCCAGCAGGGCTGATAGTAAGACCAAGATTGCCCAACATGTACGTTAGGAAGCTAGGTCTACCCAACTGCCCAGCCCTAACTGCTTTCCCGCAGTAGGAGGTGTTGCTGTGTCAGTGCCTGCACCCTTTCCAGCCTGTACCTCTGCCCCCCCCCCCCCCCCAAGCCCCCCCCCCCCCCCCACCCCCACACCCCCCCACCCACACACACACACCAACCCCCCAAGGTCTACCAGCACCGTCTCCCTGCTCTCACTCATTACACACAGAGCAAAGTGATGTTTCCATCACTAGTGTCTGTGCAGGTCAGTGGTTTCACCTTTGCTCCAGACACACACAAAAATCTCACCTCGAGGCCTCTGTGTACCTCGAAGTCTCCCACAACAGCATCTACCGAACCGTGATTAGTTGTGGGGGGCTAGCCACCCCATTTCCCTTCTTCCTCCCATTGGCCGGACAACTCCAACTTTCAATGTCTTGGTGCAGGCCCCACAGGTGGGCTTGGGAGAGAAACCAACCAGCAAGTGGACGACCCCAGTTAAGGGTGAAGCCCATCCCAACACCACTGCTCCACCAGGTGGATCCCCAAATGTTAACCCCCAACCAACTGCCGATCAGTGGATTCAGGATTCATAGCAACCCTGCAGGACGGAGAAACCCCCCTGGGTTTCCAAGGCTTTGGAAACTTTACAGAAGCAGACTGACACATCTTTCTCCTGCAGTGCAGGCTGGTGTGTTCCAGCCACTCACCTGGTTAACGCCTAAAGACTGTACTGCCAAGTCTCCTTTGAAACGTTAAAACCCACTGCCTCTCCCCAACGCAGGTGGGCGTGGTCTTACGAAAGCAAAATGGGGAATCCCTGTCCACGACACCCACAAACAGAAAAATTCAGCTCCCGTGCAGCCGAGGAGTCACTGAATGTGGTAAATCCTCAAGGAAGCCATACTCAGCACGCGGGTGCGACTGCACCTCGAGAGGCGGCCAGAGGGAGGGGCACCGTCCGGTGCGCGAGCCTGAGGGCGGGCCATTTTCAACGAAATGAACTGGAAGGACCCAAAGTCTACAGCACTTCTGGTGTTTATAGGTGTTCCTTAAGTAATCTTCATCCAGATGGGCCAGGGGGGTGGGCAGGCGCTTTCCAGCCAGCTCACACACCACTCCACCTCCCGTGGCATCCTCAGCACTCCAGGGGCCACGGCTGCCCGGTTTGAGGTTCAAGATCTCACCACACCCTCCTAGGTCTGGCCATCCTGCCCACTGTCCCCAAGTCCGAGCTCTCCGAACCGAGACCTGGAGGAGTTGGCCAGGAGCCGCAAGGGTCAAAGGGCCGTTCCTTGTGGGTCCCCACCCCACCTGACACCAGGGGCCGAGTATGCAGTGAACGCCCGGCCACCGACCCAACCAAGCGAACGGGGCCGGAACCTTCGGGGCCAGCCCGGGCCCGCCAGCCGGCCGCGGGGTGGCCTGGACGCGGCAGGGCGCTGGCTGCGGCGGTGAACCCCTCCCCCTCCTTGGTCCGGGCCGAGCCGGGCTCCCGGCCCGAGGCGCAGCTGTCCCGGGGGAGAGAGGCGCGGGTGGAAACCCACGGGAGGACACTTACTTAGAAAGGCTACATAGTTTCACCCCTGCTCATCCTGGAGCGGTGGCACCTCCCCGACGCTCAGCTCAGACCTTCGTGCCCACCACCCCTGCAGGACGGCTCCGCTTCACCGCCCACCCCCCGATTCACTCCGTGGTTGGGCGGGCCTTTGACTGGGGCTCTCGGTTGACCCAATGAGCAGCGGTCTCTGCGCAGAGTGACGCTTGCGCAGAGCAATCATTGGGCTCGGCTCAGTCAAGGGCGGGGCTCAGACACTTCCTAGTCAGGTTGGCCCCGCCTAGAGCCGCCGACTGCGCGTGCTCGAAACGAGAAAGCGCAGAACTGGGACTAGGGGTGGAGTCTAAAGCTTGGAGGTCTGGACTGGGATGGGGAGAGGTCTCCTGACCTGGGAAAAGCTCCGCCCCGCGTCTTAGCCTTCGCTACCAGTTTTGGGGGATGAAAGTGCACCGTTCTAGGAGGCACACCACTCCGTGACGGAAACGGGGCCTGGGAGTCGGGGTCCCAGGTTCCAGTCCCCTTGTTTGCATGAACACCCCTTGACTTAGGACCTCAGTTTCTCCAACTCCGTAAGTGGGGAGGATTGGATCATCTGACATTCCAGAACTGCCACAGGGGTACAGAGGAGGGCGAGACCGGGGGACGGGCCGACACGTGACCTCTCTGAGCGGGGCTCCGCCTACTGTGGTCCAGGGGTGGATGCGCCGGCCAGCCCCAGAGGAGGTGGGCGGGACCTAGGAAACCCGGCCCGGCCGCGTTCGGTAGCTGCTAAGGCGTCGACGCCAAAGAAGGATGGAGACCGCGCCCGAGGCGTTGCAGGGGGCCCCCAAAGAGGCGAAAGTCAAGCAGACACGCGACGTGTGACTCGGAGCGCGTCCGGAGAAGATGGACTGGAGGTCCGGAGGCAGTTAAGAGGGCTTTTGCTGTGCACCCGGCCGGTGGAGGCGCACGTCGCGGTTCCGAGCGAGTCTGGCCATGCGGAGCTCACGGGCCGCTCGACCGGTGGCGGGCGTCGGGACTGGTGGCTCCCTGGCGTGCTAAGGACGGGTCGCTGCGAGCGGCGCGGGCCACCCGGACTCCCCGGAGCGCACTGCCATGGCGAGGGAGGAGTGCAAGGCGCTGCTGGACGCGCTCAACAAGGCGACCGCCTGCTACCACCACCTGGCGCTGGCCGTCGGTGGCTCTGGCGACTCGCAGAACCTGCGTGTGGAGCTTCGCCATATGCGCCAGAAGGCGCTGGGGCTGGCGGTGACCGCACGAGCCGGGCTGACGGCCGCGCTGCGCGACCGGAGCCTGGGCACTGAGGAGCGCTCCGAGTTCGAGCGCCTCTGGGTGGCCTTCGCTGGCTGCCTGGACTTGCTGGAGGCGGACCTGCAGCGCTCGCTGGACTTGAGCGCGGCGTTCCCGCTGCAAGCGCCGCAGCGGCCGCTGGTGCGCACGGGCTTGGCGGCGCGTTCCTGCAGCACCCGGAGCCTGCGGCACCAGGCCGACGGCGACTTGGACGCGGCAGACCCGAGTGGGCTGGAGTGCGAGCTCCTCCAGGTGCGCGAGCTGATCCACGACATGGAGATGAAAGTCAACGTTCCGCGCTGGACCGTGCAGCCCAGGCAGGCGGCGGCCGCGGAGCTCTTGCCCAGCCTCGGTGCCTCCTCAGGGGGCGGCGTGTCGGTAGAGGAGCGCACGGGCCCCTGCGATCCGAACAAGGCCCTGGCCGCCACCGTTTTCAGCGCCGTGCTGCTGGCAACCGTGGCCTTGGCAGTGTGCGTGGCAAAACTGAGCTGACAGCGACCTGCCGCCACTGCTTCCTACCCTGGAATAGCCCTCCAAGAAGGACACTGGGGACAGGGGTGGGGTCTGGCATGTTTAAGGGGAGTGTGTGTGTGTGTGTGTGTGTGTGTGTGTGTGTGTGTTTCAAGCACACATCAGTCCATTCAAGACTTGGTTTCCTTTTCTGGCTTGCGAGGAGTTAACTTTGCGCCAGCCATCAGGGCTTTACAGATGAAGTCCGCAGGAGCTTTAATCCCCTATTAATAGGAGCCCATCCGTGACCCCAGGTCCCTCAGAGTTAATGGAATTAATGGGCTACTGCGAGTGCTGCGTGCTGTGGAGACCTGTTTACATTCAGTCCGCGCTGGGGCGCCCCCACCCTTACAGACATCTGTTTTGTTTTCTGGTCAATCAAATTGCACTAAGATGTAAGCAGGTTTTTATTACTTTAATCCTCTGGGGCCTGAGCTTAGGAGAGTGTGCAAGTAGAATTTCATGCAAAGTGCTTTCAATACGTGCCCAATTGCACTTCTTGGCAGAGTTTAATCCTTAGTCACCAAAAAGCTCGAAGAGTCTTGGCTTCCTGTTCTCTGGTGGCTTCCCAGGGTCTGACTCTACTCCTGAAGCCAGAGAAGACCCACAGGAGTCCTGCTGGGTTTGAGTCCACTGCACACACTGGCCTGCAGAGAAGGGCTCTGACAGCCGAGCTGGTGGCACAGGCTTGGGAAGGGCCACAGATCCTTTTAACTGGCACTTCGCTCCTTCTAGGGGGCTTATTTTTGTTCAGAAACTAGAGCAGAGTGTTTGAGCCGCCTTTAGGGAAAGCTGGTGAATCCTCTTTGGTGCTGTAATCCTATCTAGCCTCTGATTTGTTTGCTGGCCAGTAGGAGTGCTGCCTTTGAAGGAAGCTGCAGAGTTCAGTGACCTGGACACTGCCCCTGCCCCCTACATTGACAGTGACCCACAACAAAGGTTTTGGACCAATCAGCTCTGAGACTATGTCTAATTTTAACAGCGTTCACTATGGAATTTAAGAAACATTTTTTAAAAATTATAATTTGAAAGGAAAAAGATGTATAACCAATCACATCAAGTACCCTCAAAGTTTTTTTGTTTTTTGTTTGTTTGTTTGTTTGTTTGTTTAGAAAGAACATTTGACTACGAATCCATAGTGCCAATGGGTGTGAGCATCTTGATATTTACATGTGTACGCACGTGACTAAGGAGACATCTGAAAGTAGGTATTTGTTAAAGTGATCATCATGAAGGCAGGAACTGAAAACTACTGGAACTGCAGGTCTAGGTGGGCCCTTGGGTCTTTTGGAGCCCTGTGGCATAGTGGTTATGTGTTCAGTTGAAACCGCCAGCTGCTCCCTGGGAGAAAGATGACTCCCATAAAGAGTGTCAGTCTCAGAAACCCACAGGGGCAATTCTACCTATGAGTTGGAATCAACTTGATGGCAGTGAGAGGACTTGGGTCTTTGGGACTGGGGAGCCTTGATGGCATAGTGGGTTACATGTCCAGCTGCTAACTATAAGGTTAGCAGTTCAAAACCATCAGCAGCTCTGAGGGAGAAAGATGAGACTAAAGCATTACAGTCTCCAAAATTCTCAAGGCCGATAGGGTCACTATGAGTCCACACTGACTCTATGACAAAGCTTTTTTTGTTCTTTTGAAGGGGAAGGGGGTGTCTTTGGGCCGGTTGTATGTGGAAATGTATGATACACCATGGTATGAGAGTAGAGCCTGCCTGTGCCACTGCCACCTGCCACCTGTGGTCCACTGGCAGAGGGTACTCTGCAGCAACCTGGGAAAAGCGAGGCTGAGAAATCAGGTGCATTTAAACTCTGACGTAATCTGGAGTGAAATCCAGGCACTTTGGCTGAAAACTGACAAGGGTTTTTAAAATATACTCTTACTCCATAAAAGGAGAAGCGCCTAGGAGGTGGGAATTGGCAGTTTTTCTCAGGGAGCTGAGGCAACATGCTGTCCTGGCCCGTTCTTACAAGACCAGTTCTTACGCCTACCACCCCAGCCCACTTCCGCTCCTCAGCTCAAAGATTCGAAGGTCTCTAGAAAAACAACGTATTTGTTTGTTTGCTTTCAAAAGACTCATGAGGTCTTAGACTGATAAAACGTTTTATGACAATTAGCAATACAAGGATGTCCCATCTGAACAGGGGCCACTTGACTTTCACGCCATCAGCCGCCTGCCCAGGATCTCTTTGGAGACGAGGTAGAACAGTTTCTCTCTGTTCTTGACTCCTCCCCCCAAACAAAGCAGTTTGGTGTCATCCTCACCTTCTCTCAAGTCTCAGCTCATAGGAGAAGAAGCCGAAAGCATTTTGCAACCCAGAGTTAGAAAATATTCCCTAAAACCTAGGTCCAAAGGAATCTTGCTCTTTCTTTTTTTTTTCTTTTCTTTTTTAACATTTTATTAGGGGCTCATACAACTGTTATCCCAATCCATACACACATCAATTGTGTAAAGCGCATTTGTACATCG
>NW_022106189.1:1566168-1575595 GCF_000313985.2 Echinops telfairi | reverse complement strand
AATGTAGGCTCATAGATCTATTTCCCCATCCTCATATAATATATTTGTATATGTACATGTCTTTATCTAGAGCTCTATAAATACCCTTTGCCTCCCAGGAATCTTGCTCTTTCTAAGCTTTCTTAACAAGGTGTTTTTATTCAGTGGGGGAAAAATGTTCTAAGGAACCTACTAAAGAGCTAATAGTCCATCAGATGTGTACTCCATTCAGAGTAATGGGGGTAACAACTTTCTTGCTCTTCGTTATCTCGATACACTCTAGGTGTTTCTACGTGCTTGGGGAGTGAATACCTACTTCAGAGTGTCCTCTCCCTGAAATTAAGTGATAAAATGTTGCAACAACAGCAAAAAGCTGTTTTGCAATACACATTTATCTTCTGGACCTATTAATCTAAATAGCTCTTCAAATTTGGAAAATGTCAGCATGAGGATTACTTGACATTGTATAATAGAACTTGCGCCTCTTGTAGGCTGCTTTTAAGGAGATCTGTTATTGGTACTATGCATAATCCAGGAGATTGAGTTCTAATAGAAACCTGATTCAATTGAGGTGTTTAATATCCAAGTTATAAAGGAGCCTTGGTGACACTGAAGGATAAGGATCGGCTGCCAACCAGCTGCCCTGCAGTAGAAAGGGGACGCTGCCTTGTTCCCTTAATGACTGAGCCTTGGAAACCCTGGTTATGAGAATCAACTCAATGGCAGGGGTTTGGTTGGGTTATCAAACTTACTAATTTTCTAAGACTATTAGGACAAATGATAGGAAAACAACAAGAAGTTTCAAAGTGGTCAATATAAGATATATATGATTAGGTCATATATACCTTTGCAAAAGTAAAGATCCAAGTTGAATCACAGAACTTTGTTCTTTCCAAGTCTGTGCTTTTGTGAAGTTAAATGTGGGTGAAAAGAAGATCTCTCTAGGTTTCTCTGTGGAGCAAGCACCATTACTGAAAAGGCAAAACTTGAAAGCTGAAGACACTTATCACGGACACTTTTTTTTTTAAGGATGAGTTATGACCTAGAATGATTCATTCTGAAAAATGTTTGTAGAAGGAAAAAAATATGGTACAAGAGAAAAATCTGTTTGGAACTCAAATTCGAGCATGCGTGGCATGATTTGACTAAGGTTTACAGTGAGTGCGTGAAGGATGTGTGTCAAATGAGTAGTTTGGGTTGAAGAGAGCAGGTTTGCATGAAGCCCCCGAAAATGCTGCATTTTCCTTTTCAGTGTGATCGTTTTGTAGCGCCTTGGTTCCCTTTCAGAATGTAACGTGCTGTAATGAACGTGTTTTTAGGGGTGTGAGCCCCAAAGTGTGGGCCTTTGTGTCAGCCTGAGAAATGTGATTGTAGGACTCCCTAGTCTGCGTTTCCCTGGAAAGTGCCTCCACCCACTGCAATGGGCAGGGGCGCTGCCTGCTGCCTCTCTGGGAATACCTCAGAGAAGTCCCACTCCACCCTGTGCCTCTCAGTCTTCATTTCAAAATGGAGGGGTCCTGACTGATCGACTCCAAAGTCCCCTGCTAGATCTTACAACGTTCAACTGGATGCAGTGACACAGAAGGGCTTGTTTTGATTTGTTAGTTGGTTGGGCACCTACAAATGGAATTTTAGAGTTACTGAAAATAGTCTGCTGGAAAAAAATTCCGTAGTGATTTAAAAACAATGCAGAATGAGTTGGTGGACTTAATACAAACTAAGTATTTCTAGTTTACACTACTTAAATTAGATGAACAGTCCACATCCCAAATCCAAGAAATCCTGAAATGTGTCTATTTTAGCGAGCCATCAGGCCATCCTGGACTGACTCTGGGCAACTGGGAGTTGCAAAACACTGCCATTTAGCATGGAGGCAGGCTGGGAGAATTGGCCTCTCTTGGTAATGGCCGTGGCCTCAGAACGTGAAATGTATTATCTGCCTCCTGTCTGGCATGAGTTATTTTTGTTTCAGCAAGATCGAGGGTGCAATTAATGTCTTCATCTCCTTGAATGCTGCTCCTAACTAAAGTTTATCAATGATCATTGAAAACTGAATTACAATAACAATGCTTAGAACTTAGTGGGACAAGGCAGCTGTCAACTACTCTAATTTAAATATATCTATCTATCTATCTATCTATATATATATATTCTGAGTCTTCCTTCTTCACTCACATCTGAATAGAAGTTAGTGTCCTGACTGACGTGCACCTTCCACAGACTTTGTGACATACAGAGCTGTTCAGAAATGTGACAGGATTTGCAAGCTCTGTGGGCTTATTTCCACAGTGGTTATACGCATCTTCCAATGCAGCATAAACTCCAGGATAGGACAGGGCTCCGGGTGACAGGTCTTAGGCTGTGGTCAGCACACCAAAGTCCTATTTCAAATGCTGCTGCTTCTGCTTTCGAGAACTGCCCGACGGTAGATGCTGCAGCTCTGCCTCCTCGATGATGATGGATTCTGGAGGAAAAGTTCCTCTCTTCCATGGACTTATTTCTCATCTCTTGCCACAAAGGATTTTCATTGCACTGCTCTGAGACTGGGGGCATCATTGTGAGTTTTAGAATTTGACAGCCTTAAAGCTGATTGGACCGATGTAAATAAAGCACATGAGAGTTCCAGATGGCAAAATGATCTGAGTCCTTTTGAAATGGTGTTGGCAGAGAGCAGAAGTTGAGTGTCTTCTGCTTCTATGTGTGTATGATGCATCTGGGGGAATCGACAGAGGCAGCAGAGATGAAGGTATTTGTTAAGAGGGTGGGATGGCAAATGCTGTGCTTTTCATTATTTTCATTTGATGTCATTGTTTTTACAATAAAACCTCGAATGCACTTGTCATCTAGAAAGTATTATTTGTGAGGATGTCCAGTTTAACAGTCGGAATCTCAAGTATAATGGCAAATAATTTCAGAACCTTTGAAAAAAAAGACAAAGCATAACATTCCTGGAATTTCAATCAGGGAATCAAAAGCATGTTTTGAAATTTATCAGCATAGGATACATAGAGATTAAGGGCAGGGACTGTGGAAACAACCACCTGGGTTCAAATCAGAACTCGCTGGAGAAATGCTTTAATCCCGCCGACCTCAATTCCTTCTCTATACAATGGGCAGAAAAAGAGAGCCTACTTCAGAGGATGTTGAAGTAATGCTCTCTCCTGGTGCCAAGCCAAACCATTCTGACTTATAGTGACCCCATAGGACAGGGTAGAGCTGCCTCTGTGAGTTTCTAAGTCTGTGACTCTTGACAGGAGTAGAAAGCCCTGTCTTTCTCCCATGGAGGGACTGGTGACTTTGAACTGCTGACCTTGGGGTTAGTACCCTAAGTGTAACCATTATGTCCCCAGGGCTCCTTTCTCCTGGCACAGGGCTAGTAAATGTTATTTTATTTACTGCTGTTATTATACAATTTAAGACCTAAAAGTTGGATGGATGGGTAGGCCAGATAAACAATAGATATGAAAAGATTTAACTTTTTAATAATCATTTTGCCATTTCTATGAGATAAAATCTTCTAAAAATGCATTAATTAGGTTAAAAGTAAATATCTTTAGTTTTATAGATTAGAAGGTTAAAGGCTGAAGGTATCTTTATTTTTTAAATCATTTTATTGGGGCTCGTGCAACTCTTATCACAATCCATACATACATCAATTGTGTCAAGCACATTTGTACATTTGTTGCCATTATCATTCTCAAAATAATTTGCTTTCTACTTTAGCGCTTGAAAGCTCCTCATTTTTCCCCTCCCTTCCCATTCCCTACTCCCTCATGAACCCTTGATAATTTATAAATTATTATTATTTTGTTCTGTCTTACACTGTCCGACATCTCCCTTCACCCACTTTTCTGTTGTCTGTCCCCCAGGGAGGGGGTTATATGTACATCCTTGTAATCGGTTCCCCCTTCCTACCCAACTTTCCCTCCACTCTCCCAGTATCGTCACTCTCACCACTGGCCCTGTAGGGTTCATTTGTCCTGGATTTCCTGTGTTTCCAGTTCCTATCTGTTATTCTGGTCTAGCCGGATTTGTACCGTAGAATTGGGATCATGATAGTAGGTGGGGGGCGGGGGCGGGGCAGAGAAAGCATTTAGGAACTAGAGGAAAGTTGTATGTTTCATCATTGATTCCCTGCACCCTGACTGGCTCATCTCTTCCCCGCGTCGAAGGTATCTTTAAAATTAAGATATTTTTAAAAAAGAGATGTTATATAATAAAAAGGTCTAGGTTACAGCGGTTCTCAACCTGTGGGTCACGACACCTTTTAGGGTCAATCGGTCCTTTCGCAGGGGTCGCCGATTCATAACAATAGCAAAATTACAGTTATGAAGTAGCAATGAAAATAATCTTATGGTTGGGGGTCACCACCACATGAACTGTATTAAAGGGTTGCAGCATTAGGAAGGTTAGAGAACCACTGATCTAGAACTTGGAACCCATGCATATTTAAAGCACATTTATTTATATGTATATATATGCGCCACAAAAGGAAACTTTATTGTTTCCATGTGGTCCCCCGCTTCGGGGAGGGGCTCCAAGGCGGTGGCGCCCCGGCTGGCGGGGCAGGTTCAAGTAGAGGGGCTGCGGCCGGCAGGGGAGGCAGAGGGTCCTTCGCAGGTGGCTCGGGTTGGAGGGTGAGCCTCTCGGAGAGATCCTCGTCCTGCCCGGCCTGGGGGCTGGGCAGCCTGCGGAGGTGGGTCAGGGTTCGCCCATCTCTTGAGCACTTGCACCTCCTCGTCCAGGAAGTGGTTCCCCAGAAAGTCACAGAGATGGGGGTCAGTGTGAACAGACCCCACGGCATGCAGGTCCAGAAGGGCCTGGTGGAAGGTCGTCTCCAGGGCCAGCGCAGCCTCCATGGCGTCCGGGTTCTGTCCCGCTCCTGCACACCCTGGAAGAGGGCGCGGCCGCCCCTCGCGCTGCTCCTTCGCCAGCTCGCGGGCGGAGTGCCCCGCGCCCTCCAAGGCTACATCATCGAGGTCGAAAAGCAGCCCAGGGGCCCGCAGCCGCAGGTGGACCAGACGGTGGACGCGGGCCTCGGCTTCGGCGGAATAGTTCTGAGGGATCGGGCGCTTTGGAGGTCACCACACACAAAATAAAAATGTTCCCTGGTCCCACTAAGAGGGGATGGCCCAGGAGATGGTCCCGAAGGCGACGCCCGGAAAGGAAACTGGAGAGTGGTGCAAGGTTGGAGGCAGGGAGTCCCCGGATCTGTTCCCTTCAAACACTGTTGAAGCAAGACGCAGATCTACGGGGCCACAGGGCGAGCTTCGATATGATTTAAATACGATAAAACTCACCCTTGCTGGTGCGATTCTTGAGTATCGGCAAAAGTATGCAATCACGCAACCACCGCACCAGTCGAGACTTGCATCACCTCCCAAAGTTCCATTTTGCCCTCTTGTGGCCAACCCAGGGCTCCCACCCTCGCGCTCTGATAACCACTGATCTGGTTTTTGTCTGTAGGGTTGTTTTGTTGTTTGTTTTTAAGTTTTATTGGCATATCATCCACATATCATACAACTCAACAGTTCAGTCACACCAAGAAGAGCTATAGGATCATCACTGCAATCAGTTTTAGAACATTGTCTTCATATTTGTGCTCACTCTTATTAGCACCACCACCCCTGACCCCGAACCTCCTCGGCCATTCCCCAAGGAACCATTCATCTAGTTACTGTCTCTAGAGATTCAGTTATCTGTAGTTTTCATAAATGGGATCCATACATTTTGAAAAAGCGAATTTGTGACCATTTTGCGGAATGCTTCTTATGTGGTGACTCTTAGAGTATGCAGGATGCTACTGATCATTCAGGAGTGGACTGTGTCCCATCCCTTGCCAAGCCGTGCTTTCCTGCAGGCGGTGAGCCAGTGCTCCAGCAACTGCTGCGATGTCGCCAAGCTGAACTCCTACTCTCTCTCCTTTTCCTCTGAACAGAAAAACTTGATATAGTAAATAGTGTATGACAGAAATGAGTTTAGGCTTGCAGAGCTAAACCTGGTGCTTTAAATCTTACACTGAAACATGACATGTTTGGGAAGCTGTTATTTTCTTTTCTTTCTTCGGGGCTATACAATATTCTGGCAATAAAAGTTTTTAAAGGAATGTATTGTAAAAATTGCAAAGGAAGATTACTGGAATGTAAGAACGAAGCCAAGTGTCTTAAGCTATGAAGCAAGAAACTTATAACCTGACCCATTCTCTCATGACTGGTGAGTGGCACAGGGTGATGGTCTAGTGCTAGTAGGGAGTCGGCTAGACATATTTGTTCTCAGTCCCAGGGATGCTGACACCATGGACCTGCAGAATAGGGCAGGGCACTCTAAAAACCTGTGGATAGGTTTTGCTGGCTACATTACCTGGAATAAATCACTACTCTTCTCAAACTGACCATCTTTTTCTTTATTGCTTATAGATTGAGAGTCAGATTATAGAAGAATTTGCTTGTTTCTTCTAGTGAATAAGTAATTTCATTCTTTGGTCCACTATAATGACCAACCTTTAAGAAATCTTCAGTGATCCCCACCTTTGGTATTTTCACTCTTGTGATGACCTGGTGGCGAGTATAGGTTACATGTTGGGCTACTAACCTCGAGGTCAGTAGTTCAAGGCTTTCTGCTCCCATTAAGAGTGACATGCTCTTGTGATGCTCACCTTCCCGAGACACATTCGCTGAAGACAAAGCAGGTGCATAAGCAAATGTGGTGAAGAAAGCTGATGGTGCCCGGCTATCAAAAGATATAGCATCTGGGGTCTTAAAGGCTTGAAGATAAACAAGCGTCCATCTAGCTCAGAAGCAACAAAGCCCACATTGGAAGAAGCACACCAGCCTGCCTGATCACGAGGTGTGAAGGGATCAGTTATCAGGCATCAAAGAACAAAAAATCATATCATCGTGTGCTCACCTCCATGATATGATCGCTGAAGACAAATGGGTGCATGGGCAAATGTGGTGAAGAGAGCTGATGGTGCCTGGCAATTAAAAGATATAGCATCTGGGGTCTTGAAGGCTTGAGGGTAAACAAGTGGCTATCTAGCTCAGAGGCAGCAAGGCCCACATGGAGGAAGCACACCAGCTTGTGCAATCACGAGGTGTTGAAGGGATCAGGGATCAGGCATCATCATAACAAAAAATCATATTATTGTGAATGCGGGGTGGGAAGTGCTGAGTGGAGACCCAAAGCCCATTTGTAAGCCACTGGACATTCCCTTATGGACGGGTCTCGGGGAGGAGACCAGCCAGTCAGGGTGCAGTGTAGCAACAATGAAACATACAACTTTCCTCTAGTTCCTAAATGCTTCCTCCCCCCCTCCACTATTATGATCCCAATTCTACCTTACAAATCTGGCTAGACCAGAGGATGTACACTGGTACAGATAGGAACTGGAAACACAGGGAACCCAGGGCAGATGATCCCTTCAGGACCAGTGGTGTGCGTGGTGATACTTGGAGGGTGGAGGGAGGGTAGGTTGAAAAGGGGGAACCAATTATAAGGATCTACGTATAACCTCCTCCCTGGGGGATGGACAATAGAAAAGTGGGTGAAGGGAGACGTCGGACAGAGCAAGATATGACAAAATAATAATTTGTAAATTATCAAGGGTTCCTCAGGGAGGGGGGAGGGATTGGAAAAAATGAGGTGATGCCAGGGGCTTGGGTGGAGAGCAAATGTTTTGAGAATAATGAGGGAAATGAATGTACAAATGTGCTTTACACAATTGATGTGTGTATGGATTGTGATAAGAGTTGTATGAGCCCCTGAGAAAATGATTAAAAAAATAAATTAAAAAAAAGTGACAGCCTCAAAAACCTATAAGCACAGTTCTACTCTATCCACACACTCATTGTGAGTCAGAATTAATTCAAAGTAGTGAGTTAGAGGGCTGTTTGTTTGCTGAGTCACCACTAGGGAACACTGATAGGATAATGGATCAGTTAAAACTGATTTAAATAAACTTCAAACAAACAATAGTCAGTGGATTCTGTGTACCACAAGTGGTACACGGTTGAACTACTCCAACGTGATCCTTATGGAAGCAGATCACCAGGTCTTTGCTCCGAGGTACTGCTGGGTGGATCTGAATAGTCAACCTTTAATCTAGTAGTCCAGGGCAAACCAGTGCATCACCCAGGGGCCACTTGTTAAAGAGAGGACTCAGATTTAAACAGGCTCCTAACAAAAGATGCTAATACTGTGCTTGGAGGCCACTAAGGAGCCCAGTGTTCCAGCCACTACAAAGAAACTATCCAGATGAGGATTAAACATTCTCCTATGACATGGAACTGATCAGATGACCTAAACTGCCCGAAGAGGATCCTCAGCTGCCCTAACAACTCAAGAGGCTGTGTGCAGTGTGTCCTATGAGAAAATCACAAGATTATAATCGTGGGGGGGTGGGGCACAGTTTTTCTTGGCATATGCATGAGAGAAAAAAAGACATGGGAAACAGACTGAGAGGACATCAAAGCTACGTCTTACCCAATCTGGAAAGCCATACAAGATTTGTTCTTTTTATAGCGTGGGTGACTCTTGCAACAGATGAGATCAATTTAAACAGTAACTTCTGAAAAAACATTATCAAATACTTTATGATAAAGACAGTCAGAAGGGGTCTTTTGTTTTCATCCATCAGGCCAGAATTGGGGATGACCAAGGAGGTAGCTCGCTCCTATTTGCCTATCATTTGCGTACATTCCTCCTTCGCCTGTCCTTTGTTATGCCCCCATCCTTTCAATGCGTATGTTCCTACATCTATCTTTCCCCTAAATTGCCTGTCCTTCGGAGTACCAAGGAGATTCTTCAGGGCTTCTCTTCTTTCCTGTCTCCATGGTTTTCACTTCCGCAGCTTGGCGGTCAAAAGTGAATGTGGGGTACTGAAGATGATATTTGGATTAATTTTAAGGTTTAGGATGAAACCACCGCTCTGTCAGGGGCGCCTTTGCTTTTAGGCACTATCTCGTGAGACATTTACAATTCAACATCTGCTTTATTGGCAGGGTTCACGTGAGCTTGGCCCAGGGCCTGTGATTCTCTTTGAAAAGAAACACACTCCGGCGCCCAGCCGTGGTTTGAGAAAGCCCCGGGCCTCGGCCTTAAGTGTCCTAAGGCGGGTGTGCGTCTCATTTTACCCCGGGGGATGCCACGTGTCTGAACGTGCCGGCTCTCACGCTGAGCGCCCGCGGCAATGTGAACTCAGGTCCTGGGCGACTGGGGCGGCTCTCGTCCCGCGAGAGTGACCTGGCACGCGAGGGGGTGTCTCCTCGCGCAGGCGCCCCGCTCCTCCCACAGGCAGGCCCGCTAAAGGTCGAATGGCCAGGGCTCCACAGACGCGCAGGGCAGTTTGTCCTGCGCGGCACGGAGCTCCGTCCTCCGGCCGGGCAAGATCGAGGGGTGCGCTAGTGGCCGTGCGCGTGTCGAGAGCCAGCCAGGCGTTCCCGCGGCGCCA
>NW_022106189.1:1542007-1565541 GCF_000313985.2 Echinops telfairi | reverse complement strand
CCCGCGTCACTTCCTGAGGCTGTGCGAGCACCTGGACTGCACGCCCGACATCTGGGCGCTGCACGACTGGAGCACCTGGCTGACGCCCTTCTTCCGGCCCGGGGGCCGGCGCTTCGACACCGCCTTCTACCTGTGCTGCCTGCGAGAGCCGCCGCCCGTCTGCTTGGACATGGCCGAGGTGGTGAGCAGCCAGGTAGGGGGTCCTCAAGGCAGGGGGAGAACAACCAGAATTTGAGAGTCAGGAACTAGCAAGGGGCGAAAAGTCCACTGGTAATCTCTGGACAGGCTGATGCCAGCGAGGCCAACGAGCCCAGGGTCATGTTGTTTAGATGCAGTTGAATCGGTTCCGACTCATAGTGACTCGATGTACAACCAAATGAAACACTGCCTGGTCCTCTGCCATGAGCCCCTTAATACAGCGACTGTCTCAGTTCATCATCTTAAGAGTCTGTCTCTTCCCAGCCCTTCAACCATGCATGATGTCCTTTTCTAGGGACGGATCCCTCCTAATAACAGTGAAACAAAGAGCTCTTGCCAGCTGTGCCTTCCTTGTTCCTAAAGGCGCATTCTGAACTTTCTTCTTCCAAAATACATGGCCGTCAGTGCTACATTCAGTTTCTTCTCCAACATCATAATTCACATGTATTTTCTTAGTCTTCTTTATTCTTTGTCTAGCCTTTTGCAGTCGTATGAGAGAAAATACCACGGTTCAAGGCACATGCACATTACTTCTCAAGTCTCCACTCCCACACAGGTGTGGCCCAAACCAGAACCCAGAACCTTCTTTGTAGGATGGTGATGTAGATGCTTTCACATGTGCTTTGTCTATTAACTAGTTTAACTCCCACAGCAACGTGCAGTGGTGGTGGTGTTCCGTGGTCCTTATTCATACGTAGTGACTCTATAGCATACAGTATAACTGCCCCAGTGTGTTGGCCTGTGATCCACAAGGCCAGTAGTTTGAAACCACCAGCCACTCCAAGGAAGAAAGATGGGCCTTTCTACTCCCATAAAGAAAGGGTTTACCGTCTCAGAAACCCAGAGGAGCCATACTACCTGTAAGCAGCCACCTGTAAGCATGTGGGAGACCCCTGACTGAAGTGGTGGGGGCAGGAGAGGCAGCAGTGCTGAGAAACAGAGACCATGACACTGTAGGCAGAGAGTGGGCACAGGTCAAGGGACCCCATGCCGAGCAGTTTAGATGCAGTTGAATCGGTTCCAACTCATAGTGACTCGATGTACAACCAAATGAAACACTGCCTGGTCCTCTGCCATGAGCCCCTTAATACAGCCTGGGAAGAGAAACTGCTGTGGACAAAAGACTGTATGCTCGGCATGGGGTCCCTTGACCTGTGCCCACTCTCTGCCTACAGTGTCATGGTCTCTGTTTCTCAGCACTGCTGCCTCTCCTGCCCCCACCACTTCAGTCAGGGGTCTCCCACATGCTTACAGGTGGCTGCTCTTCTTAATGGCCCTGGGACTCTCTGCTCCTGCCTTTGAGATGGCACTCATATCCAGGGGAGGGGCCAAACGGACCTATCCTTGAGTTAGAGGTCCATGCATCGTACGTGCATCATTCCACCCCGTCACTTGGTAGGACTTAGAAGGCAATGGGTAGAAGAGCCATAAGTCATTTCACTTCACCATGACTGCTAACTGGAATGGCAGTTTGGATCTACCAGCTGCGCCAAGTCTGCTTCAGTAAAGATTTGCAACCCAAACACAATTACTTGACTACTATATCCAAAAGATTGGCGATTCAAACCAGCCTACCCAAACCTGAAGGTCAAAGCCTGGAAACCCTATGGAGCAGTGCTACTCTGCACGTGCAAGCTCTCCACGAGTCTGCATCGACTGGTGGAGAACTAACAACAGGTTTATAAGGTTCCAAACTGTGTCTGCTCAACCACGAATCGAAAGGTTAGGACCCACCCACTAGTGCTGTGGAAGAAACATTGCTTCCATTATACCGCCAAACAAACCTGAAGGAGTGTGAACACATGGCGTCACCGTGAGTCCCAATCAACTGGACATTGAGCTTTTCAAAGAGCCAGCTTTTCCTAAACCTTATTTTGGGGGTTTGAGTGAAAGTTCACCAAGCCAGTTGATTTTCATCCAACATTTCACACACATTGTTTCGTGACGTTGATCACAATCCCCACGAGGTGAGCATGCTCTTCCCCTGCCCTCCCTGTGCTCTCTATCTCACTTGGGCCTTCTCCCTATAGGGACCCTGGTGGCCTGGTGGGTTGCTGCTAACCACAAGGTCAACAATTTGAAACTGCTACCCTCTTCTTGGGAGAAAGATGAGGCTTTTTACCCCGTGAACGAGTTACAGACTCGGAAACCCAGTGGCAGGTCCACCCTGCTCTATAGGGGTGCTATGAGTTGGAATTGACTCAATGGCACTGAAGTGTTTTGTTTTGTTTTGTTTTGTAAATACTTTTATTGGGGCTATTACATCTCTTATCACAATCCATACATTCCTCCAGTGTGTCAAGCACATTTGCACATATGCTGCCATCATTGTTTTCAAAGTATTCTCTTCCCACTTGAGCCCCTGATAACAGCTCCCCATTTCTAGCCCCCTCTCTCCCCCGCTCACCTCATGAATCCTTGGTAAGTTATTTTCATACCTTACATCATCCTCCATCACCCCTCACCCACTTTTCTGTTGTTCACCCCCCTAAGAGGGGGTTCTAGGTTGATCCTTCTGTTTGATTCCCCCTTTCAAGCTCCACCCTCCCCTAATCTTCCTGGTATCTCTACTCTCCTTGTTGGCTGTGAGGGGTTTATCTATCCTGGATTCCCTGTGTTGCAGACTCTTATCTGTAGCAGCATGCATGTTCTGATCTAATCCGATTTGTAAGGTAGAATTGAGGTCATGATAGTGGGGGGGAGAAAGCATCAAAGAACTAGAGGAAAGTTGTGTGTTTCATCGGTGCTATACTGTACCCTGACTGACTCATTTCTTCCCTGTGACCCCTCTGTAGGAGGATGTCCAATTGTCTACAGATGGGCATTGGGTCTTCACTCCATGCTCCCCCACCCCCATTCACCTTGGGTATGATTTTGTTCTGGGTCTTAGATGCCTGTTACCTGATCCCATCAACACCTCATGATCACGCAAGCTGGTGTACTTCTTCCATGTGGGCTTCGTTACTTCTCAGCTAGATGGCTGCTTGTTTATCTTCAAGCCTTTAAGACCCCAGACTATATCTTTCGATAGCCAACACCATCAACTTTCTTCACCATATTTACTTAAGCATCCATAGTGAAGTTTTTATTCTTTCTATCCTTTGTGTCTTCCGAGCTTTATCCTCAGGCAAATGCTTCCCTTTGACTTTTGTATATTGATTGCTTAAGGCAGTGGTTCTCAACCTTCCTAATGCTGTGACCCTTTAATACAGTTCCTCATGTTGTGGTGACCCCTCCCCCCATAAAATTATTTTCATTGCTACTTCATCACTGTAATTTGCTACTGATATGAATTGGGTGACCCCTGTGAAAGAGTCATTCGACTCCCAAACGGGTCAGGACCCACAGGTTGAGAACTGCTGGCTGAAGGCTTTCATACCTGCCAGGTGTTACTGTTCACCTCATAATGCTGGCTATTGTTTGTCAGTTAATTCAGTTAGTATGTCAGTTAGTTCAGTTCTAGGCTTGAAGTTCCTCCAGTAAGACTAGTCTTTTTTAATGATTTTGAATTTTGTTTTATATTTTTCTGCCACCCTATACAGGAACTGCAGTTGTGACCTGCCTGGTTGATGATACCTTATAGAGTTCTCTCTCAGGTCCATAGACAGAACCATGCCTCTATGGGTGCTCCCATTGCATCTGAATCTTTATCCCGTTGTAACATGTGGCACGCTTCATGCTGCATTCTGGGTGCTGAGGGCCCCAGCCTACCACTTTGTCCCTGCAGCCTGTCAAAGCGATAATTTACAGGAGCAAGAAATGGCCCCCAACTACTCAGCCTCCTTGGTGCTGTCTTCTGATTGATTTTCCTGGTCTCAGAATTGGTGTCCTAATTAGCAGCTTTTTAAGGGTATCAGCCCAGGATTATACCCATGCCATCAAATCGATTTTATAAGACAGAGTAGAACTTTCCTTTTGGGATTCTGAGGCTGTAAATCTTTCTGGGAGCAGAAAGCCTCATCATTCTCTTGTGGAGCTCCTGGTGGATGTGAACAGCCCACCCTGTGGTTAGCATCCCAATGTGTAACCCACAACACTCCCAAGGCTCCTGTATATGGATTCATTGTACATCTCCAATTAAGTCTTAAGTACTGGATCTGTTATTGTGCCAGCAAGTCAGTCCTGACTCGGCAACCCTGTGTACAACAGGACAAAAGCACTACCAGTCCTGTGCCATCCTTACAATTGTTCTCAGGTTTGAGCCAGTTGCAGCCACTGTCAGTCCATCTTGTTGAGGGCCTTCCTTCTTTTCACTGCCCCTCCACTTGACCCAGCATGCTGTCCTCCGCGGAATGATCTCACCTGACAGCTTGTCCAAAGTGTGTGAGACAAAGTCTAGCCCTTATTGCCTGTAAGGAGCATTCTGGTCGTACTTCTTCCAAGATAGGTTTGTTCTGTTGGCAACTGACTCTGGATTCAGAAACATCAAATGTTTATGTTGTCTGTGAAATAAACCTCAGGAAGCCTTGCTTTTGTGTCCCCCAGTGGTCATCTCCATCAGAAGCAACAGAAAGCTTCCTGTCCAAAGAAATTTGGTTGGCACCCCCACAGTTCTACGAAATAAGAAGACTGGCCAACTTTGCCTCTCTCTCAGACCTGTACACATTTTGCCTGGACCATGCATTAGAAGAGAGGGAAAGGTGGATGCCGATCACACTGTTAACTGCTAATGGGGCAATCCAGCTTCTACCAGGTAAGTTGGCAAAGTATTGTTTGTATTCCCACTGAAGGCACTGAGTGGTATCACCCAACACCGGGCCAGAAATTGCAGCTTGTGTTAAGTGCTCTTGAGGGGTGTTAATGAAATAAGATCAATGTCACTGTAGTGCCCTGTCACTTTACACACACACACACACACACACACTTTTGTGAATGTAATTCCAAGCCATTACAAAATGATTTCTGTTACATTATCTCACTTTTTTTTAACCTGTTAAGTTCTGGATGCATGAGAACCTGGGAGTTTTTGGTGTATTTGAGTTCTGGAGGGTTTGTTGATGAGCATTTGTGGTAGTTTGGAGCTGGACTTGGTAACCTGTGTGGCTTCATCACTTCTCAGCTCCACAGAGTAGTGCTAAGGTTTATTACTCAACCTACATGGGGATAATTCGGCAGTTTTTGAAGTGGAAATGAAATATGAAATGTCTCCATTTGAGTACAGTTAGAGTAGCTCACATTGAAAGACTGAAAGTATATGGATATTAAGACCAACTTTGGTATCAATATTGAGCAGGATGAAAAAGGTCACGAATGAGTATAAAAGATTTCGTTTTTGATGAAGACATACTGGTCAGAAATTGCATATATTCTCAAAGAAGACACTTGGCTGGTTGGTAGGAGGTGGGGTGTTAGGGGAGAAAAATATGTAAAAATACAAGAAAGAAGTTGGTAAGCTCATAAAATTGAGATTATTTAACAACTATAACAGTTTCAAGCACATGAAACAGATCCAAGTAGCTACTGATTTATAGGTTACTAATATGTCAGAAGGAGCTCTGGTGGCATAGCAGGTTACACATTGGGCTGCTACCTGCAAGATGAGCAGTTTGAAACCATGAGCAGCTCCATGGGAGAAAGATAAGGCTTTCTACTCCCATAAAAGTTTACAGTCTCAGAAACCCACAGGATACTTCTACCTGGCTCTATAGGGTGACTGAGTCAGAATCGACTCAGCAACAAGAAAGAGAGAGAGAGAGAGAATATGTTGGAATGTTTTCTAAAATAACACTGTATGTGGAATTAAAATGTTCTTATTTTTCAGGAGATGACCTGTACTTGGAAGATTCGGACTATCTAGAAAAAAATTTATCCACGGAAAAAAATACTGCAGAAATCATGCAGGAAGGCAAGACCTTTCATCGAATGGTGCTTCACAATCGCCATCTTTATAGTCTCCATGTGACTTTCCAGTCAAAGTATAAGCATATTTATCCTAAGACCTATGTAGTGAGTGAGAGTCGCTTGTAGGATGGTGCTTCCTCAGAAGAGTCTGTTTGAAGCAGTCAGTTCTAACGAGAAGGGTTGACGAAGCTTCCTCGGAACGTCAGAACACGATGTCTGTAAAAGTTACTGCACCTTCTTACTTCAGCTTCTCCCTGGCTTATTTTGGAGCCCTATTGATGTAGTGGCTATGCATTGGGCTCTTAACCACAAGGTCTCCAGGGAAGGAAGGTGGGGGCTTCACCATAAAGATTTACAGCCTCGGAAATCCGAAGGGGCCATTCTGTTTGATCCTTTGAGGGTCTCTGAGTTGGAATCGACTTCATTGGCAGCGGGTGAGGTTCTCGCTTATTTTATTCCGTAAGTTGTACAATGTACCACAACTATAGTATTAATGATCTTATCAAAATGAGGGGGGAAATCCACCAGCGTTTCTATTTCTGTGTTGTTTTTATTACTGTGGTGTTTAAGTAAAATTACCTACTGTTCCTGTTCTCTTAATCATCCAGTGTGTGTGCACTGATCCATGGTCTCAAAGTTTGCATCATGACTTCCTTAGCCTTCCTGCTGGAATTAGGGACCTTGTGAGTGTTGCCTGGTGAACAGTGCACTGAGACATCCTTGAACTCAGTGCTTCTCCACCTTCCTCATGCTGCTGCGACCCTTTCATACAGTTCCTCAGGCGGTGGTGACCCCCAACCACAAAATTATTTCCGTTGCTAGATCATAACTGTAATTTTGCTTCTGTTATGAATCGCAATGTAAATATCTGAATGCAGGATGTATTTTCATTGTTGCAAATCGAACATAATTAAAGCATAGTTATTAATCACAAAACAGTATGTAATTATATATTGTGAAATATTTATGTGTTTTCTGAGAGTTGTTCGACCCCCCAAAGAGGTAGTGACCCACAGGTTGAGAACCGCTGCTTTAAGTTATAAAGTCATGATTTTCATGCTACTTCATTAGTTTTGATGCTTAACTCCAGATTCCTTTAAAACCAAATGACACTGGTCCTTACCTCGAACCCAAATTAGAAATCTATTTAGTTAATATTTTAAAGAACTATGAAACAACTTTTAAATTTCACAAAAGCCATACTGATTTACACCCAAGTGCTAATCAAAACAAAGAGGCTAGAGGGACTTCAAGCTGTTCCTCATTTAGTGGTGGTTTGTGGTATTTACCTTCAGTATGTTTAGCATGGATGATTTTCTCACCCTCTCTAGGGGGAACAGAATTTATTGATGAAAGGTGGGAAATGATGACTACAATGCCAATTCTAATTCAATGTCTTTGACTATTAGGTATCTAGGGGATTTTACCGTCATGCACTGTCTTATTTTCTTATATATACAATAGCTACAATGCTAAGTAAAACGTGTGTACAGTATTCCTGATTAGAGGAATACATCTAGATTCTACAGCAAGGGTTTTCAGCCTAGGGTTACTATGACCTGTAGGGGACACCGCTGGCACTCTCTGAACATTTCTGTTTGTCACAGCTGGACGGGAAGGGGTGCTAATGCCATCGAATGGATGGCGGCGAGGGATATAGTTAAACAACCGACTGCACCAGACAGCCCTCCAGAACAAAGAATCCTATGTTCAAGGCTGAGAAACTATTCAACATTAAAACCCATTTTCTTTAGGAAATGCTTCTAACATGAGTTTTGAGAACCAGAGATCCTGTTCACAGTCTGAGTCTACAAACCTTTTTTTTTTCCCCAAAGAGGATGGCTTTAAAGAAGTTCTTCCAACCTAACTGACACTGCCTGAGAAGAGATGCCAACTCACAGTGACGGTATAGAGCAGGGTAGAACTGTCCCGCTGGGATTCTGAGACTGGAACTGGTCAGTGGGCTTAGAAAGCCCTGTCTGTCTCCCTCGGAGTGGTTCTTGGTTTCAAACAGCTGACCTTGCTGATTCCAGCTCAACGACTAACTGCTGTACCACCCAGGCTCCCATAATAGGGGCTGTGTCCTTAAGGACTCAAATCTAAAGGAACTCCACTTCTTGAGAGAGGTCATTTTATTTTCATGTTTTGGCTTATGGAGTTTCATACTTTCTGCTCCCCGCCAGCCTCAGTGTCCACTCTGCCCTCCCCTCTTGACCACTCTTCCTCTCTCTGAGGCTGCTTTTCGTTTGCCTCTAAGTGACTTTAACCGCTAACACCCAACCACCACCACCACCACACCCTCACTGCCATCAAGCTGATTCCAACTCATAGTGACCCTACAGGACAGGCTAGAACTGCCCTGTGGGTTTCTGAGACCGGAACTCCTCACAGGAGTAGAAAGCCTCGTCTGTCTCCCATGGAGCAAGCCGGTGGTTTCAAACTACTCACCTTGCAGTTCACAGTCCCAACACATAACCACTGAAATGAAGTCAACCTATAGAAGTCCTACCTAACTTCCCACTTACAGATATAAGACTCATCAGGAGTGACCTCACAAGGTATGTAAAAAGCAGAGGAAACCCAAAGAATCTAACACAGTGCCCATTCTTAAATCCCAATGTATCAAGAAACGAACAAAATCAATGGCCTGAAAGGATTAACCAGATATGCAGAAATCTGACCCTGGGCTGGGTGGGCAGGGGGGATATATATTTGTGTACGAATGTATATCTTTTAGATATATCAAAGAAAAAATTTACACACACATATATATATGGTAAGGAATACAAAAAGACAAAAAATAGAAAAGGAAACTAATTCTCAGAAGCATTAAAAATAAATATATCCATGTAAATACTAGGAGGAGCTCACTATGGGTTATACATTGGGCTGCTAACCGCAAGGTCGTCAGTTGGAAACCACTATCTGTTTCTTGGAAGAACGATGAGGCTTTCTAGTCCCGTAAAGATTTACAGTCTCGGAAACTGTCGGGGCCAGTTCTACCCTGTCCTGCAGGGTCGGTATGAGTCAGAATTGACTCCGTGGCAGTGGGTTGGGCTTTGCTTTATTTAAAAATTGATCAATTGATTGTAGATTTAAAAGACTGAGAAAAACTCAAAGAATAAGAGTTTATGGAAATAAATATGATTGCCAAACTTAAAATGCAAAAGAAGGTTGAATGAATCTTAGGAAAATTCTTATAATATTAAAAGAAAATGAAAATTTGTAATAAAACAAACATCAGGATGGATGCAAGAAATCTAATATTCAACCAATATGTCAGACAAAGTAGAGGAAGAAGAAATTGTCAAAATGAAGGAGAAAGTTTCACAAGATGGAGAAGATTTTTAACTTTTCATCTGAAAGAACAGTACTGAACAGGCTATTTTATAAAGAAAAGTCACAGGCAGATGTACTGCCCTGGAATTCAGAGCCCTAAGGATATCGACGACAGTGGAAAAGTTTCCCAAGAAGAAACACTTAAAAACTGACAGCCATCTAGTCCATGCTGACTCCTAGCGGGCAGGGTAGGACTGACCCTGGGAGTTTCTGAGACTGGGGAGTAGAACGTCCCGGTCTTTCCCTAAGAAGAGACAGCTGGTAGTTTCAAACTGCTGACCATGCAGTTCTCAGCCCAACATAACCAACACACCACCAGGGCTTCTGATCCAAAGGAGAAAGTATGAGGTATGTACAGGGAATGTGAGACCAGCATCAGACCCAGATGACCTGAGTTCAAATCCCTCTGAGGACGCCTGCCTCTCTGGAAAAGAGTCAGAGCCACTACAGAGGGCAGGAAAACCGAAGCAAAAACTTTGAAGTAGAAGTGTATAGCAGAACTCTTGATTGTAAATGTGGAAATCAAATAGAATAACCCTGAATAATTACTACTACTGATTTGTGCATTTTCAATATATATTATAGTACTAAATAATAATTGTTAAAAGTGCTACAAATGTTAAAAAAATAATTACACTTTTAAACTATTTTGTTAAAAGACCTTTTAAGTAAAAGATAGTGCCCTAGTATGTTGTTGTAAGGGGAGGGGGAGAAAGTGAGGAGAGGGAATCAGTAGCTGCAGTTTTATGACAATAGAGTAATGCCTGTTTTTTAATGCAGAAGTACTTAGTAGGATTCAAAGCAGAATGGTCGCTTTTCAAAACAGAAACAAGAACATCATTCCTGAAACCAAAAAAGCACTGTACCTGGCAGCCAGGCATAAAAACCAGAAAAATTAAAATGGAAGTATTTCAAGTAGGACTAGCTATCAAGAAAGAAGTATGGATTACATTTATTAAGATAAAAAACTCTGAGTAACTTAAAACTTACTTATTTTACACAAAATAAAGACTGTTAGTCTGGGTAGTCTAGAGAAACAAATTCAGAGACACTCATGTATACAAGAAAGGTTTAAAAAATAAAAATGAAGTCTTCTCATAAAAAAAAAAAAGGTTTATATACAAGAACAATTGAATATGGAGAAAATGTCCCAGGCCAATCCAGATCAAATCCATAAGTCCAATACCAATCTATAAGTCCTCTTCAAACTCACAAAATAAATGCATCGATGCCGAATGCAGGAAGATCACAGGCCAGTGGGTGGGAAGTCTTGTGGATCCAGTGGCGTTGTAAGCATCTCATCACTGGCAGGGGTCTCTGTGGCTTCTCCAGCCCAGAGGTCTGATTGCATCAGGGTAGGTCCATGTGGCTTCTGCAGCTCCCAGGGCATAGTGCCATGTGTCTTGTCAGTAGAGCAGCTCTCAGGGAGTGAATTTCCAAGAAGGAAATACAGGAGTTCCCAGAATTCTCAGGAGAAGGCCATGCCCACACAGAGGCCTCATTGGTTCTATCTTGATTGACAAGCCAGATCACCCCTTCACTCGTAATCCTCTCAAATTGACACCAGATTATATAACTGCCACAAAGCCAAAAAAAGATGAGTCAGAAACAGAGAAAACAGGAAGAGTTGAGAGTATTGATGTGATGGATCGCGTGTGACCGCACACGCGAAAACTGAGGCACTTGTAACTAACATGGATGACACAGGTCAGTCAGGCACCCAGACCTTGATCCAGATCTCTGCGGCTGTTTGAGTGCTCTGTTACCCAATTTACTGGTTCTGTATTCTGGCGGTGGCCCGCACAATGTTGCAAGAACCAGCTCTGCAACACTAGGAACTGGCGCAGGTTGAGTATCCCAGTCATTAGAAATGCGTGGTGAGTCTTAAGAGCATGCTGATTGGTTGACATTCAAACTCCCTCCCCCTTTCCCCAGCCCGCACAAAGTTCTGGCGTGTTATGCTTCCTCTTTGAAATGCCATTTTGTGGTGCTTCCCAATTTTCAAATTTTTGAATCTAAATAAAACTTATTTTATAGAAATGCTGTTTTATTTTTTTAAGTCATTTTATTGGGGGCTCATACAACTCATCACAATCCATTCATATATCAATTGTATAAAGCACCTTTGTACATTTGTTACCCTCATTATTCTTTTTTTTATTATTTTATTGAGGGGCTGTTTTATTTTTAACAGTACGTGAAACATCAATTTTATTTTGGTAGAATGCAATTCAAAATGATGATATAAGGATCTTATAATGAACCAACACAATACTCAAATATTTTACTTGGATCCACAATCAATATCCATGGACACAGGAAATCAAAGGATTTGTTCGATTGGCAGATCTGCTGTAAAAGACCTCTAAGATATTAAAGAGCGAGGATGTCATTTTGAGGACTAAGGCGCACCTGACTGAAGGCATGGCATTTTTAATCACCTTGGGCAGGTGAAGGCTGGACAGTGAATAATGAGGGTCCGAGAAGAACTGATGCGTTTGAATCATAGTGTTGTTAAGAAAAGTTGGCGGTACTATGGACGGCCAGAACAAACATCTGCCGTGGAGGACATACAGCCAGAGGGCTTCTTAGAAGAGGGAATGGCAACACTTGCCTCAAGTGCATTAGATATGTAATCAGGAGAGATCAGTCTCTAGAGAGGACCGCATGCGTGGTAAAGCGGAAAAGAGGAAGGCCGAACATGAGATAGATTGATAGAGAGGCTGCAACAACGGGCTCACACAGAGCAAAGGTGCAGGCCCAGGCAGTATTGTGTTGTTCGCACAGTCCTTATGGGTTGGAACCAACTTTCTGGCATTTGACAACTACGTGTGGGAGAAAAACTAGGCTGGAAATAGAAGGATAATTAACAATGTGCTACTATCTCCCAGTTGTTGTAAAAGGCATAAGAAATAAAGCACAAGTTCGCTTAGAAATCAACTGAAAAAATGGTCAAGCCAGTTTTGAGCTAAACTTGCTTTTCTGATCCTGCAAAGACGCCGGTCCCCCCCCACCCCTTTTTTTGGTGAAAAAGTGATGAGAATTTTTAAAACTGAGCAAGTGCAGACAGGCTTTTACAACTTGCCTCCAAGGCAAGGTCATTTAAAGTCCCATGTGGAAAAGCAGAATCTGTCAGGAAAGGGAGAATGCTCCCCCGGTGCCCGGTGCTAAGAATTATTCCAGTTCAATACAACTTGCATCTATCTGTCTCCGCCTCCTTTTCTGCCCATGGGCACACTGACAGCAGAGACCGGACTGAGGATGACTGAAGGTCCGACTCTCTAGGACTCACTCTCCTGCCATTTTTTTAAAAAAAGATTTTATTGGGGGCTCATACAGCTCTAATCACAACACATACATACCCACATTGTGTCAGTATTTACATCTCAAAGGCCATTTTACATGAGTAGAGGCTGCAGTCTCTTCTCCATTACTCTTTTACTCACACCCCTCTCTTTTTGTTCTTTTTTTAAAAAAATACTTTTATTGGGGGCTCTTAACATCTCATATAATAATCCATATATTCATCCAGTGTGTCAAGCACATTTGCACATATGCTGCCATCATCATTTTCAAAGCATTCTCTTCCCACTTGGGCCCCTGATATCAGCTCCCCATTTGTTTCCCCTCTCTCCCCCTCCTACCCTCCCTCACGAACCCTTGATAAGTTATAGATATTATTTTCATATCTTATATCGTCTTTTGTTGCCCCTCACCCACTTTTCCTTTGTTTCCCTCCTGCAGTTCTTAACACTGTGCCTTCTCTCCCCTCCCCTTTCTCTGAGGGCTTGAAAAATGCCTTAGGGTGGGGAGCAAAAATATGAAAATAATTCTAAAAATAAGGACACAACACTGCCTGAAGTTCCCTTGTAGAACCAGAACATCATTCCCCAATTGGAAACAGGTTTCAGTCGAGCTTCCAGAGTAAGAACAGTCTAGAAAGAAGGAATCTGTGATGCACTTCTGAGAGGTTAGCCTTTGAAAACCTTTTTTTTTACCAGTAGCAGCAGAATGTCTGAGTCCCAGAAATGAACTGAAGTTAGAAGATACTCCAAATATGATAGAGTAAAAGAGTTGACCTTGATAATATGGATGGACAAAACTTCCCATATCTTCATTTGCTGATGGGGCTCAACTCAAAATGAGAAGAAATATCTCCAAGCATCCATTAATAAGTAATTTTGAATGTACAAATTGTGAATCTAGGGAAAATTGGAGTAATAAAAAATAAATAAAACACACAAAGATCAATATAGGCACTAGTGAGTTGGAATGGACTGCTAAAGACCATTTTGAATTGGACTGTCATTTGGCTTACTAAGCCAGGAATGACAAATGCAGGAGAAATAGCTTATCATTGTCAAACAGAAATGTCGAGATCTGTCTTAAAGTACAATGCTGCTTATGATAGCATATCTATACTCCTCCTACAAGGAAGCCCAATTAATGCAACTGTTAATCAAATTGACATACCAACTACTAAAGCCAGTGAAGAAGACACTGAAGAATTGTACCAACTTCTTCCATCTGAAATGGATCAAACTGGTCATCAAAATGCATGGGTAATTACTGGTGATTGGGAGGTGAACCCTGGACTCAAAGAAGGAGCAGTCGCTGCAAGATCGGGCCCGGCGGATGGAAACGAAGCAGAGATTGCGTCATAGGATTGTGCTGCACGACCAATGACGACTTCATTGCAAATGACATTTTCAACAGGAGAAATGGTAACCACTCACGTGGACCTCACCAGATGAAATACACAGGAATCAAATAGACTACCTCTGTGGGAAGAGAAGATGGAGGATCTTCTCCATCATCATCAACCAAAATAAGGCCAGAGGACATTTGTGGAAGAAACCAAAAAGACCTTGAGCAAGTTCAGGTTGAAGCTGAAGAAAATAACAAATTCACAACATCAAAAAAAATTTTTTTCAGAAGAGCCAAACGTTGAGCTTGAGTGCATCCTGCCTGAATTTAGAGACTATCTCAAGAATAAATCTGATATATTGAACACTAATCACTGAAGAGCAGATGAAGAACATTATGCGTCATGTCTGTTTTCCATGATCTCCCACAGCCTTTCTAAAGTTCTGTATATCAGCAAATAATCCTTGGACTCCGTTTTGATCCCATGCCAACGGTCTCCCCATCTGGATAATAAGTCTTGTTTTCCCCTTGTTCTGTTTAAGACTACTATAAATGTTCTCATGACAATGAAAAATAAAAAAATATACTGCGAGAAGTAAATAATTTGAAAGACAGGAAAGAGAAAAGTCAAAGGATGCCTGAAGAGATCCCGAGACTTGCTCGTGAATGCAGAGTAGCTAAAGTGAATGGAAGAAGCGTGTAAAGACCTGGATTAGAAAGCCACTCACCATATCTCAAGTTGAAAGAAATGAAGAAGAAAACCAAGTATCCAGTTGCAATATTGAAAGATTCTGTGGGTAAAACATTGAATGATGCCGGAAGCATCAAAAGAAGATGGAAAGAATATATAGAATCACAATACCAAAAAGAATTGGTCGACATCCAACCATTTCAAGAGGTAAAATGCGATCAAGGATTCCAAAAGTATTAAAGGAAGAAGTCCACGCAGCACTGAAGGCATTAGCAAGAAAACAAGCAAAAACAAACAAACAAATGAACCCAAGGCTCCAGGAACTGATGAAATGCCAATTGAGATATGTATAACCATTCTGGAAAGTGATATGGTGCTACCTCAAACAACTGGCAATAGAAATTCCATGTAAGCCATCAATACCTCTGCTAGGCATATGCCCAGAAGAAGAACAATAATGTGAACAGACATAAGCACTTCCATATTCAATGAAGCACTGCTCACAAGAACAAGAAGTTGGAAACAGCCCAAATGCCCAACAGTAGACGGTTGGATAAAGAAACTTTGGTACATACACGCAATAGAATACACTATGCATCACTGAAAAACAATGATGAAACCATGAAGCACCTCATGACATGGATAGACCTGGAGAACATTAAAGTTAAAATCACTACCATTGAGTCAATTCCAACTCATAGCCTCCCTATAGGACTGGGTAAAATTGCCCATGTGGATTTCTGAGGTTGTAACTCTTTACCAGAGTAGAAAGCCTGGTCTTTCTCCCATGGAGAAGCTGGTGGTTTTGGACTACTGACCTTGTGGTTAGCCACCCAACACCAAACCACTAAGCCACCAGGGCTCCTGAGTAAAGTTAGTCAATCATAAAAGGACACATGTTGTCTGAGACCACTACTATAAGGAAAAAACAAGACAAACATTTGTATACCACTGGGAACAGTCTTTGGAGGTTCCCAAGGGAGGGAGGGAGGGCAAAGTTGGAAAGATGAACCGACAGGCTACAGGTTGACAGGCACTGACTGGGTGAAAAGGAAGAGAGAGATTCATAAGAGGGAATCAGGGGAAGAGGGATGAGATAGAATGTGGTGAAAGGGGTTGTTGATGAGTAGCTAGACTTGTTGAATGCAGAGTTGATGGTCTGAAATGTAAATTCCCCACGTAAATTCACAATAAAAAATTCATTCAAAAATAACAATTGGGATGTTTCAATACACTGATGCAACACGTTAAGTACTTACTAGCCTTTACCAAGAAATTTGGAAGACAGCTACTTGGCCTACTGAGTGAACCAAAATCTATATTTGGTCCAAAGAAAGGTGACCCAACAGAATCTAGAAGTCATTAAAAAAATCTCATTAAGGAATTACTGAAACCCTAATGAAGGCTGAACCTGATAGTGGGACAAGAGGGAAGTAAAAGGAAATAGAGGAAAGAAGTAGGAGGCAAAGGCATTTGTAGAAGTCTAAATACAGGCTTGTACATATGTAAATGTATTTATATTTGATGATGGGTAAATAGATCTATGTACATATATTTATAGGTTAGGTATTAAGGTAGCAAATGGACATTGGACCTTTACTCAAGTACTCCCTCAACGCAAGAACACTGTGCTATTAAGCAGCATCCATGATGCTTAACCTTCCCGACATGATCGCTGAAGACAAAGTGGGTGCATAAGCAAATGTGGTGAAGAAAGCTGATGGTGCTCCGCTATTAAAACGTAGTGTCTGGGGTCTTAAAGGCTTGAAGATAAACAAGCAGCCATCTAGCTGAGAAGCAACAAAGCCCACATGGAAGAAGCACACCAGCCTGTGTGATCATGAGATGTCAATAGGATCTGGTATCAGGCATCAAAGAACAAAAAAATTGTATCATTGTGAGTGAGGGGGAGTGAGGTGTGGAGACTCAAAGCCCATCCGTAGGCAACTGGACAGCCCCTTACAGAAGGGTCAAGGGGAGGAGATGAGCCAGTCAGGGTGCAGTGTAGCACCGATGAAACATACCGTGTTTCCCCCAAAATAACACATACCCATAAAGTAAGCCGTAGCAGGATTTCTAAGCATTTGCACAATGTAAGCCATCTCCCGAAAATAAGACATAGAGACAGGCGTGGTTCTGCAGTGCACCAGCGCAGAGCGGTCAGGAAGACAGGCAGCCCTTCTCCTCAGCCCCATCGTGACAGCTGCTATCTTGGAGGTGACTGGAGAGGTCAACTCCCCCAGTCAGGTCCAGGTCGTTCTGTGGGTGCTGCAAGCTAAGGCACAAAGGGAAACAGAAAGTGAAAGTCAGTCTTCCCTAGGTATTGGGTGTCCTCAGGGGGAAGGAGGAAAGCCGTGGCTGCCTTTTGACTCAGCACTGTGGGTCTTGTTCCAGAAGAAGATGACAGCTATATTTGAATCAATGCAGATTGCTGTACCATACTTAATAAAAATAAGACATCTGAAAATAAGCCATAGTGTGTTGTCTTGAGGAAAAATAAATATAAGACAGCCTTATTTTCGGGGAAACATGGTACAACATTCCTCTAGTTCTTTAATGCTTCCAACAGTGCTTTTAAACCAGGAACGGACCATCAGGATTGGAAGAAGCCTCACTAACAGACTGCCATATGCAGGTGACGTAACCTGCTGTGAGATCAAGCAGTATTTCTTATTTACATCAGGCGGCTATGCACGGGCTCACTGGAAGAGAAAAAGGACAACCGGTGAGCAAGCAGGCCTGCTATGGCAGTGGTTAAGCCCCGGGACACTCGGCAGGATTACAGTCCTGGGGATGTGCTCCTGTAAAGATCCTTTCAGGGCCATGCCGTGACTTTGGATCCCTAACCCTGTGGGTTTCTGAAATTGCATCTTTACTAGAGTAGAACGCTTCCTCTTTCTCCTGTGGCAACGGTGGTGGTCCCGAACAGCTGACTTTGTGCTTAGCAGTCCAACATGTAACCTGCTACGCCACCAGCGCTTCCCTCAGGAACTTAGCCTTGGCAGCCCTCTGGTGCCGTTCTATTCAGTCCCATAGGGTTACTTTGAGCTGGAATCAATGGCGAAGTACATAGTAACAGTTCAACAACAGCCTGGGAGCTCTGGAAGCTGGTCCAGAAAGAGGCTGGGCTGTAAGTCTGGCAGCACAGAATAATCATGAGCTGATTTTGAGGCCAGAGAGTCGATCTGCCTTTCCCAGGTGGTAAGAAGGGAGGAGATCCTGGATGTTTGGCGAAGTCTGGTCTGTGAGGAGAAAACAATAAAAAACACTTGCCCCATCCACTGAGATGGCCCAATGCAGGTCCCACGTGCTCCCTCTCCAGCACCTGCTCCGCCCGGCCGCACGGGGGCGCTGTGAGCGGCCTGGCCGTTGCCTGGCCGTTGGGCGCACCACGTGCTTTCTGGACTCGCTGCCGGGCGGGGCGGGGCGCGTGCGCGTGCAGTTGCCGGGAAGGTGGGCGCAGGCGGCGTGAGGGGACCTGGGTCCCGCGTGCGCTCGTGGGGGCGTCGAGGGAGGACCGAGCTCGCCACTTGCGCGTGCAGTTGCCGGGAAGGTGGGCGCAGGCGGCGTGAGGGGACCTGGGTCCCGCGTGCGCTCGTGGGGGCGTCGAGGGAGGACCGAGCTCGTCACTTGGGAGTGCGTGGTGGGGGCGGCGTGGCCGGACGACCTTGGGGCCCCGAGCTGGGCGCACACGTGTCCCCTGGGCCGGTGAATTGGAGCGAGATCCGAGTCGAGGTGGCGGCAGCGAACGAACGCAGCCACGACGCGGAACCCTCCCGCTCGCGCGCCCAGCCCCGGGAGGGACTCCATTTCGTCCCCCAAAGTCCATTCCTTGTCGGTAGGGACGGAGAGAGCCGGCGGCGGGCCTGCATGTGTTCTCTCGGGGCGAACCCGCTGACCTCGAGGGAGGCGCCCAGGAAGATGCTTGAAGTCTCGGTTCTGAAGGTGAGCAAGCTCCCAGGACTCATCCTCCGCCCTATCTCTCCACCTGCCCAAAGGCCAGGGCTTAGCGTTGGCTGCAAGCAGCAAAACTGGGCTCCTAGGCCATGCCAATTGCCAAGCCTGTAAAACATGCAGGCCCCGCTCATTGCCTCGTCTTTCTCCGAGGTATTGACCGCCGACCCTTGGCTTTGCAGTCAGGCGCTTAAGCCACCAGTCTCTGAAAATGTATTTCAGCTAAATGAGTACTTCATGTATTTTCTTGTGTTTTCAGTCCGGTAAGTGCGTCTGGAGACCGGAAAGGCCTGATGTAGCTACAGTGTTTCCCTGGAAGGCGTTTACTAACTTGATGAGTTTGGATTGGTGGAAAAAGGAAATGCAATTCACTTAAAAATCATTTCAGTGGACACAAGAGAAGGGCATAGGAAATGGTGGACTATTTAAAACCAACCTACATGCCCCCAACCCCCGCTGCGCCCCTCCCCCCCTTTAAACCTTCTCTTGTGAATTGATAGTTTACAGAGCAAATGTACATATATCTTCTGTCTTATGGTGGGGTACATATATGCACCCAGTCTTAGGGTGAGGGTGTGTATATCCTCAGTCATAGTTGTAGATATATTCGTGAACATACTTATAGCTCAAAGCTTATTTATTTAAGTATTACGTAATTTATATGAATAAGTATTCATCCACATTTGGAAGTGGAATGTCCTGGGGGATTTTTAGAGGTTGAACTGACTGGGCTTTCTACTCCCATCAACAATTATAGACTCGTGAATCCACAGGGGGTTGCTATGAGTCCACATTGACTTGATGGCAGTGAGTTTTCTGCTCCCATAAACAGTCTCAAACCCACAGGGGCAGGTCTCCCTGTCTTTTAGGGTCTCAGTGAGTTGCCATGGACTCCATGGCAGTTAGTTTGCTTTGTGTTTTGGGGGAACCAAGGGGTGTAACCAAGAGAGAAGCTTATTTCTCTCTCACCTATAAGAAGGCCAGAGGTAGGCAGTGACCATGCCTGAGAGCAGTGCTGTTCACAGGCTGGGAGTCACACTCACAGGACCCAGTAAATTTTGTTGAGTTTAATCTGACACCAGGCTGCTGAAGTTTGAGGAGACAGCCAGAAACGCTGCCTGGCCGCTTAGCAAGCTTGTTTTCAGCGGGAGGACTCAGCAGTTGTCAGTTCCAGTCCCATTGTGCTGGAACGGTCACCATTGCTGGGACTCTATGGCACCTGGCAATTTGAGTTTATAGTAATTTGTGATGCTTGTATTTGCAAACTGATGCCCTTACCTTAGTCAAACCTCCAGATGTAAAGGCTTCATCAGAGAAGAGTCTCTGTGTGATCATTGAAGCCAGTTAGTGGTTTGGTTTGTCATTCAGTTCACGTCTGGTTTTGGAATGACTTGCTGTATTGTTACGCTATAAGTGGAAATGCTGACTATAAGTTTAGTCAGCAATAATATAAAATAGACAAATACCTGGCAGCTAGAAAGCCCGTTAGCTGATGCAGAGTGACAGCGTTCTCAGATGAGTGTCTTCAGGAAGATTTCGTTGAAGAGTGCTTCGGAAGCAGCAGCTTGAGTGCCTGTGTCAGTCTGGGTGGACTGGAGAAACAAATGGAAGTGAGTTTGGTTTGATTTTTTTGGTGGTGGCTGTAATTCACTAATGGTTCCTCCAACAGACTCATGTGACGTGTAGCTTTCGACATGAAAATGCAGACAAACCCCCTCCCACGGGGACAGACAACAGAAAAGTGCGTGAAGGGAGACATCAGTCACTGGAAGACATGAAAAAATAATAATTAATAAATTATCAAGGGTTATCATGTATAAGAAAGAGCTTTATATCAAAGAGCAATTGTATATTGAGAAAACATTCCAGCCCACTCCAGATCAAGTCCGTAAGTCCGATATTAGCCCATATTAATCCATGAATTATTCTTCAGACTCATGCAGCACATACAATGATGTCGAATGCAGGAAGATCACAGGCCAGTGGGTGAAGTCTTATGAATCCACTGGCAGTGGAAGCATCTCCAGGGCTCTGGCCACCATCAGCATGGCTCCATGTGGTTCCTCTGGTTCTCTGAGTATCTCCTCCACAGGAAGGTGAAGCAGATAGAGTGGCCCTCCTCCTAGGAGAAAGAGAGGAAGTTCCCAGAATCCTCATGAGAAGGCCACACCTACTACACTCCATTCCTTCACTCTATGAAGTTGACATAAAATTATGTAACTACCACAATACCCATGGAAACAAAACCCCACACCCATGTCAGGAGGGCGAATCTTTACAAGAGGACCAGTAGCCTCTGTTTCCAAACGCAGTGGTCTCCCCTGTGCACGGCTCCAGTCTGAGGTGGCTTCCATTTAAATCTCTTGCTCCTTGATCTCTGGCTTCTCTGGGGCTGGTGCTCCAGCGTCTTTGTTTGCATTTTCTTTTCTTTTTTAAAATCATTTTATTGGAGGTTCGTACAACTCATCACAATTCATACATTCACCCATGGTGTCAAGCACATTTGTACATTTGTTGTCATCATTTTCAAAACATTTTCTTTTTACTTGAGCCGTTGGTATCCACTTCTCATTTTTTCCCCTCCCTCCCTCATGAACCCTTGATAATTTAATTATTATTTTTTCATGTCTTCCAGTGACTGATGTCTCCCTTCACGCACTTTTCTGTTGTCTGTCCCCCTGGGAGGGGGTTTGTCTGCATTTTCATGTCGAAAGCTACACGTCACATGAGTCTGTTGGAGGAACCATTAGTGAATTACAGCCACCACCAAAAAATTCAAACCAAACTCACTTCCATCGAGTCAGTGCTGACTCATATTGACCCCCTGTGGGTTCCTGAGAGTATAACTGTTTACAAGAGTAGAAAGCCCAGACTTTTTCCTTCAGAGTTGCTGGAGGTTTCGAACTGCTGACCTGTGGGGTTAAGGGTAAGAGGGAACCCCACAAAACATCACAGGTTTGGTAGGCGCAATTGTACAGCGATAATAAGTAGAGATTATAGTAAAGTCATAGAGAGCATGAGAGTTAAAGGATAGAGTCAAGTAATGGAGTCAGACGCAATTCATGGTAGCATATCTCACCTCCGCCCCGCTTGATGGTCCTCGTGGAGGGGGCTTAGCCGTCAGAGAAGAAGCCGCTGCTTCATCCTCCTTAGTCACCTTCTGGCCACCCTCTGGCCAGCCACCCTCTCGAGGGAGCCTCGTTATTTATTGCTAACCACGTATCGTAATCATACATCACAGAAAGGGGCAATACAATTCATTCTAGAACAAGTTTGATCGCTCTAATGTCTCACATAATAAAGCAGACCATTACTATTCTGGGAAGCATGCAAGTTCCCTGATAGTGGACAATAGCCTGAGTCATCAGGAGGGATATTAGCATAGGCAATACAATCAATAGGAGAGGAATCACCTAGGGGTGTGCCCACATTGGTTGTGGAATAGACAGTGGTATCTGCTTGATCTAAACAGCTGATAATGGCTAACTAACCTTGGTCACCCTTGGGCGGGTTTGCCCTCTCTGGTATCTCTGCAAGTAAATAGACCACCATTATCCTTATCAGAAGGGAGTGGGTCTTATTCAGGGTGAGTCAGACTAATGGTCTAGCCACTACAGATGGCCAATGTCAAGGAGAATAACCTCTGACCTACTTTTGCCGAGAGTCACTCTTAAGCAGCTAAGTTTGGTACATATTTTGGGGAGACAATTTAAGAGAATTCCTTCTGTTCCCCACACTGACCCTGCGTTCACAGCCCAGTGCATAACCACTACACCACTAGGGCTCCTTCTCCCTTCTTTTCTGTTGGGAGAGTTCTTGTTATGCTGAGCTTTTCCATTGTCTAGCATCTGTGTGTGAGCCCCGATTGATTATTGCCTTCTGTGTCCATGTGCTCCTCTCCACCTTGTCGAAGCAGAATAACACCTAGTGCTGCCATCCACCGGCCTCTTGCTATTGTGCTTTTCCCAGAGTGTCCTAAAACTGCAGCTGTGCTTACGTAGTCATTCAGTGTACGCTTTTGAAAGATTGAGTCATTGTCGGTCTGCAGATGTTAGGGCCCCTTCCTCTGTGATTCGGCCCTTTTCAAAAATTCTCCCCATGTTTTCAGCTACTCTGGCAGCCCCAAGTTCAGTTCTTTGACTTCTGAAGCCCAATGCATTGTGGGTTTCTGCTTGAGAAACAGGCTGTAGACTGGGGTGTGTTCTCTAGGGAAACAGATGTAAAACCATGGATTTCACCTAGATTAAGTTCCTTCCTCCCAAGAGTTGAAACCTACCACCCCCCCAGTTTCTTCTGGCTTTGATAGTTCTTCAGTGCGTTCAGATAGCTGCTTGGGGGTTTTCCAGAGTTTTTAATTGTTATTTGCAGATGGTTAATCAGTTGTAGGCTGTTCTGCTTGTATTATCAGAATACATAGCTGCTGTTTATTTCAACGGCTATAAAAATATCCAGATAGTGAAGTTGAAAGAAAATTCAGGTGAGCACCTATTTGAGGGGGCCTCCAAAAACTCATGGAAAACTATTACTTTTCATTCCATTTCCCATGCACTTTCTGAAGCCCCTTTTTATTCCTGCCCCCGGGTATATAGAATCCAAAGTCTTGGGATGCTGTTGCCTGTAGGCTTTTTTCAATAGATAGGTTAGGAAATACATTGGAAAACTGGGGAGTTGTTACTGATATTTTAAATTCAAAGTTAACTTTGTATTTTATATTTGTATCTCTTCTCTCTTTTTTTTAAATCATTTTATTAGGGGCTCATACAACTCTTACCACAATCCATACACACATCAATTGTGTAAAGCGCATTTGTACGTTCATTGCCCTCATCATTCTCAAAACATTTTCTCTCCACTTAAACCCCCG
>NW_022106189.1:1532998-1539561 GCF_000313985.2 Echinops telfairi | reverse complement strand
AAAAAAAAAAAAAAGAAAGAAAGAAAAATGGAAAGAAAAGAAAAAAAGAAAAGCTTAGTTCTTAATAATACTAATTTATAACAAATATATAAATGAACCCTGGTGGCACAGAGTTTAAGTGCTTGGCTACTAACCAGAAGGTTGGCATTGTAAGCCCACCAACTGCCTTCGGAATGTTATGTAGCAGTTCTGCGCTGTCCCACAGAGCCCGGTGAGTCAGAATTGACAGTAGTGGAAGGCTCGCTCTGTGTATGTCTGTGTTATGTGAGTATGTCGGGCGGTGCTGAGTCAGCTTTCCAGCTCTGCGGCCTAATGACAGAGTGGAGCTGCGCATAGGGCTTCTAGGCTGCAGTTACTTCTCCTGTGGAGTGGCTCTGCGTAGATGCATCTGTGCACATAAGTGCATGCACATAGATGTGTGTATGTGCACACACATGCGATATATATATATATATATATATACCCATCAAGATACTCTGAGATGGCTAACTTTAATCTTTGCCGCTTCTTACCCATTTCTTCTTTCTCCTGTAGGTAATAACTTGTATTTCTTTTGGTTTATCTGCCATCTTTTAAATTTTTTTACTGTGACTCATATTTCCTTTGCTTACAAACTCCACGATTCTAAAGATATTATTCAGAACTCTGGTTTTCTATCTAATTATGGTTACCGTGTGTGTGATTGAGGATATTGCTTTACATGTTTTCATATTTTTTTAAATAATCATTTTATTGGGGGCTCGTACAACTCATCACAATCTATACATACATTCATGTGTCAAGCACATTTGTTGCCCTCATCATTCTCAAAACGTTTGCTTTCTACTTGAGCCCTTGGTATCAGCTCCTCATTTATTCCCCTTCCTCCCCGCTCCCCTCTCCCTCATGTACCCCTGATAATTTATAAATTATTATTTTGTCATATCTTACACTGTCCGACGTCTCCTTTCACCCTCCTTTCTGTTGTCTGTCTCCCAGGTAGGAGGTTATATGTAGATCCTTATAATCGACTCCCCCTCTCTACCTCACCTTCCCTCCGCCCTCCCAGTATCGTCACTCACACCACTGGTCTTGAAGGGATCATCTGTCCTAGATTCCCTGTGTTTCCAGTTTCTATCTGTACCAGTGTATAGCCTCTGGTTTGGCCGGATTTGTAAGGTAGAATTGGGATCATGATTGTGGGGAGGCGGGGAGGGGAGGAAGCATTTAAGAACTAGAGGAAAGTTGTATGTTTCATCATTGCTACACTGCACCCTCACTGGCTCATCTCCTCCCCACAACTATTTGGTAAGGGATGTCTAGTTGCCTACAGATAGGCTTTGGGTCCCCAAACATGTTTTCATATTTTATCATTGATTTTTAATCTTTGATCTGATCACTTAAGACAGAGGCACCTGTCAAGAATGTGTTAGAGCAATGAAAATAGCAACAAACAAGTATCATACATCTTAGGGTTTGTATTTTCTGGCTTTCAGTTGTACATTGTTTTGTTTTTTGTTTTTAAATTTTACAGATTGAAGATCCAACTTGCTTCTGGGTTATTATAAAAGGATATAATTCCTTTTTAGATGATGAAGTTGACTATAAAAAATTACACCATGCCATGAATGGCTTCTATAACAGCATGTGTCAAGATGGAGAAATAAAACCGTTACTGTTAGAAGAAGGACAGGTATGTATGTAAATGGGCTCTGAGCACTGTTTTTAAAAAACACTATTCAGAACTCTTTTGGCAAATAAGGAAATAAGTGGAAGCATTTAGAGTGCTTCAATTGCTAATGACCATTGCCTGTGTGAGGGTTTCTGGCCATCGTGGCGGCTGCTGTGTCAGGTTTATGTGGGGCGGTAAGATGGATTCTCCTTGCAAGTCGTCCTCTGGAGCCAGGCTCACGGGGATTGTGAGAGCCCGTGCAGCTGTGGGGACCTCAGCTAAGAGACGTGGGGTCTTCCGTCTAGGACGGATGCTGTCATGTTTTTTTATTTCGCTCCTCCCGCGTCAGCACCCACCTTCTTTCCCTCCGGCCTCCGCTATCTCTGCCTCTTGCCTGATTTTTTTCCTACAGTTCAGTCATTTTTCAGAGGAGTTTGAATTTCTGTGATAGTGTTATAGAAAGTTTGAAGCTCTCTGTGAAGAAAACTAGAAATAAACTTGCCTCTCCTCTACAAAATTCATTCTACTTTCTTTGGACAGAGGGTGACATGGAGCTTCAGTAAGATTGAGGATCACTTTTTTATCCAGGAGCGGGTGGTGCTGTTAACTTCATGTTTTACCGACTCAAGAGACACTTTTGATAATAACCAGCGAGTTCAGACGAGGAAAGCTCGGTCCATGAGCTTTTCGTGGTTTTCACCTTCGGTGACCACTACTGTCCAAGTCAGCTCTGCTCTTTCAGGGTTATAAAATGATGTGTTTTCTCATCCCTCCGCATTCATTAGCGGGAATTCTGTATAGAACGTTTCTTCACTCATTAAATGATCTGGTTACCTGTGTAATGCATTCATACTGGAAAGGCGGAGCAATCTTTTGATTCTGTCACTTAGCAGTTTCCAGTGTAATAGTCACTGATGTCCAGTGCTTCTGTTTTCGTTTTTTCTTCTCTCTCCGCTCCTTAAAAAGAAATAAAAATTATGATGTTTTGAACGTATGGCTCCTAATATATTCATCAGTTGTAGTCATTGTACTTTGGTTTGTCAAATTGTCTCATTTGGGGCTGGTGGATGCCCTAGTATAACAGTTTTAAAGTTGAATAGCCATGCCCATGATGAATTCTTCCTAGCAGTCCTGCTAGGTCCTGTGACTTTAGCATTAAACAGAAGTGCCCTTTAGCTTTATGGGAATTTCTCTTGAATTATTTGAGGTTTTGAGTATTCGAGTTATGTGAGCGCCTTGAGTTTCCATCCTTCGCAGAATGACTGCCCCATACATTCCTGCTTACGTTTCTGAGGGCAGGGACCTCCGTCAGCCTGCTGCTTCGCCACTTGGACCCAGCTCTCCACACTGGCTGCTGTCTGGGCCTGTGCTCAGCACATGGCTGGCTTGTGGGGGATGCAGCAGCCCCTGGTATAGTCAGGATGCCTCATTTGTATATCCTCCCCCAGAATGGTGGTGATAGGCATATTAACACTGCTCTAGGTGATGGGACTGTTAAACAAAACAGACAAAAATCCACAGTCCGGGAGCCGACACATCCAGTTGCAGCCCAGAGACATGAATGGGTGAGGCTGGTAGAGGGCATGGGGAGGTGGGCAGGGAGAATAGGCCTGAGGCTACAGCTCCCCGTGTTTGGCAACCTTTATAGGTTTTGTTTCTTTGATTTAAGCAGGTAAAGAAATAAACTTTTCTCATTTCACTCTATAAAAATGGCCCTTAATTGAGGGGCCAAAAACTTTTTGGAAAGAACAGCTGCGTTAGAAGGCCAGCTTCTTAGGTTCCTCGCCTGAGAAGCCCTGTCCAACCCCTCTCTAGGGTGCCGTGCAGGCTGAGGCGATCACGTGGAGGACCTCGGCGCGCTCTCTCTGACTCGAGACCCTAATACGTGGGAGACAGAATGCCTGTCCGTTTCCCCACAGGTTTGCGTGGTGTACTGCCAGGAGCTCAAGTGCTGGTGCAGGGCGGTGATTAAGTCCATCATGTCTTCGGCCGGCCACTGCCTGGCAGAGTGTTTCCTTGTGGATTTTGCCAAGTACATTCCAGTCAAGTCTAAAAAGTATGTATGTGTGTATTTTGCCTTGCATTCTCTCACAGGGACGACAGTCGGTTGTCGCGGAGAATCTGTCCATGTTCGAAGGGTTGAGTCACAGAGGCCTTGCTGAGAATGGGCCTTTTAGGGAAAACTGAAGCTGGATTTATGTCTCTCACGAAGGCAGCCCTGGCAGGTTCTGGTTCTGCACCCACTGGTGGGGCAGGGAGTGGGGGTGCTTAGGATTCAGAGCTCTCTGGCCTTTCCTCTGCCAGCCTGTTCACGTTCCGAAGACTTTTGGCCAACCTGCTCTCTGGACTGGTTCGCTGACTGGTGGGTCGGCCTGGTCAGGGAAGCTCGGCTATCGGAAAGACACAAGCAGGCACCTCGGAGACACCCTTCTCACGCCTGCAGGTAGCAGCGTGTGTATTGAAAGGCGCTGCCTGCTCGTCCTGGTCTCACATGAGCATAGCTCCCGGGGCAACAGCACAAGGGGGGGAGCAGGTTCAGAGAGGACTGGTACTCAGGTCAGAACCACACGGCATAGTCCACTTGGGTGTCGGGCTAGTGTTTTCCAGTCTTCCGTCCCACAGGTTCACCATAGCACGAGGACCCATCTCTTCTTAAAGGGAGGGCAATCCCAAGCCGACTCCTATTGCACGAAGAACTTTGTCTCAAAGAATTCCATGACAGAGCGACTTATCCAATGTTGAAAATTTGCATAAATTTATTTAAGAAAAAAGTTGGTGCTTGTCTTTGTGATTTTCTTTTATAATCACAGTTGCTGTACAATCAGTGTGTTAAACTGTTGTATGAATTTTTTGTTTCAGTGTTTGGTGTTTCAAGTGTTGCTTGTTTTAGGCAAGAGACTCTTGTGATTAAATAGAACCCAGGGAGCCATTCATGCTGCCACCTGTCTCTAAGCTAAGACAAAGGGTGGCCAGGCTGCCACACAGGGCATAAATCGGGGCCCAGGGAAAAGGCCCGGTATATAGTAAAGTGGTGTGTCCAAGTGGTTTGTCATTTGTCTGAGAGAAGAATGGAAATAAAAATGCTAAGTTACTTACTAATTCTCAGTCCTTCAATTCTTTTGTGCAAAGTTGGCAAGTACTAATTATAACACCTCATTTGCAGAAATTTTGAGGTAATTCTGGTCATAACTAGAATTAATACTAAAGCATTTAATAAAATGTGTCCATAGGGCTGTTGCTTATTCACTGTTTTTCTGTCTTTTGCAATTTTATTGTTATCATTCCCCCTTGGTGACAATGGGGGCTAGACATTGACCTGCTAACCATAGATTGACGGTTTAAAGCTGCCAGCAGCTCTGCCTGGGAAAGATGAGGCTGTCAGCTCCCATAAAATAGACAGTCTCAGAAACGCACAGGGGCAGGTCGACTCAATGTGAGGGAGTTTCATTTTGTCAAGAGCCTTGGTCGGCATTTTCCCACCGTACCATGCAGTTTTACAGACCTCACAGGCACTGCCTATCGCTTTGCGGACTCTGGATATGCCCACTCGTGGAGTTGATCGGGGCCCTGTGGGCGAGTAGAACTGTCAGGGCAGAGTTTCTGAGGCTCCGATCTTACTGAAACAAACTATCACATCTCCCCCACATATTAGCTGGTGGGTTGCAACCGTTGACTTTTTGGTTGGCAGATGAGCACTTTAACCACTGAGCCTCCTAGACTCTACTGTGTCTGTGTGTACATGTTTTGTACATAGAAAGTGAGATTTTTTTCCCCCACTCTCCAAGACCCATTTTATTCCCGTGAGCAAATGCGTCCAAGTACTTCTTGTTGGAAGTTATGTTGGAAACATGATTTTTTTTCTGCGTGTGTGCTTTGTTTTATTTTAAGTACCTTGGCTATATAAATGTGCTTTAAAGATAAATACTCTGTACTTCCTCCCCCCTCCCCTTATAATTGAATATTTCTGTTTCCCTGCTAAGCATCCGGGTTGCAGTGGAAAAGTTCATGCAGCTTCCCTACAGAGCGAAAAAATTTGGACTGTTTTGCATAAACCCAGTCACATTACACATTGACTTCTGTGAAGACAGTGCTGAAATTGTGTAAGTATAGCTTCTGAAACCGCTGAGTCGCTAGTAAAGCTCAAGTGTCCAAGGTCTCTACCAAAGCCATTCCTTTGTAGCAGGGCCAAGCGGTCTCAAACGTCGTTGTATCCTGTGGAGGACCATGTTCGAGCTGAATCTTCGTTTGTTGGGTTGGGGCAGCAGCAGGATTCCTGGACAGCCCCATCTCCAGAGGGTCAGGCATAGGTCTGAACGTCTGTGCTTTTTCTGCCACCTACCCCGTTTTGGTAGACTTTGGGAAACTAGTGGTTCCGTGTTGGGCTGTCGTTTCAAACTACCAGCCACTCCTCAGGAGAAAGTTGAGGCTTTCTACTCCCATCTCTGAAACCCACAGGGGCAGTTCTACCCTGTCCTGTTGGGTGGCTGTATAGCCACATCAATTCGATGGCAGTGAGTTTGGTTTTGAGAGTTTATAGGAAATTATACATTAACTACCGTATGTACTCATGTATAAGCCGAGTTTTTCAGTACATTTTTAATGCCGTTTTTTGTGGTAAAGTTCAGTGCCTCGGCTGATACTCGGTTCAGCTTATACTCGAGTATTTACGGGTATATAGAAAAGCGTCCATACATATGGAATTGTGTAGCAATGAAAACAACGCCTTCCACCCTCATGGAAGGGTCCAAAGGAAGCCAGGGAGCAGTAAAACACCAGTGAAACACACAGCATTCCTCTAGGTCTTTTTTTTTTCCTTTTTTTTCTTTTTTTTAACTTTTTTTTTTAAACATTTTATTAGGGGCTCATACAACTGTTATCGCAATCCATACACACATCAATTGTGTAAAGCGCA
>NW_022106189.1:1489758-1532310 GCF_000313985.2 Echinops telfairi | reverse complement strand
TAGATGGCCGCATGTTTACCTTCAAACTTTTAAGACCCCAGACGCTATATCTTTTGATAGCCGGGCACCATCAGCTTTCTTCACCACATTTGCTTATTCGCCCGCTTTGTCTTCAGCGGTTGTGTCGGGAAGGTGAGCATCATAGAATGCCAATTTAATAAAAGAAAGTATTTTTGCATTGAGGGAGTACCTGAGTGGAGGCCCAGTGTCGTTCTGCTACCTTAATACTAAACCTATAAATATAGGCTCATAAATCTCCTCTAGGTCTTTAATGCTTCCCCCTTTCCCCCACTACTGTCATGACCTAGTTCTGACAATCCAGCTAGACCAGAGCCTATTCACTGGTACACATGAGAGCTCTTGGCACAGGGAATCCAGGACAGATCAACCTTCAGGAACAATAATGCGAGTAGTGATACCATGAGGGTAGGGGGAAGAAAGGGGAATGATCACAATGATTGATGTATAACTGTGTGTCCCCAAGGGGGGGCCAACCACAGAAACATGGGTGAAGGAAGATAGCTGTTGTTGTAAGATAGGAAAATAATAATTTATGAATTATCATGGGTTCATGAAGGAGGGAGGGGAAAAATGAAGTGCTGATACCAAGGGCTTAAGTAGAAAGAAAATGTTTTTAAAAGGATGATAGCAACATATGTACAAATGTGCTTGATGTATGGATTGTTATAAAAGCTGTAAGAGCACCCAATAAGATGATTAAAAAAAGGAAAGAACGGAAAGAATTCCTTAGCGTTCTTCTCCAGCCCTGCTTTGCTTTCTCATCCCCGGGAGGCTACTGGGATAACTCTTCAGGCTCAGCACTTCCAGACATCCTTCCTGGGTTTTTGTGAACATTCTCGTCCTGGACTTCGCGGGCATTGCCTCGTTTTGAGCAGAATGGCGATGTAATCACCAGGGAGTCTGACCGGTGGAGATACGTGCTATGTACTTTCTTTTGTTCTGGACTTTGAAATACTGGCTTCTTCCGCTTTCCTGCTGCCTGCAGCTCTCTTGGTTGGCCTTCTGAAGCATAGGATGATGTCGAAAGGGCAAGAAGGTATAGAGAAAATGGGAGACAGTGGAAGGGAGCAGCCAGTGGGCACCCAGCCCTCAATCTGTGACAACCTGTGCTGGGTGCTGGACACTCAGACAACCACCCCCAGGGTGCTTGTGTGATGGCTGGGAAGACCTGCAGAACCAGGGTCGATGGAGTTGGGACAGATGGTGCCGTGGTGCCATGTTGGTGGGCACAGTGCACTCTGGTGTCTCCAGGAAGTGTTCTTTCTAATCTGACCCGTTCTCAGCCTGTCCTCCATGATGGCACAGGAAGCAGTCTCAGAGAGGCGCATGCTGCAGAGATGTGGCTGGGGGCGTTACCCTAGAGGAGGGTTTATACCAAGCTCCCTATATGTCTCATGGTTAAAGTAGCACACCATAAACATCTGGCCTAGGGTGGCAAAGTGATACTGGTATACTGGCCTCAACTTCTGATTTAGTGCAGTTATATATGCTCATTGTTTCAGGCCCGCCAAGAAGTGGGACAGCGCTGCTATTCAGTATTTTCAGAACATTCTCAAAGGTAAGGCAAGGCCATGGTCACCCCAGCCTGCTTTGACTTGCAGCAGTCTCGGGCAGCTCTCTCCAGGAGGGGGCTGGAGAAAGACTCCGCTCGCTGTTAGCCCCACCTCCTGTTGCTGCCATGAGTGACTGCATCCTGGGAACTTTAGGGTGTCCATCATTGACAGTTCAAGGTGGAGAGGAGCAGTTTGGGTGAGGAACCCTGACGCAGTAATGATGGTTTCCTCTGTGTTTGGTCAAGGCACCAGAGCCCTGAAAAACAGATGTACAGGAATTTTATTGAACCCAAAGTTGGTGGGAAACCTACATTTGCAGTGTGTAAGGGATAGTATGAAGGGGCTTCAAAAAATTCCCAGAAAGTTGGAATTGAAAGATAACGGCATTTTTTCACGAACCTTTTGAAGTCCCCTCTTCTATGCATATTTTCTGTGTAATGATCATCATTGTGAATTTAAGGTGTGTGGAGACAGTTCTTGTTTATTTTCAGGATACTGTCATAGTAGTATTTTTGTGGCAGCCATGCTAACCCGTGGTGGGAGGAGGGATCAAACGACTGTGCCTTCCTGTTAGGACTGTTCGGCGGTGTTAGTGGGTGTGAAGTAACTGGTGTGCTCAGCCTGGCTCCTCGCTGGGGTCCAGGCCTCTCTGAAAGGCCAGCTGTTCTCATCCCACTGAAATGGGCGGCTGGGAAGTTGCTGTGTGGGAGTTTGGGCCCTTGTGATCACCGGGGGGACTCCCCAGTGATGATGATCAGGTCTGGGGGAGGCAGACAACCTTGTTTTGCAGTCTGCCCAGTCACTTTGTGTAGTCTCAGGCAAGTGACCTAACCTCTTGAGTCTAGTCTCTTGACCTGTAAAAGGACAGTAACAGCACTTACCTCAAAGGATTGTGATAAGAATGAAATGCAATGCAACTCTTTTAAAAGGACTTCGTATAGTATCTGATACCTGGGAAGAGCTCCGTAAGACTCCTCACAGAGAACCAGGTCTTCTGACCCAGGGCACATTTGAAGGATAGAAGTGACGCTGTGAGGAAGCTTTGACATGTAGTAGTTTGGATGTAGTAGTCACTGGAAGGAGGTGGGGGTGGGGTGGCAAGTCCCATACTAAAGGAGTATCTTGTAGGGAGGCAGGAGGAGGATGCTGTTGATGGAGACCAAGGACGCGTGACTTACTCCTAGTAGGGAAGCCTGTCCCTTAACTGCCAGCCTCCAGAGCCACCCCTTCCAAGAGCTGCCTGGCTGGGGGAAGCTAGTGGAAAATCTTAATATGGTTAGCAGAGATTAATAGTGGGAATAGCTGAAATTACTTCAAGTACACACAATATAAGCTGTGGTAATACGTGGTTTTTGTTTGTTTGTTTTTTAACCACTATTCAGCTACTACCCACGTGGAAGCCAAACTGTGTGCTGTGGAAGAAGATACTTTTGAGGTTTACCTTTATGCAACCATCAAAAATGAGAAAGTAAGTGAGAGAATCGTGCTGTGCAATCATTTCTTTCCATTTTGAACTTGATTTCAGCTAAGTAAACTCCAGGGAAAACACTGGCATGCACTCAGTGTAAGCATGGCCTCCACCTTTCAGGGCTCGGCTCGGAAGTCAGCCCGGGCTGTGTCACTTTGTTGATGTAAAAAGATTACTGCCATGTTTTACTTAAGCAGAACTTTACTCAGTAATGGGCAAGAAAAATTGTTATTGGTTATTGGTTATTATTACATTGGCTATTACAGTAATTACAAAAATTATTACATTGGATAGTAGGAAATGTTTTCTCGAAAGAGGCAACTATCTTTATAAATAAATCATTGTATGTGGTATGTACCCATCGAAAAGAATTCAGGCAACCTACACAGAAAGAAAGTAGACCTCACGTGTATCTCCCATGCGCTCCTTCTTTCTCCTGTTGTTGGCCCCTGTGTGTGAATCAGTCAGAGACTAGCATCACCCACGTCAGACACTGCGTTGGTGGCGGGTAGCCAGCTCTATCCTATGGGGACCTCAGCTTCCCTTCCCTGTTGAATTCAGCTCCTGGCAGCCATGCAGCTCTTTTCTCTCTCAGCCTCTTTCCTGGGTGCCAGCTGCACCTTAGGGAGTCCACCTGACTTCCTCCATCTCACACCACCTGGCTCCACTGGTGCTTGGGCTTCTGTACTTTGCTCGAGCAACTTGGAGTGCACAGGAGACCCACGGAGGAGAAACTACCTGCAGTAACAGCTTAAACACAACAACAGAAGGACACAATTCAACGCAGGACAGGGTCTGGGAGAAGTGCCACAGGCACAGTGTGGAGCCGCCATGTCCAGGGTGGTACATCTACCCTCTCCTATGCATTGTCACCAACCAGGAAGCTTTAGGGCCTCTGGGTCTCATCATATCGTCTGGGCCTCTAGGTGACCTCTTGGTCTGGCCAGCCTTCATTCCTTAGCCTCAGGTGTTAGTACAGCTTGAAAGAACCGGGAACAAAGGTCAGATGATTCCATACCTCGTGACACCCTTTCTAAAGAATGGCCCAGGGACACTCTTCAGAGAGCTCACTAAGGACACTTGGACCAGACATGTCAATGTACTACAGAGAGTTCTTGTACAGTCTTCATGTGAGTTCTCCTAATGTTAATGTTTCTCATAACCATCGTGTGATTATTAAAGCCAGAAAATTAATGCTTTTAAAATACTACTAAAAACTTAGAGCTGTGAACCAGCTAGAACTGACAGACAGACACAGACATGGGACACTCCACCCCACAGCAGCACACCGCATTCTTCTCCTGTATGTGGCCTGTCGTTAGGTTGCAAAGCAAGTTGTGAAAAGATTGAAATCCTAAAAAGAATTCTCCAGGTCGAATTGATGGCAGCGTTGGGGCCAGTGCCTGGACTGCGAGTGGGGCTGGAGGTGGCCCTGCAGAAGCTGGTGCTGCAGCTCAAGACAATGCTGAGCCCCAGGAGTTGGAGCTGTATGCGTTGGCGCAAGATCCTGGTTGACCTGCTGAAGCCCCATGGCCCTGGCCACCATCTTCCGCATGCTCCATATGTGGTGGGCAGAGGCTGGTGTGTGTGTCTGCAGACCATGCAGCCCTGCCTTTGCCTGTGGCCAGCATGTCTGAGAGCCGAGGGCGAAACAAAGGCAGTGCCACAAACAGCGCAGCCCCAGCCCTGGTAGAACGGAATGGCGAGGAGGGAGGCAGCCTGAGGATGGCCAGGCAGCCCAGTGCCACCATGCTGCCCAAGGGGGTGGACCTGGGAAGAGCCTTGCTTGAGGCAGCACCCGAGAAGGCACTGCCCCCACCCAGCAGGACCACGACAGGGATGGCCTCTTGTGCTGCCCTGCGGGTCCTGTAATATGCCTTTCTGAAGGACGTGAAAAACCCTCCTCCAGTCAGAACGGAAAGTGGAAATTAATAGCAGAAGGAGAAAGGAAAATAACAAGCCTTTGGAAAGTAAGCAACACATTGTTCACACAGCCCGGGGCCGAGGGAAGGGATCATGAGAGAAGTCAGAAAATCCAGTCAGTCGAATGAAAAGGAGCACCAACCAACCAACCCCTGTGGGCCACAGTGAAGGAGAGCTTTATGGTGATCAAACTTAGACTCAAAAGAAAAAGCCTCAAGCCAGCACCCGAACTCTACAGCTTGAAGAACTGGAAAAGGAAGCGCAAAGTAGGTCCCACACTGCCAGCGAGTTCATTCCGACTCAGCAGCCTGTAAAGTTAGTGTCCAAAGGCCCCTGTGGGTTTGGAGACAGTAAATCTTTACAGGAGCGTTAGCCCACATCCTCCTCCCACAGAGTGGAGTGGCTTGTGGTTTTGAACTGCTTACCTTGTGATTAATAGCCCAACACTTGTATGTAAGAGAACACCGAGTAGCTATAGGCCAAGAAATTAGGTAACAAAGATGAAATGGACAAATTCCTAGAACACACAAACTTTCCACCTTGATTCAAGAAAGAAAAAAAAAAGATCTCTAAAGACCAATATCAAGTGAAGAGACTGAGTCAATAATCAAAAACTTCCCAACAAAGAAAAGCCTAGGACCAGATGATCTCACTGGGTAATTCTATCAATCATTTATAGATATGACGCTACCCTTTCTTAAGCTCCCCCCTTAAGACAATAGAGGAGGGAGTACTTTGTGACTACCGTACATACTCGAGTATTAGCCGACCCGAATATCAGCCGAGGCACCCAATTTTACCACAAAAAACTGCATCAGAAATGTGCTGGGAAACTCGGCGTGTGCATGAGTATATGCGGTAATTCTCTAAGGCTACCATTAACTTGATACTAAAACCGGACACAGACATCTCACACAAAAGAAATCTGTAGACCAGTATTTCTTATAGATGCAAAAGTATTAGCAGACCAAAAGCATATTAAAAGGAATGCATGCCATAATCAAATGGAATTTACCCCAAGACTGGAATGGTGGTTCAACATTAGCAAGTGAGTCAGTATCACATTGATACAACAAAGGGAAAAAAAACACATGATCACCTCAGTGGATACAGATCAGGAATTTGAAAATCTAACACGATTTCTTGATTAAAACATGAAAAGTCTAGAAACGAGAAAATCCTTGATACTTTAAAAGGTGTTTATGACAGGGCTTTGTCCTGTAAGGTCCGTCAGAGAGAAGTGTACTCAGTCTTGCCATCGCTGTTCCACATTGTTTTAGAGATCTCAGTGAAAACAATTAGGAAAGAAAAAGAAAAGGTGTCCAAATTATGAAGGAAGAAGTAAAATGCTCTATTTTGCAGATGAAAACCCCAAAGGAGTCAAAGCTAACAGAGCTACTAAAGGAGAAATCTGCAAAGCAGCAAGATAGAAATCAGGCCAAAACACAAAATCAGTCTGGCTTTTATACATCAGTGAACAATTTTCTGGAAAATAAGGAAACATTTCACTTACAATGGCGTCTAAAAAATTAAAATACCTAGGAATAAATGTAACCAGGAAGGTAAAGGATCTGAAAACTATAAAATGTTACTGAAAGAATATAAAGAGCACCTATGGATGGGAGGCCAGTCCATTCTCATAGGTTGAAAACATATGGTTGTTAAAGGAAACAGTGCAAATTATAGTTTCAGAGCAAGTCCTAATAAGATTCCAATAGTCTTCTCTGAAAAGGTGGGAATGCCAATCCTCAAATTCATACAGAACGTGGGGGCCAAATGGCCAAAACTATTGAAAAAGAAGAACCACATAGAACGATTTATGCTGCCAACATATTTTAAGCTACAGTCATCAAAATATACATGATAAGCTTTAAAAAATCATCTATAAAATGTCAAAGATTACTCTAAAGAAGGGGTATCAAACTGGCGGCCCATGGGCTGCTTGTGCCCCCTGAGGTAATTTTTTGTGGCCTACGATGCTCTGAAATAAAATAAAAATAGAAAAAATTGTTATGAAGAAAATAGCACTTAGGGGAGATCAAGGCAATACTGTACACAAAATTCACAAAATTTTTAATCAAGAAATCGTGTTAGATTTTCAAATTCCTGATCTGTATCCACTGAGGTGATCATGTGTTTTTTTTTCCCTTTGTTGTATCAATGTGATACTGACTCACTTGCTAATGTTGAACCACCATTCCAGTCTTGGGGTAAATTCCATTTGATTATGGCATGCATTCCTCTTAATATGCTTTTGGTCTGCTAATACTTTTGCATCTATAAGAAATACTGGTCTACAGATTTCTTTTGTGTGAGATGTCTGTGTCCGGTTTTAGTATCAAGTTAATGGTAGCCTTAGAGAATTACCGCATATACTCATGCACACGCCGAGTTTCCCAGCACATTTCTGATGCAGTTTTTTGTGGTAAAATTGGGTGCCTCGGCTGATATTCGGGTCGGCTAATACTCGAGTATGTACGGTAGTCACAAATTCACAAATACTGTACACAAAAATATTTCAGAGCATCGTGGGCCACAAAAAAGTACCTCGGGGGCTGCATGAAGCCCATGGGCCACCAGTTTGACACCCCTGCTGTAAAGCAAAGATGAGGCAGAAGGCAGGGAAACTGAAATTGGGTCAACCGGAACCGAGTGAAAGAGAATGTTGGCACATTGTGAAAAATGTAACCACGAGCAACTTGTGTAGAAATTGTTGATTACAACCTGATTTGCTAACCTGTTCTGCCTAGTGCCTATGAACCCCCTTTAATGTACATTTTAAAAGCACTTTGACGGGAGACTTCACCTCAATTGGGATCAGTTTCTCAGGAGGGGAGAAGACCATTCAGTTGCTGCCATACAGCATTGTGCTAAGGTCACCCTAAACCAACAAGAGTGATAAAGTGAACCTTACAGGCAATGCAAGTAAATTCAAGTCGAGACTGGCAGGGGTTGGATAAGAGAGTGAGCGTGGGCATGCATGTGTCAGAGAAGACGATTCACCCCTGTTGGTGGGTAAGCCAGGTGGAGTGACCTGCCACCAGGAAAAACACCTAACAAATACTCTTCTCGAATCCAAGGGGACAATTGGGCTGTTTGGAACTAATGTCCATCCAGTCCTTAGTGACCCAAACTGTGTGCTGTAGACTGGAAACTTTACACTGTTCTTTCCAGGCACCAACATCTTTCATAGACCATACCAGAGGATTTGATGTGTCAACCCCACTAAGTGAACCTCAGACTCAACTGTACAGATTTAAGGAGCTGACATACTCCCTTGGCGGAACTGCTGTAGTGTGATAAAGAAGCAGGTGGGGTAGACGCCAGTACCATCTGGTTCTTCTACAGAGGGCCCGCCGTCAGGCAACCAGCATCAAGAAAGCTCCCGGTGCCCGAGGTCCATAAGCTTACGGTAAGCGCCCTCCCCACTGCCAAGATGGCCCAAAGGAAGGTCAGCTTGGCTGAAGGGGCGGTGAAGGAGATGCCCAACAGGAGATTGTCAGCGAAACCTGTGCCTGCAAAAGTGGAGAGGAAGCCCAAGAAGGCACCAGGAACGGATAACGCTCTGGACAGGACAGTGCGAGCACCGGACAGGCTGCAGGAGCTGACCGAGACACTGAAGACTCGCCTGCCCCAAGCGGAGAAACAAATGAGGAGAGTGGAGCCTCTGATGAAGCAGGAGAAAAAGAAACCAAGTCTGATTAATGTTTTGCTATCCTGTTAGCTTCCTTCTTGGACAATCCAGAGGAATATTTAGACCAGCTATTTTGAAAATGCAAGTTTGATAGTAGCGTTAGAAACATTTTTAAGGAGGAAGAAATTCACTTCCTTGCATTGTTTTTTAAGGCATGAAATAATTTACTGGTTGTTTATTTTTCGGTATAACCAGAAAACAGTGGGATGCTGAATTTACGGGAAGATTAGACTGCCTTGGGTGTCAACATAATATTCCATGGGATAGGGTGGGGGTCGTTTTTGTATTCCCTAGTTCTACAAAACATACTTTGTGGCACTTCGGCCTCACTGTCATGCATTGTATGACTTGAACATTTAAAGATTAGTTCCTTGGTTTGTGTTTTAATGGAATTGTGTCTGAAACCATCCTTCCTCATAGCTTTCTTGTCAGAGCTGTGTGCATGCAGTAACCCCTTGGGCCGTTGCGTTGGGATCCTAGATTGGGGTACCTCGGTTCTTGCTTCATGGCGCTGAAAGAATTCACATGGTAGAAGCATGTTTACAATCCAAGCAACTTTTTGTGAGAAAAACAGAATTTTCAGGTATTACAGTCTCAAAAAGTACACGCTGTTTCAGGAAAGCCTATAAGGCTGCGTGGGAACGGTTCCCGAGAAAAGCCACAGGGAGAGACTACAGGAACAGCAGCACAAAACCACACTTGGGGAACCAGGAAATCCTAGGGGCCAGGAGAGTGTGCAGGCCTGCATGCCCGCCCACACATGGAGAGTCTCTCGCCCTCCACCTGCAGAGCACCCTGGAGAGAGAGAAAGACAGACAGGCAGACAGACTTGGTTGTGGCCAACCTTGGTTTCACCTGCGCTTAGATGGTCCTACTCTGTGCATGCTCAGTGTGGATCTCCCCAGGTGTCTAAGTAGTGTGCCTGATTTCTTTCCAGCCCGTCTGTTGTGGCCCGGTGCAGGCATTGAGGAGATACCCCCTTTTAAGTCCCTGTTTTGACACCCCAACAGTTGTAGTCTCTTTTTCCTAATAACTTTGTTATGTGCTATGAAGGGTTGAATATTAGATTGTGTAGTGTGTGTGCCATTAAATTGTGAATTAGTGGGACTTAAGATATAAAAGCTTAAAAAATATATAAAAGCTTATCAACATTTGAAGATAATGGTACTTGATAACCTCTTAAAAAATTTCCTCCAAATTTAAAACTGGAAAGTCACTAGAATTTAGAAATGAATTGTGTCAACAGGCCATTTTAGGATTTTGCTACATGCATTTAAGAATTGTGTACAGTGAGGAGGGGGGAGAGGAGCTGATACTAAGAGATCAATAGAAAGTAAATGTCTAGAAAATAATGATGGCAACATATGTATAAATATGCTTGATACAATTAGTGTATGGATTGTTGTAAGAGCTGTAAGAGTCCCCAATAAAGTGATCTTTTAATAAATAAAAAGAAGGGGGAAAATGAGATAGTGATTTGCAAACAAAAAAGAAGAAGAATTGTGTTCAAATTGTTCATTATATCTCTTATACTGATCTCAAAACAACCAATAAAATGCTGGTTACAAAAGGGAGGAAAAAGGAAACATATGACTGTTATCCCAAGATTATGGAATTGATGGGTGTTGGGCTTTGGTTCAGCTCTCCTGCTTTGAAGGGTACCTACTGAATGGTGGCCGGCCCCGGACTATCATATATTTACTATCTAATGCTCTGCTTTCTTATGACACATTTTTATTTTGTCGGCCTGGTTCTGCCTTGGTGAATGATTGCCATTGGAAGTTTTCCTCTATCACCAAATCCCCACTGTTCATGTAAATGGTGTCCAGTCACTTAAGAGTAATCTGTATAAATTAACAATTCATGTATTGCAGTCTGAAGAGCCAATTTATAGACGTGTAATTTCCTTTTCTCAACAGTGGTTTAAATTCTAGACCATTGGCTAAATTAATGACACTATCATTAGAATTACCTTATGCCTCAGGGGGATGATTTATAAGCTTTTCTATCATAAAATGGTTATGATGTCTCTGAAGTGAACCAGAGACATATATAAGCAATAGATGTGTAAGTGGATTTTGAGGCGCGGGATTCTAGTCCCAATATAAGAACAGTTTGTTCTTATGACATGCCCCTACTCGATACTCACCCTCATGAAGAGATCACCAGAGAACTGGGCACTGTAGCAAAATGTGGTGAAAAAACTGGATGGTGCCGAGTAATCGGAAGAAATAGCATCTGGGGTCTTAGAGGCTTCTTTTTAAACAAGCAGTCATCAGCTCAGGACCCTTGGAAAAACCACACCAGCCTGTGTGATACAGGAATTGTAAAGAATAAAATTCAATTTCGAAGGAGGGAATGGTATCAGATCTTAACTTGTGAACACCCTGTTTGCAGAAGACTCTGGATGACAAAGGAAGACCACAATCCATTTGCAGGGTCCCCATGTGGATTAAGTTTCCGGTGAGTCCCTTCTGACCATAGCCTAGCGATGTGAGTAGTCGTGCTACCAGAGAGCATTATTAAGGTCAAGCATTGTCCTGTGTAATGCCGGAAGATGAACCCTTCATCTTGGAAGGCACTCAGATACAAAAGCGAAAGAGCTGTCTCCTCAGAGAGCCGACTTTAATGCCATGTGGAGGAGGGACCTTCATTTGCTGATGGGACACAACTCATACTGGGAGAAGAAATAGCTGCAGGTGTCCATGGGGGTGTATGAAGTACGACTAGGGAAATGGAAGTCATCAGAGATTAACTGGAATGCATACAGATAGATGTCGTAGGCACTGGTGAGCTGACCTGGGCTGGTAATGGCTACTTTGAATGGCACCGTCACATGGCCTACTATTCAAGGAATGATGAACTGAAGAGGAATGGCCTCATTCGTTGTCAAAACAAATATGTCCACATCTATCCTGAAGGACAGTGTTGTCAGTGATGGGATAATATCCCTATGACTACCAGGAAGACCAGCTAAGGAACTATTACTCAAATGTATGCACTAACCAGAAAAGTGAAAAATGAAGAAATCGATACTTTGTACCAACTTCTGCAGTCCGAAGCTGATGGACCATCATCAAGGCACATTGATAATTCCTGCTGGTTGGACCTTTTCTCTGCGGGCACCCTAAGGAGACGAAGACAGGCGTATTTCTGAGGGACATTGACTGTAGCCACCCATTCCTTGGTCACAGAGATAAGTGTGAACGTTTTGTTTGAAGTAAACCATATGTGTGTGAACCGGAGACTGAGTAGCAATACTTTTTCATTAGTCTTGGTGTGTGTGTGTTGAGCCATGCTATGCGTCCACATGTTTGTATATAAATTCTTTTATACATGAACTAAAAGCCATGTTGCCTCTGATTTTCATCCGACACCACAGAATTTTAACTTTGCCTTCCCCTCAACTCCTAATGCTTTTCTCCAGCAGAGAGAAGCCTGCACTTGTGAACCACTGGTTAGTCCTCGTGTTCACATAAAGCGATTGCAGGATTGCTCACACACATTCTTGTGAAAAACAAATTTGTCTTCAGCTTAATTGCTTGCACCTGAAATGTCGTTTCCTATCATTTCTTTAGTGCTTCTGTTCTCCATAATGTGGTTGTTACTCATTTGGAGAAAGATTCATTTGTTATATAGGCTGTACCTGATTATAAATGCCTGACTTACAGGTAACTCCTACTTGCCCTTCAGTGTGTGTACATTTGCCTTCACTCTTGAAAGATTGCCAGGGGCCCTAGTGGTTTAGTGGTCATGCATTGGGCTGTGATACAATACACTTGATTAGCAGTTTGACTTCTTTGACTCAGCAGAATTATTTTAAGGTATCTTTATGTGGTTGCTTGAATCAATGATTTATTCCTTTTATTAAATGTTTTTCCATTGTAAGAACATACTATGTACAGTTCATGGGCATTTGCTCTCATTTTTCTCAAGAGTAAATAATGAGAAGTGAAACTGTTGGATTATGTATTAATATGTCGTAGGAACCCTGGTGGTTTGCAGTCCAAACCATCAGCCACTCCAAGGGAGAACGGGCTTTCTGCTTCTGCAGTTACTGTCTCTGAAACTCACAAGGGCAGGGCTACCCTGTCCTATGAGAGACTCCATTAAACAGCTTCCAGTTGTTTCCAAATTGGCTAGTTGTTGTGTTCAGGTCAACAACATTACAGCAGCCGTTACTTTTCACATTAGCCATTCCATTAGGTATGGTTATGACTTGCATTTCCCTAATGACCAGTGGTGCGAATGCCTTTTCCTGTGCTTGTTTGCAGTCTGTTTCTTCTTTGATGTGTCTTCTGTTCATTTTTTAATTGGGCAGTTTGTTTTTGTCCTAATGAATTCTTCATTCTGGATGCATGAGAGTTATCAGATTCATGACGTTAACAGATATTTCCTCCTTATTTGTACATTGCCTTTACCTTCTCTTTACAGTGTCTTAAAGGACAAACATTTTCTATTCTGATTAAATATGTTTTATCAATTTTTCTTTTATGGTTCGTGTTTCACCCTTGTCTTACTATCACGTCTTTGCAAGACAGGTTCTTGTTAGTGCCTTTGAGGTGTTTCTTACATTTCATGCAAGTTTTATTCCCAACAGAACGTCTGGTTAGAATGATCTGGAGTACCAGGACCAGAGCAGGGATACGCTGACCTTCTTCTTTCAAATTCTGTTCTAGCTGATCATTGTTCTAAATGTTGAGATTTGGACTTTAGTTTGGACTATTTCACGGAAAATTATTGGTAAGTTGTCTGACTATTCGTGGCATATTTTTTTCCAGGTTTGTGTTAATGATGAACTGGTTGCAAAAAACTTCGCTTGTTATGTGTCACCGAAGGAGAATAAAATCCTTGATTCTCTAGAGAAGTCAACAGTGAATAATATAAAGTCAGCATCCTTCTCCAATAAACTCAATCCTGCACTTAGTCTTTGGCCTATGTTCTTGCAAGGAAAAGATTCTCAATGGATAAAAAGTGAGTGGAGTAATTTTCTTTCAAACTGTCTTACTTATGGGCATCTTGGTGTACTGGTACAGATTGTTGTATGCAATCTCCATATAGAAACAGAAACTTTAGTTCTGTGCTTGATATTGACGTGGACAGCAATGTGATAGTTGTTTTTATGAGACCAAGAAACACTTTAGAATTTCCTATTGCATTCTCAGAAGTCGGTAGTGTAAAAAGATTAACCAAGGCTTTGTGTGTTTTGAGCTTTAGACACTCAAAATGATAATTATTTGCAGATGCCCTTAGCATCGTGGACTGTGGACACGATTTTTAAGTGTTTCTTCCAACATTCAGTTTTCTTTTTACTGTGTATTAGAGAGAGCTTTATATCAAGAAGTACCGTATATACTCGAGTATAAGCCGAGTTTTTCACCACATTTTTTAATGCAATTTTTGTGGTAAAATTAGGTGCCTTGGCAGATATTGGCGTCAGTTTATACTAGAGTATATATGATAATTGTATATCGAGGAAACATCCAAACCCAGTGCAATTGAAGTTATAAGTCCAATACTAGTACACAAGTCCCTCTTCAGACTAATGCAGCCTCATGCAATGATGCAAAATGCAGGAATATCACAGGCTGGTGAGTGCAAGTCTTGTGGATCCATTGGTGGTGGATGCGTCTGGCATTAGCAGCAACCAGGGTCCGCCAGCAAGAACGTGAAGGGGGAAAGAGAGAAGGAGGTTCCCAGGGCCCTCCTTATGAGAGGGCTATGCCCACAAGGAGTCACCATCTGGCTGTGACCTGATTGTAAGCTAAACCCCACCCCTCACTTTTATAGATCTACAAATTGTCTAAAAAATTGTGTAACTACCACATTTACCTTTAGTTATTTTTCAGCTTTAGGTTTCTAAAGGTATTGATAAATCTTGCACAGGTCAAGTCTGTTTAAATCTTCATGTTTAAGCTCCACTCATCTGGAGTTTTGCATAAAAACATTGGTTCTTCGTTTGGTATTTGCCTTGTATTCAATCTTCTTAATTCTATTGCATTTTTCTCTAGTTGGGTCTCCTGTAACCTTTTCTGAACATTTGAGAATAAGTTGCTGACCCATCCACAAGACGGGCACCAAAAGGCAGAAAGATAACATTGATGCATTGCAACCCTCTAACCTTTAGACACCTTTCAAGTTTAGCATCATGTGTTACCTTTAACTGTCCAACCTCTAGTTTTTCTTCAGTCTGGAGCAATTCCCAGTCTCTACTTGACTTTTATGACCTTGGAACCTCTTTTATAGAATGTCTGTCCATTAGGTTGGTTTGATGATTTCTCATGATGAGATCAGGTTATGTGTCATTTTGGCAGGAATATCATAGGAGGGTATATGTTCTTCTCATTTCACCTTTTTTATTTGCTCATTTATTTATATTAGTAGGTGTTCCCATAGGCAACCTTGTTGGTCTTGCACCATTCTGTAACACGATATCTGGCATCTTCTTGCAAGACCAATGGCACATTCTTTGGAAAGCATTACCCCCCCTCCCTCTCGACAACTGTTCACTGTGGATCTTGTCAGCTAGATAACACAAGAACCAAATCAACTACCTCCCTGGAAAGAACTGATAGAAACAGTGATTATCATTCAAGACAAAGCCAAGCACCTACAATGGAACAGACCATGAGTTGGTAATACATAAGCTCAAGACAAATCAAAGCAAATTTAGGAGGACCAAACTATGACCTGGGAAACATCTTCCCTGAGTTTTAAGACCATCTCAGGAATAACTTTGAGGTGCTTTATACAAATGCTGAAGACCAGTAGGCTGTGGGACAACATCGAGGACATCATACTTGAAGAAAGTGAAGTGCATTAAAAAACAGGAATGGGGGGAGAGACCAATGTGTGCATAAGAAGAGACCCTAAAACTTGGTTTTACATGCAGACTGGTTAAAGTGGCTGGCATAGAATAATGAACTTACAGAACTGATCAGAAGTTTTCACAGGGTAGTTCAAGAAGATAAATGTGATATCTACAAAGATTGAACATTTTTTTATGTACGGATATGTGTTTAATGTTGTTTTTGTAGTGTTTCTGACTGGCTTTGGTATTCGAATAATACTGACCTTAGAAAGAATTAAAGGAGTTAAGGCGTGCTCTCTAGTCTTCAAATTGCATTCTAGAAATGTTTTGTAGAATTTGCCAGTGAAGGCATATGGTGAGACCATTTGTTTGTGTTGGGAATTTTTTGTTTTTCCCCAAAATTATTTATTGTGAATGAGATGGGGTTTTATATACCACATCATCATTTGTGCATTCAACCACTTATCACTCATCAAACTTCTCAATAGCTTTCCCTGCCCACTCCAACACTCCCAACCCCCTTTTTCTCCCATCCCTCTCTTACTAGCTTTCGCCTGTTGGGAGTTTTTGATTACTAATGGTGTCACATTACTGTGTAATAGATCTATTCACCAGTCCTATTCTTGAGTTGGTGCAAGTTTCTAAAAATTTGTCAATTTTCATCTAGGTTTTTCCATTTAGTTGGATACAATTGTTCATAATATTCTTAGAATTTTTAAAAAATAATGTAAAATCAGTAGTAATATCTCCATTTATTTTATTCTGATTTTAGTAATTTGATTCTTTTCTCATTTCCCTTTGTCAGTCTGGATAAAAAAACCAACTAACTACTTGCGCTGTGCATTTTCTCTAGTGTTTTTTTCTATTCAACATTTCATTTTTCCATTCTAATATTTATTTATTTTCTTTCTTCTAGCTTTGGGTTTAACTTTGGATCCTTATTTTTCTATTTCCTTATCATATAGAGTTATGTTCTCAAATTGAGATCTTTCTCTTCATTCATTTTTTTATTAATCATTTTATTGGGAGCTCTTTCTGAGATAACAATCCGTAATTCAGTCAGATCAAGTATAACAGTACAGTTTCAACACATCTTCTTTCTGCTTCAGCTCCCCTTTATCCTCTCCCTCTCCCACCCTACCCCCAAGAACCCTTATTACTATATTATATATATTATTATTATTGTGCTATATCTCATACTATCTAGTGTATCCATTCACCTGTAATTTTGTTATTTGTTTCTCTCAAATGGGGTTATACAGTCATCATTGCTGTTAGTGCCCCCCCCCCCATCTTACCGTTACCCTCAGGGAATCATTACTGCTGTTACTGTTTCTGAAGGGTTACCTATCTTGGTTTTCATGCATTGAATGATCTTAATTATACAAATGAGCATATGCAGGTCTAACAAGATTGATGAGGTAAAACAAACACCATAATAGTAATAGATTATCATCCCTTCCATATGGCCCTTCTGTGAGGGACTGTCCAATTGGGTTTTGGGTCTCCACTTTGTCCACCCTTCTATGTGTCAATTTGATTGCTTGTTTTTGAACTTCTGATACCTATCCCCATTGACACTTCATGATCACACAGGCTGGTGTGCTTCTTCCATGTGGGTTTTGTTGCTTCCCTGCTAGATGGCCGCTTGTTTATCTTCCAAGCTTTTAAGACCCCAGACACTATGTCTTTTAGTAGTCAGGCACCATCAGCTTTCTTCACATTTGCTTATGCACCCATTTTGTCTTCAGTGATCAAGTTGGGAAGGTGGGTATCATACAGTGCCACATTATTAGAACTGTTCTTGTACTAAGCTAAAATTTAAGTAGAGGTCCAAAGTCTGTCTGCTCCCTTGTTGTATTGAGATCTTTCTTTTAAATATATGATTATATAGCAATAAGTGTTCCTCTCAGAATTGCTTTTGATGCATCCCTCAAGTTTTGTTATGCTGTTTCCATGATGCTCACCTTCCTGACAACGATCGCTGAAGACAAAGCAGGTGCATAAGCAAATGTGGTGAAGAAAGCTGATGGTGCCCGGCTATCAAAACATAGAGCAGCTGGGGTCTTAAAAGCTTGAAGATAAACAAGCAGCCATCTAGCTCAGAAGTAACAAAGCCCACATGAAAGAAGCACACCAACCTGTGTGATCACAAGGTGTCGATAGAATCAGGCATCAAAGAACAAAAAAATCAGATCATTGTGAATGAGGGGGAGTATAGAGTGGAGACCCAAAGCCCATCTGTAGGCAACTGAACATCCCCTTACATAAGGGTTGAAGGGAGGAGACGAACCAGTCAGGGTGCAGTATAGCACCAATGAAACATACAACTTTCCTCTATCTCTTCAATGTCCCCCCTACCCCACTATCATGATCCCAATTCTACCTTACAAATCTGGCTAGACCAGAGGATGTACACTGGTACAGATCACAGCTGGAAACACAGGGATTCCAGGACAGATAAACCCCTCAGGACCAATATTGAGAGTAGCAATACCAGGAGGGTAAGGGGAAGGTGTGGGAGAAAAGGGGAACCGATCACAATGATCTACGTATAACCCCCTCCCTGGAAGACAGACAACAGCAATGTGGGTGAAGGGAGACATTGGATAGTGTAAGGCATGAAGTAATAATAATAATTTATAAATTATCAAGGGTTCATGAGGGAGGGAGGGAGGGAGGGGGAAAATGAGCTGATACCAAGAACTCAAGAAGAAAGAAAATGTTTTGAGAATGATGATGGCAACAATGTACAAATGTGCTTGACACAATGGTTGTATGTATGGATTGTGATGAGAATTGTATGAGCCTCCAAGAAATGATTTTTTTAAAGTTTTGTTATGCTGTTTTCATTTTCATTAATCTCAAATTAATAAATTTAATTAGTTAACTAATAATTAAATCATTAATTTAGAAATAAATTAATTTTCTAAATTTCATGCTCATTTCTTAAATGACAATTTCCACAAATGGTTATTCCATTGTTGTCATTGTATTTCGTTCTTCTCTGTCCTGCAGGACTGCTATGAGTCACAGTTGAGTTTAATGAGAACTGGTGTTTAATTTGGGCTACGGCAGGGACAAACATGCCCGTGGCATTTCCAGAGCTAGAAGCCTTCCCGAGGCAGGTTGCCTGCCTTCTTCCCGCAGAGCTGCTGGAGGTTGGAGCTGTCACTCTTCTTAGTAGTCAAGTGCTTAAGCACTGCGCACTGCAGCCTGGGAAACCCCCGGAACGGCTCTTCTCTGTCCTGTACAGTCACTAATGGTCGCCTAGGGTCTCTTTGAGTTGGAATCCACTTGATGACATCCAACAAACGTACTTAGACTTTGGCATTAAAACTGTATTCTCGGTGAAGGCAGGGTGGGGTGGAAAGGGGGAACCGATTACAGGGATCTACATAGAACCTCCTCACTGGGGGACGGACAACAGAGAAGTGGGTGATGAAAGATGTCGGACAGTATAAGATATGACAAAATAATAATTTACAAATTATCAAGGGCTCATGAGGGAAGGGGGAGCGGAGAGGGAGGGGGAAAATGAGGAGCTGATGCTAGGGGCTTAAGTGGAGAGCAAATGTTTTGAGAATGATGAGGGCAATGAATATACAAATGTGCTTTACACAATTGATGTATGTATGTATGGATTGTGATAAAAGTTGTATGAGCCCCCAATAAAGTGATTAAAAATGAAACAAAAATAAATAATTTAAAAACAAACAAACTATAGTCTCTAATGATTTCCTGAAGTAGGATTTCACCATGGTATACCTCCTCTTATTAGAGCCTGCTTTTATTCGCTTTGCTATATATTTTTTATGCATAAGCAATGGCTTTATATCAAGAAGTAGTTAACAAGAAAGTGTCCCAGTCCAATTCAACACAAGTTCTTCAGTCTAATACTCGTCTGTAAGTTCCTCTTCAGACTCACAGAGCCACGCGCCGTGATGCAGACAGAGTGCAGGAAGATCACAGGCCGGCGGGCGCCGAGGCATGTGGTAGCGTGGATGTGGCAGGGCTTTGACAACTCAGGGTCAGTGGTCGAGTCCAAGCAGGCAGAAAGGCAGAGTACCTACTTCCTGTTTATTAATGGCTCTTTTCAAGGTAAAGCTTACATCTCTATTTTTAATTTGCAGAGAAAGCTCCAAAGTGTAATGCAGATTCATTGAGAAATTTACCTCAAGAGAAAGGTGAAAAGAAATGGCAGTGCATCTCTTTAAAAGGTGGAGATAAGGTTGTATATTTAAATTGTTCATTAAACATAGAATTCTTAAATGATCATTTTATAGAGTATCCTTGAGAATCTACTAGGAACCAAAAATATGTGTTTTTTTAAATCATTTTATTGGGGACTCATACAGCTCTTATCACAATCCATACATACATCAATTGTGTCAAGCACATTTGTACATTCATTGTCCTCATCATTCTCAAAACATTTGCTCTCCACCTAAGCCCCTGGCATCAGGTCCTCATTTTTTCCCCTCCCTTCCTGTTCCCCCCTCCCTCATGAGCGCTTGATAATTTATAAATTATTATTCTGTCATATCTTACCCTGTCCTACGAAAAATATGTGTTTTTTGGAAAGAAAAAAATCTTGAAAATGTAAAATTTGCATGTTGACTGGATTTTTGGAAAACAAGCACATTCCAGCTGACCTGCAGTCACGGCTTTGTTCTTGGAGAAGTATGACCTTCCCCAAACGGGTCTGTCTTTTCACTTTAACAAGGTGCCAAAGGCTGGGCCCTGGGGCTCCTAGAGTCAAGGGTAACCTGCCCTGTGAGTCTTTTTCACAGACGTGTGAAAGTCATTGCAAGCCGTTTTGAGTCCTGAGTGGCTGCTTGAGTCCAGTGGTTAAAGCCATGTTGTTATCATCCAGCTCTCCGATCTTGGCTCCCCGTATCTGTGTGTACATGAAAGTGGTCTCTGAGGGTGGTTGATAAAAACAATTCCCGTGGAATTTTGGTTCCTGACGGATACATATCTTAATAGTGTCTATATTCTTACTGTAATTATTGTTCTTTTTTTCAGTATGTTGGTTTATCTCCATACTGGCCAGCCAAAAGAGGTTTAACCATTTACGCTGATCCAGAGATTCCAACAGCAGGGTATGATTTAAAAACGTGTGGTCCTTTGGACTTGAGACTTGAATGTTCTTGTTTCTTATACAGTGTTCCATAAGATTGACGGCAAGAAAATAATGCCATTTCAAAAAAGGAAGGAAAGGATGGCCTGGGACATATTGGCTAAACACAGAATAGTGTAGAAGAAAGTACTGGGCTGGTTAGCAGCCCAGTTGACTGAGAGCCAGCCATGCTCCAGAATGCCCCTGTTTCCCCACTGGACAGACAGGGTCATCTCTGTAAGGCAGGCCCCAGAAGGTGCAAGTGCCTGTGTTGAAAGCGTGGCTAAGGGCAGGCCAGATGGCCAAGCAAGTTGACTGGTTACAGGTTTGTGGAAAGCGAAGTCTGGTTTGTTGTTTGCCTGCAGGTGAATTTCAAAGGCTTTGTTTATAACCCTAACCTCATCCAGATATTCATCATTGGCATTAATGAATTCACTCACTGAGATGATGTAACAGTATGTCAGTTCATGTATCGTACAAGAATTTAAAATAGCACACCTCCATTTCCCCTTGCTGGACTTTATCTTTTTGTTAGACATTTTATTTCCACTTACGTTTTAAACGCTAGACTACATCCTGCTCATGTCATTCCTGTTGGGGTGTCAGTTTAAACCAATAAGTTGCTCCGTGGAGGAAGGCTTGGTGATGATCCCGTCATAAAAAGTGAAGCGTAGAAAGCTCTGTGAGGCCACTCTGCTCTGTCACATGGGGTCTCCGTAAGCCAACTGGCCCCAGTGGTGCCTGACAGCAAGCACCTCTCCTGCTCTCACAGCTGCTCTGCAGCTCGGCCGATGTCAGGAGGTCATGAAAGAAACTCTGTATGCACCGTGGGCCTGGTGGTTTCTCAGGTGCCATGGCTCCCTTCCCGTTTCGTATTGTATGCAAAGTGGTTTATCATAATCCGCGACTGTGGGTGGAGTCTACCTTGTTCCCTGAGTAGCGTCAGAAATGACTTTTGTACTTAGTGGGTTAATAAAACGATTTTCAGGATCAAAGCAAACAGGCTTACAAATGTTAATAAATACGTTTTGGTTTCTAGTGTTTCCTGTCAGAAGCCAACCGAGAAACCTAGATTGACTGAGAAGAAAGAATGCAATGAAAAGAATGGCTGTGTGAAGTAAGTTTTTTCCCTTGGCCTGGATTTTTTCCATTGGAAAAATTGTAAGAAAGTTGTAAGCAGGAGGAATCTCTATCTGATTTAAAGTTTCATTTCGAACTTGTTTCCCCACCACACAATAAAAACAACAAACAAGGAATTCAGGAGTGTCCCAGAACCTTTGTGTATAAAGCAGCGGCTCTCAACCTGTGGGTCTCGACCAATTTTGGGGTTCAAACGACCCTTTCACAGTGGTCGCCTAAGACCCATCAGAAAACAGATTTCTGATGGTCTTAGGAACTGAGACGCCGCCCCTCTATCCATCTCCAGGCAGGTCCGCCCACATGCAGATAGGCCCACCTACGAATACCCAGCATGAAGACTGTTAGAAATAAATATTTCACAATATATAATTACATAGTTTTTGTGATAAATCATTATGCTTTAATGATGTTCAATTTGTAACAATGAAAATACACCCTGCATATCAGATATTTACATTACGATTCATAACAGTAGCAAAATGACAGTTCTGAAGTAACAACGACAATCATGTGATGGTTGGGGGTCACGACACCATGAGGAGCTGTGTGAAAGGCTCTCGGCATGAGGACACTGGTATAAAGCTTTGTTCAGTGTGAGCAGTCTCTCCCTCCCCTTCCTGCTTCTCGGAGCAGTTTTACGCACTGCAGTGATGGTAATGTCGCTTTATGTGGCTCGTGCTGTGCCTTCTTCCTGGTTCCCATTTGAAAAAAAGGCTTGCCACCTGCTGGTGAAAACAGTTAATTCTTCACAGCGTGGAATTTTGGATTACTGTTGCTTTTTGTTTTGCCAGATTCACAAAAGATTAACTTGTAAGTGGCTAACAACACAGTAATAATGTCATTTTACCCACAAAATAGCCTCAGGCCATTAAAAAAAATTTTTTTTTGAACCCCCCTAACCTAGAAACGCTTTTGCACTCGAACTAATATTCATGGCTCTGTCCACCCACCAGAGTGATAGTTGCAGAAGCCTTAGAGGTGGGTGGGTTGTGCTGAGGCCCTGGTTGACCTGGGATGGAGCGGGTGTGGCCTGTGAGGCCTCAGCAGTATCCCATCACTAGAGCCCTTCCATATCCATAGCCCAATGGCAGAGGTTTTGAAGGCTGCCTTGAATTCCCCAGACCTGGGGGTGGCTGTTACTGTACCTGAGTGGACACCACCTCCCAGGCATCCCTCCAGCCCAGTAACCTAAGTTGCATGATGTTAACAATTGACTCTTTCCTGTGGGATTAAAAGGATTTACATAATATGCTTTGAGTTTATAAGCTGACAGATGACCCTGGTACTATTTTATTGTCCTCTGTTTTTGTTTAAGAGCCTGTCTGCTGTTCTCCAGTTGCCATTTCTTTAGAACCCACTAATTAAACTGGTTATCCTATCAGTCTCCTTGGGTCCCTGGGAGCCTGGAAGTGGTTCAAGATTAAACAGCAAAGGAGGCAGAAGGGAGTTGGTTTCTTAGAAACATGTTGGTGACCTGCCGATTTTGAGTTCTTTCTCCTTGTCGTGCAAATGGTTCTGGGATTGATAACCTCCCTCTGTCCCTGAGGCCTAGTGAACCATATCTGTCACTCCCTGCCAGGCTTGTGGCAGCAGCTTAGAAAAGAGTTAGAACTCAGCCTTTCCTCAAGGACAGGCAGGCAGGCAGGCAGGCAGGGACTCACAGGTGTCACAGCCCTGTCAACGTGATACGTGATTAGAATAGCAGTACGGTTGGCATGAGGACACACTGACCTTGGCATGTGGCTGAAAACCCTGCCTGACTTGAAGGAGCAACTGAAAGACTTGGTACCCACCATGCTGCCTCTGTTTCTGAAGCCCATTGCTTCCTTTTCTGGTCTGTTCACACTGGTGCGTTTGCTCAACTGGTCACAATGAGTAAGTTGTTCTTTTCTTGACCTTTTTCAGTTTCTTTGACTTTAGATTTGTGCTCTGCACTATAATTCATTTACAACCCCCCTTTTTCAATGAATTCAGAAAGAGGATATGTTAGACTGGGTTGACTAGAGAAACAAATCCAGGGACACTCATACATGTAAGAGAGAGCTTTATATCAAAGAGCAATTGTATATTGAGAAAACATCCCAGCCCTGTCCCAATCAAATCCTTGAGTCCAGTATTAGCTTATATGTCCGATACTAGTTCATAAATACCTCTTTATACTCATGTAGCACAAACAATGATGCTGAAAGCAGGAAGATCACAGGTCTTGTGCATCCAGTGGTGGTGGAAGCACTTTCCAGTACACTCCAATAGCAGTTCACCAGAGGCTTCATCCATGTGAGGATTCTGCAAATGAATTTCACTGTCATCCATAGCCTTCTGCAAACTGGATGCTTAGAATTTAAGCTCTAATACAATTCCTTTTTCTGAGCTTGGATTTTATATTTATAATCCTTGGATCTCACAGGCTGGTGTGCTCCTTCCGTGTGTACTTTGCTGACATCTTACTTAGATAGTTGCTTGTTTTAAGACAAACCTTTAAGACCCAGGCACTATTCTTTCTGATAGCTGAGTGCCAATATAGATGATTTTTTTAAAGGCACATGATACTCATAGGTGATACTCATTATTTTGTGATCCAATCTGTGATTTTAATTACCTCATATGCCTATGAAAGTTGGACAGTGAATAAGGAAGGCTGAAGAATTATATATATATGAATTATGGTTCTAGAGAAGAATACTGAAAGTACCATAGATTGCCAAAAGAACATGCAAACCTATCTTGGAAGAAGTGCAGCCAGAATGTTCCTTAGAGGCAAGGAAAAAAACTTATTTTGAGAGAGAAATGTACATAGCATGACATTTTACCCTTTTAGAGTATAAAATTCAGTAGTGATATATTTTCACTGTACCCAGAGTTAGTCCAGTATTTAATTAAAAAAACATGTCATCACTTCAAAAAAGAACCAATACTATTAACAGCCAATCCCCATCCTCTCTTCTCCCAAACCCTTGGCAACCACTGTCTACTTTTTGCTTCTGTGGACTTGCTTAATCTCGCTATTTCTTATCAATGGAATTAGGCACACCACATGTTCTTTGTGCCTGACCTCTTGCACTTAACATGCTTTCATGGTTCCTCTATTTTGTGGTATACATGAGTACTTTGTTCCTTCTTATGGCTGAATAATATTCCATTGGATGGGCTGTAACACATTTTGTTTAGCGGTTCATCTCTTGGGCATTTGATCCTTGTGGATTTCCCATTAAAAACCCCATTTGTAGGGTTGGAGTTCTGGGAAAGAGTGCAATTTGATGTGTATTAAACATAACTTTCCATCTTTAGCCAGAAGTCCCTGTCCCCCTTTGTTTTTGAGCTTCCTGCTGTCACTGGCCCTGACCCATGTGGAGGTTGAATTGGGTGTAGAGGGCACTTCCAAGTGTTCTTTTACTGTCATTTAACAAAGACTTCGACAGTGGTCAGTCCCTGTCTGATCTCCTACATTATCATCTGTTAAACAGAGTAGACCAGGGCTCCTAATCCTGGCAAATGGGGGGGGGGGGTAATGAAATGGGATAATGGGCGGGGGGTGGAGCACTTTCTAAAGATGTCCTGCATAAGGACCTGAGTGGAGCCCAGGGCTGGAGTGCATGAGCACCATGCCCTGTGTCCCTTTCCCTCTAAGGCCCTCTTATTTTACAAAGCAAACCAAGGGCAAGTTTACAGCTCAGATTGGGTTAGAGACTGCTTTGTCACTGTCGGGGAAGAAGGAGCATAATGGGTAGATTGATGAAGCAAACACCTGTTACCCTTCAGGTTGTTCTCTTAACTCTTACAGATTATTGCAGTTTTTAAACCCCGATCCTTTGAGAGCTGGTGGAATCTCTGATCTACAGCAGGTATTACAGACCCTCAGAAAAAGGAAGGGTGGGAGGGACTGGGAACTATTTAAATATCCCCCTTCCTCCTTCCAGACTAGAAGTACCCCTTTAGATGGGGGACTGTCCTTATAGGAAATACCTGGTGAACTATTGCTTAAGAGGAATTGCTCCTCTTTTATTTCTTTTATTCCTTAAGAAGCCCTGGTAATGTTTACTTATTGGGCTGCTAAACACAAAGTCAGCGGTTCAAAACCACCAGCTACTTAGCAGGAGAAAGGTGAAGCATTCTACTCCTCAAGATTTACAGCCTCAGGAAGCCACAGGGACAGTTCTACCCTGTCCTCTAGGATCGCTGTGAGTTGGCATGGACTTACGGCAGTAAATTTGGTTTGGATTGGCTTTCTGTTAGGCCCTGTTTTGATAAGCATGTATACCCAGAGTCTTACATTGATCTCAAGCTTTTGTATTTCGTCCGTTTCTGTAAAGTCCGGGCATTTTGAGTTGTCTAATGCAGTTCTCCGGGCAGTTGCAGAAGCTGAAGTCAGGGATGCAGCAGCCCTTGGTGGTGCTCCGGAACAAGATCGAGCCCTGCCTCACCATGGAGACGGCGCCCCTTTCAGCTGGCCTGAAGAAGGTACACATGCGCTTGAAACCAGACCCCAAAGTAACCCGGACTTGTTCTAACATGCGAGGACCTTTTCTTTTAATTGAGCTTACAGTTAAATGGTTGCTTTTGTATGATTTCTTTGCATTTGCTATTAATGTCGCATTTATCAATTCCAGGATATCTTCTTATAACTGAACAGGTCTTTCGTGGAGAAGCCAGTGTGTAACTGTACATGGTCTTCTGAAATAAGTTTTCAAATGGGCCCCTGTGGAAGGGGTCTTAAAAGGGCAGCAAATGGCTCAGGAGACCTGTAATACACCTCTTGACATTCTCTCAAAAATTGCTTTATAGCCCTGATGGTGCCTGCTGTACATTGATCAAACATGTTTGTCTACAAATAAATAAATAAAAGTGAAGGGATAAGATTTAAACCACTGAATTATATGGTACATGAATTAGAAATAATTTTTTTTTAAAAAACTAGAGGAATACTTAAAAAAAAACACAGCAATTAGTAGAATCAGAAGTCTTTAGTGAACAAAAGTTTTCTTTAGGTTTCTAGAAGGCAGAAAGCAGACTGGAGAGTGTGGCTAGCTTCATAGGGGAGAATGGGGTCGGCCGGAGGTTCTTGAACTGAAGGGCCCTCTGGGAATGACTTGGAGATGCTGTCCTCTACAATTCTCCCAGGAAAAATGCCTGCCTGCTGCACAGTCTGCCTGTAGTAATGTGGTGTCCATGGGGAGAAACCGCCCACCCGTAGAGCTTCTAATCTGCAAAGAAAACAAACCCCAAACACCCAGGACTAAGCGAACTGAAAATGGCAGGGCACCAGACAGCCTTGTCTTAGAATCAGCATCATTAGGGGGGAAAATGAGGAGCTGATACCAAGGGCTGAAGTAGAAAGAAAATGTTTTGAGAATGATGATGGCAACAAATGTATAAATGTGCTTGACACAATGGATGTATGTATGGATTGTGATAAGAATTGTACGAGCCCCCAGTAAAATGATTTTTTTTTAAAGTTGAAAAGATTTTTAAAAAATCAGCATCAGTATCTCTCCTATGGAGGTCAAACATAGCCCTGCTCTCCACCCTTTTTTTTGTACCAACTCCAGCACCAGCTGCCCTCTCCACGGCACTCTGCCTCTCTCCTGGATTTGGCAGTTGGTTCATTGGCCACACTGAAGGCACAAACCATACTTAAAGGTAGAGATGGCAAGTCAGAGTAAAGATGACCATGAAAATAACAGAAACAACTTAGCATACGTTCTCTGGTCAGGATTTTCCTGGCTGCTGCCACCAGGTCCTATCCTCAGCATGGCCCCTGCACTCTTGGCCAAGACCCTTGCTCAGGTCTGGCCCCTGCTATGTTCAAGTGAGTGTTATGAATGCTTCAGCTTTGCCAGCAAGTGCCCCCAGAGGCACCGTACTGCACCAGCAGGCTTCCTGCTTGCAGGCAGCCTGTTCTCGTGCTCCTGGGGTTGGGTACACCCACTGTAGCCCCTGTGCTTGGAGGGTCAGGAAGCCCACTATTCCCTTCCTGGCCTCCTGGTTCTGCTGCTGCCCTTTCCCTGCCGAGATTGCTGCTGCTTCTCGAAGCCTTCTTGCGCCTTCTCCAGTGTTACAGCTCTCTGTCTCCTCTGCCTAGGAGGCTCTCAGTGCAAGGATACCACGTCCAAAAGCTGAGCTCCAGTCCTGGCTCTTAATGGTAGTGAGGCCACCTCTCACTCTCAGGGATTGGTTGTCTCTTTTTAAACCTAGTGGAATGGCAAAGCTGATCAGGATATACAAGGGTTCCAGCCACATTATTTGCACGATCCTATGCCCCAAGCTAGCACTTGTCTGTCACATTGTTGCACTGTGGTGTCTTGTGTGATGCTGGAAGGTAGGTCATTGGTATTTCAAATGCCAGCAGGATAGCCCAAAGAGAACAGATTTCAGCGGAGCTTTGACACCAAGAACAGAAAACTAAGAAGGAATTGGCTCCCACTTCAGAGGAAGGAGCTGCTGAAAACCTTATGTATAGCTTTGGAGCATTGTCAGATACTGAAGGCCTAATGAATAGAAACAGAGCATGGTTAAGAGATAGTGCTGGAAGATGAGCCCCTGGAGTCAGAGGGCACTGGAAATGTGATTGAGGAGTAGAGGTGACCATGGTGATGGAAATGGAGTAAAGTTTGTGGCAGTGGAACCTTTGGGACTTTCATTTGCTGTTGGGGCACAACTCAAGGTAAGGAGAAACAGCTACAAAAATTTTCTAATGTTTGGAACATGGAATGTGTAAAGTATGAATCTAGGAAAAGTGGAAGTGGTCAAAAATAAACTCGAAAACAAAGATTTATATCCTAGGCCTGAGTGAGCTGAAATGCACTGGCAGTGGCCATTTGAATCGGAAAATCATATGATTTACTATGCTGAGGAATTAAGTGAGATAGCATTGTATTCATTGTCAAAAAGGATACTGCAAAATCAATCATAAAAAAATAAATCATAAAATACAATGCTGTCATCAGTGATAGGCTTATGTTTATTCCCCTTCAAGGAAATCCAGTCAATTCAACTATTACTCAAATTTAAGCACCAACCACAAAAGTTAGTGATGTAGAAGTTAAGAATTCTACCAATGTCTAAAATTGATCAAATGCACAATCATGATTTATTGATAATTATTGGTGGCTGGAATGCAAAAATTGGAAACAAAGAGGAAGGAACAGTAGTTAGAGATAAGGACTCAGTGATAGAAGTGAAGCTGGAGATCACATGATAGAAATTTGCAAGACCAATGACATGTTCATAGCAAGTACCTTTATTTTCAACAACAAACATTGACTATACATACATTTGGACTAATCTAGATGGAGTATACCGAACTCAAATTGAATATATCTGTGGAAGAGATGCTGGAGGAGTTCAGTGTCAGAAGCTAAAACCAGACCAGGGGCTGACTGTGGAACAGACCATTAATTACTTAATTGCTCACATGTAAGTCCAGGTTAAAGTTGGAGATCATCAAACAAGTCCTTGAGGGCCAAAATATGACTTTGAGCATAGTATACCTCGCACCTGAATTTCAAGAGCATATTCAATACATTGATCACTAACGACAGAAGACGTGATGAGCTGTGAGAGGACATAAGAACCTCATTCATGAAGAAAGAAAAGGTCATTCAAAAGGAGAGCAAGAAAAGATCGAAGCTGATGTCAGAAGAGAACCTGAGACTTTCTTTAAATCGTAGGATAGCTAAAGCAAACAGAAGAAAGGAGACGTCAAAGAACTGACCAGAACGTTTCAAAGGGCAGCTCTAGAAGACAAATAGTACAGGGACACGTGCAAAGACCTAGAGTTAGAAAACCACACAGGAAGAACACGTTCAGCACGTCATCAACTGAACGGAAAAGTCAAGCCTTGAGCTGCAACGGTACAAGATTCTATAGAGAAAATATTGAAGATACAGGGAACATTGAAAGAATGGTTAAAGAAAGAAAGAAAGAAAAGAAAACAGGAGGGGAAGAAGATGGATTGAACACATAGAGTCACTCATTGTACCAAAAAGAACTAAGAAACACTCCATTTCAGGAGGCAGCCTATGAGCAAGAACCAGTAGTGCTAAATAAAGAAAGATTGTTCAAGTTGCACTGAAAGAAAGCCTTAGTCAAACAGAAGGCTCTGGGAATTGATAGAATACCAATTGAAGTGTTTGCACAAGCTGGTGAAGCACTGGAAACACTCACTCGTCTATACCAGGAAATTTGGAAGACAGCTACATGGCCAACTGATTGGAAGAGATCCATGTTTGCACCTATTCCAAAAAAGACAACCCATTAGAATGCTTGAATTATAGAACAATATCATTGATATCATATGCAAGTAAAATGTTGCTGAAGTTCATGCAATAGCAGTTTCAGGAAGCTGGTCAGAGGTTCAGGCTGGATTCAGAAGAGGACTGGGAACAAGGGATGTCATGGCTGATGTCAGCTGGATCTGGGTTGAAAGTGAGAATTCCAGAAAGATGTTTACTTGTGTCTTATTGACTAGATGAAGGCCTTCGCCTGTGTGACTCATAGCAAACGATAGATAGCCTTGAGAAGACTAGGAATTCCAGAACATTGTACTGTGCTCATGCAGATCCTGTGCATGGATCAGGAAGCACTTGTGATAACAAGGGAACACTGCATGGTTTAAAATCAGGAGAGGTGTGCAGCAGGGTGGTATGCTCTCGCATCCTTGTTCAATCATTAGGCTGTGCAGATCATCAGTGTGGGTGGCTTCCATCAAGACTGTGGCATCAAGATTGGAGGAAGACTTATTAACCCTCTGCAATATGCAGATGCCACAAACTTGTTTACTGAAAGTGAGGAGGACTTGAAGCTCTTTGTGTTAGTCTGGGTAGACCTAGAGAAACAAAGTCATAGGCACTCATAGATGCATAGGAAAGAGCTTTATATGAAGAGTAATCGTACATTAAGGAAATATAGCCCAGTCCAGATCAAGTCCATAAGTCCAATGTTAGCTCATATGCCAGTACCTGTCTGTAAATTCTTCTTCAGACTCATGCAACACATGCAGTGATGCCAAGTGCAGGAAGATTACAGGCCAGTGAGTGGAAAGTCTAGTGGATCCAGTGGCGGTGGAAGCATCTTAGCACTGGCATGGGTCTCCACATGGCTCCTCCAGTTTCAGGGCTCTGGCTCCATCAGCATAGCTCCATGTGGCTTGTTAACAGGAAGGGAGAGTGTGCGTGTTCCACCTCCAGCGAGCTGTTTATTTCCTTAGTGCCTCCAAATGAGGTTATCAAGCTGCAACCTGATTGACAGGCAAGACTCCACCCCTTCACCCATAATCGTCTCAAGCTGACAGCAGAGTATATAATTACCACACTCTTGATGAAGATCAAGAATTGCAGCTGTCCTATGGATTACAAGTCAATATAAAGAAGACCAGAATCCTTACAACTGGACAAATAGGTAACAGCATCATAAATGGAGAAAAGACTGAGATGGGCAGTTATCTGGCCTGTCTTGAAGCCCAGTTCAGTGAATTGAGATGGAAGATTTGGGCATGAGAAGGGATGATGCGAAATTTGTGCCTTGATTTCTGACTGACCAGCAAAAAGATCATCAAGTGGAATCATGCTATGCCTTGAAAGAACAGCTTCAGAGCAACCCAGACTTTTTTCCAAGGTCATTACTGGTGACAGACTAGACATGATGCTATTCTTACCACCCTGAAAGCAAACATCAATTAAGCCAGTGGAAGATGCCATTGTCATTTCACCCACAAAAACTCACCAAGTGAAGTCAGAGATCCAGATGATATTCATTTGTTTTAGAGATTCTGAAAACATAGAGTAACAGTGTGACAAAAAAGGCCCGATTTGTGGCAGATCCACTGCTTTTGTCACCATGACAATGCGCCTGCTTACTCAGCCATCTCAGTGCACCAGTCTTTGACAAAATACAGCATGTCTTTTGCTCCACCCATCTAGTCACCTGACCTGTGTGACTCTGTGTGACTTCCCTTTTTTAAAAAAAAAAAATGAAGAGGGACATGAAAGGACAGTATTTTCAATATAAGATTATAAAATAATAATAGTTTATAATTTATCAAGGGATCACAAGGGTGAGGGGGGGTATAATTTATCAAGGGACCACAAGGGGGAGGAGAAAAAAGAGGAGCTGATACCAAGGGCTCATATAAAATATAAATGTTTACAAAATTATGCTGGCAACATATGTACAAATATATTTAATACAATTGATGTATGGATTGTTATAAGAGCTGTAAGAGCTCTCAATAAAATGATCTTAAAATGAAAGAAGACAGCGATTTGATGATATAGAAGAGGTGGGGGAAAAATGAGGGAAGTGCTGTCAGTGATCTGAACAGATGAGCATGAAAAATGTTTCCAAGAATGGAATTGAAATTTGACAACTGTTATAAGTATAATGTAGAGTACTATGAACATAAGACTGTTTCATAAAAATATTTAAGTGAATACCTTTGAAAAAATGGAGAAAAGATTGAAGTTGCCAAGGATTTTGTCATGTATGCTCATGGAAGCAGTAGTCCAGAGATCAAAAGATGCATTGCATTGAGGAATACATCTGCTGCACAAACCCTCTTTAAAGTGTTGAAAAGCAGGGATGTTACTTTGAGGATTAAGGTGTGCCTGACCTGGTCCAGGGTATGTGAAAGTTTGAATCAAGAAGACTGAAGAATGGGTGCATTTGAATAGTGCTGGTGAAGGGTATAGAAAGTACCATGGACTGCCAAAAGAACCAACATTCTGATTTGGAAGAAAGAATGCTTCATAGAAGCAAAGACGGTTGTCAGGAGAGACCAGCCCCTGGAGACGACATCCTGTCTGAAGAGGCCAGCGAACACGAGGAAGGCCCTTAACAAGAGGGATGGACACCGTGGCGTCACTAATGGGCTCAAACATGAGAGCCGTTGTAAGGATGGCACAGGGCCTGGTCCTATTACGTTCTGTTGCGTTAGAGTTGGAATAGACCTCGACAACACCTAACAGCCACAATCACAGCCTGGCACAAGTGATGAAGAAAGATATTTGGCCCATTCTGGTGAAGAACTTAAATTTGGAGGATTCAGAGCTCATGAAAGCTTCCAGAGAAGTATCTGGTCTCACACACAGGATCAGCTCACATGTGAGCCAGAGTCACATCGGTGCCCTCTCCTCAAACCCCCGCCCCGCCCCAACCACAGTAACACTAGAATAGTAGTAACCTCAGTATTTTGGTGAAAATCGCTTCCAGCCTACAAGTTCGTCCTCACGTCTCAGGGAAGCAGAGGGTAGGCTGTAGCTATGCAGAGTCTCAAGTCAGTTTCAGTGCCTTTCGCACTTGGTCAGGAAGCTACTGAGGAAGAGAGGGACGGATAAATGCCAAGCACGGAGAGTAAGAGCCCGATGCGGAGTCTGGTGAGGGGTCTTCGTGGAGATAATGGTGGTGCTGATCTGTTCAGCCCACCGTAAAGTGCTATTGGTATGGTTAGAGAACTTTGTTAAAATGAGCAACCAGTATGTTAAAAACAACAACAAACTTTTCCGGTGGTGCTGATGCACTGGCAGATGGTAGGAGATAGGAGAAATGGCCATACCCTTTCTCCCTGATAAGCATCTGATTAATGGGCTAGTTATTGGACCCTTTTAAATCGGACCCCAGTGAACTGAGTGGGTATCTGGTGGCAGGTGCTTGGTGCAGAGACAAGATCGGGGTGACTTCCCAGTCTGGCAGGTGCTGCTGGAGCGCTGTCCAGTGAGCCGAGTGAAGGGTGGGCTGCTGTGTTGCTTGTGTTCTGTGCTTCATTGTGGCTTGTTTGGGCTGTTCTTGGTGTCTTGTAGGCTCTTCAGAAAAATAAGTACCCAGGACCCAGCCACACCGAGTCTTACTCTTGGCCTCCCATAGCTCGTGGCTGTGATGTGGTGGTCATCTCTCACAGTGGAAATGACCCTCTGTTGTACCTCCCCCCAGTGCTGACGATTTTGCAAACAGAAGTCTGCTATAAATCATTGCCAAGTAGACATGGAGTAAGTTCAAAACCATTTTTGTTTCACCGCAAAGACTATTTATTTAAAAATCTTAGGTCTGGCATTTGGTGAGGCTGCTCCATTTGGTTTCCGAGCTACTCTCTCCTTTCTTCTCCCTGGTGCCACTGATGCCGTGCACAGTGTTAGGCAGTCATCACCGCTCTGTTTCCAAATCTTCCCCCACCACCCCCCTCTGGTAGCCACTGGACACTGTGGTCTCTCTGCATTTGCCTGTTCCAGATCTTTCAGGTAAGTGGGATCATGTAGAGTTTGTCCCTTCGACAACTCGACATATTGTTCTCCTTGGTCATATGTATCAGAACGTCATTTCTCTGTATAGCTGAATAGTATTCCATTATCTGTTAAACCTACTTTAATGAAACAATGTTCTAACTCTTCTGACCTGCACGGTGATGACCACAAACTCTTCCTGAGTTCCTGCTCTGTGCAAGGAGCTGCTGTGAATGCTGTATAGGTTTGTCCCAAAGGATGTTTGTCCCTGATGTTTTGTAGGCTCTTCCGAGAAATAAGTTCCGGGGACCTAGCCACATTCTCTTTGTCTTTGTCTTTGCAGCCTCTGGCAGTCATCGTGTGCCCAGGGTGGAAAAAGGCCCAGTTTATTTTTGAAGTCTTGGGAGACTACAGCATGTCCTCCAGGCCCCTTCATCCTGTGCTGTTAACAGTTGGACTTCACAAAGATGAAGCCAAAAACATGAAGCTTCCAAGAGGGTGTAAGCGTCCATCCCAGTGGGCGTGGGAGCCACCGATGACACTGGGCTTGTATGGTGCAGCTAGTGGCCGTTGGCCCAGCCAGGCCTCGCTGGTCAGGGGCTCTGGATTATTGTCACTCCTAATAAAATGGATGGGGAGCAGCTGGTGTTTCCCTTTGGGTGGTCATAGATTCAGAAGACTCTGTCTCTCGCTGAGAAAGCTTCAATCAAGGGATTATTTCGTGAGCACCGACGGAAGCCCCTCTGCCTACAGGGTCGCCCACTTGGTGCAACGCTAATCTAATTTGATCATTACCTGGCTAGGCAGGACCTCACGTGCTTGAGTAAAGAAAAGCCTCTTTACAAAAAGAGAAAAACCTCTCTTTGCTTGTTTAACCAGAGAGCCTTCCCAGAGTGTGGGATCCCAGCAGAGGGAATGTGATGAAACCCTTTGGGAAGTCTACAATGTGAACTGTCTTCTCCTTTACAATGTAGGTGATGTGATTGTTACCACACCACATAGCCTCTTAAGACTCTATACGTATCAAAGTTTGCTGTTCCTTAGACTCTGTCACCTGATTTTGGACGAGGCGGAAGTACTATTCTCTGAAGCCAATGAGCAAGTAAGTACGGCATCCATGTACATGTCAACAATATTCAGAAAAGTAGATTAATCTATATGTACATGCATTTCTTTTTGTTTTCAACCTTGGTGCTTCCCAAGACAATGGCCCTGAGCTCCCAGGCCCGTTGACTCATTCCCCCAAGGAGTTTGGTTATGAGTAAGGAAGTTCTATAACTGCTTCATCGTCATCTATATTCGAGAGATTTACAGCACAGGAAATACATGTGTAGAAATGCCCTCTTGTTCAGTCTCTGTATGTATCTGTTCCTGGATATGGTTCCATCCTCCTTCCCACAATTGCTGGACTTGCATGTTTCCACCCACAGAGTATAATTATGGCCTTGACTGCAGGATGGTGTGTGTGATGGTGTTTACCACTGACACTTTAAACCCGCGTACTCCGCACAGTGTCTGTCTTTGCCTTCATCTTTTTTGCTGATCTCCCTGATTGTCCACTGCCGTCCCTTCACCCAGGTTACATGTCTACCCTCTAGGTAGCCACACAAAAGATAAAATAGTTAGGAATAAATATAATCAGAAAAATTTTAAAGGCGTATACAAAAAAGTTACAAAACACTACTCTGAGAGACCAAGAGGCCTGTGTTCAATAATGCGTCTTTTTTTTTTCTCCAATAGTTTGTTTGGCACATAATTTACATATCATGCAATAGAGTAAATTGATCATTCAATCATATCAAGGGGAATTGTACAGTCACCACCACATCTAGCTTAGAGCATCCCCTGCCACTACCATGATTAAATCGCCTTAAATATGAATTGTGCATTCCCGGTCATTTTCTTTTAATTAAAACTTTCCTTGAACATTTTCAAGTCCTCCTGTAAATGGAAGGCCATAGCATGCTCATGCTGCGGAGACTTAACATTGTGAAAATGTTAATACTACAGTGACCTACAGAGATACTGTACTCCTTCCATGATCATTCTTTAAAGAGACTGAGAAGCTATTCATCAACTTTATATGGAAAGGAAAGAGATTCCGGATAAGCAACCCCCAAACCAAATGCATTGCCTTCAAATTGATGCTGTCTCATAGTTATAATCTTACAGGACAGAATTAAACTGTACCTTCGAGTTTCCAAGGCTTTTAAATCTTTATGTGAGCAGGCAGCCTCATCTTTCTCCTGGTAGCTTTGGACTGATGACCTTGCAGTGAGCAGCTCAATGTGTAGCTCACTGGACAATGAGGGCCCTTGGATAAGCAGAGCACTACTAGAGAGGAAGAATTAAGTAGAAGGCCTCATGTTTCCCCACGTGAAAATCTCTGCTCCCCAGCCACAGCGGAGCAGCAATCTGGTTCTGGTACAGTGACAGACACCTAGACCAGTGGAGCAGGATTGAGAACCCAGAAGTCAGTCCATCCTCTGGAAAGGTGAGGTTTGACAAAGGACTGAAACTTATTAAATGGGATGGTATCTTTCTTTAGCAAACGAAGCAGGGCCCGTATCTCACACTGTATATGAAAATGAATGAAGACAGAGCAAGGGCCTAAATGTGAAACCTAAAATTATAAAGATCATTAAAGAAAAACTAGGGACAAATTGAGGGCCTCTAATACATGTCATAAATACACTGTCAAGACTGAGAACACAGAACCCTACATGACTGGGCATCCTAAAGATTAGAAACTTGATGCATCAAAAGATTTCATCAAAAAAGTAGAAAGAAAACCCATAGACTAGGAAAAAAAACTGGCAAATATATGGGGTGGGGGGTATTGAGGAATAAGCTGGGTAAAAAAGAAATTACCCTTTAACCTGTCATTAAGAAGAGAAAAGACATACCTGAAATCTCCTTTCCAGTGTTAAAGTCTTTCCTCTTGAATCCTTTCCAGGGGAATTTTCTAAAAATATTTTGGCCAAAGGTTTTCTGATTAAGAAAGCAATTATTCTTATTTCAGAAAATTTGAGAAATAGAAAACAGAATTTTAAATCAAAATCAATAGTTATACATGGATAGAGGCAATACTACTATTCTTGCTGTTTTTGTGCCTTTTAAAAAAATTCTATTAGTTATATATATAATAAGATTAAGATCTTTTTGAAAAATCATTTTATTGGGGGCTCGTACAACTCATCACAATCCATCCATCGATTGAATCAGCCATGTTTGTACGTATGTTGCCTCCATTCTTTTCAAGACCATTTTTTTATGCACTACTTTGTAGCTTGTATTTTCCAGTTAACAGCGATGTGAGTCTTCATCATGTTCTCTTTGTTCTTGGCATGACATCATTTATTTTAAAATCTCCTATTTTGGATATTTTGCATAGAGGCAATATACATGTTTTTTTGCACGGTGTATTTTTAGGATAAACGCTTAGGAAAGGAATAGTGGATAAAGACTTGTATTCTTCTAAGGTATTTTTGGGAAGTGTAGGATACTTGGTGACCAAGAGCATTCATTTGGGACTGAGGATGGTGCTGTGTTCAGTCCAGACTTCCTTACTTATTGTGACAGTGTGAGCTTGGACAGACTTCTTTCATTTCTACAAAGGCTCAGGTTCTTATGTACAAAACTAGGACTCTGGTATGTGGGGCAAGGCCAGTCCCCCACCCCTCTCCCCGCAACTAAACGGGTTCGATAGGAGGCACAGTTGTACAGTTAAGATATATAAGGATTATAATAAAGTCATGGAGAATGACAGAGAGCAAAATAAAGAAGTCAGACACATTTCATGGTAGCATGCTTACCTCCTGGATGGCCATGATCTAACCAGCCAGGTCCATGCACAGCATGGGTCAAGGGTCGGAGAGAGAGGCAAGGTGGCCTGGAGAGAGCGGGACCCAGCTTTATTGCTAGCCAAGGCTTATCTCTACATAGAGGGCGTGATTACAGGTCACATGTCACAGGAAGGGGCTGTACAAAGGTAATACAAGCAATAGGAGGGGGATATACCACGGGTATAAGTGTAACAGGAAGGGGATGAGCTAGGTTGTGTACACATGATAGAAAAGGGTGGAGCTAGAGGTATACATGTGACAAGAAGGGCGCACCGTAGATTCATGATGGTGGCCTAACCTTGGTCACCCTTGAGTGGGCTTGACCTCCCTGGGCTCTCCTTCAGGGAAACAATTTACTACTACCCTTATCAAAAGGCAGTGGGCCCTACTTGTGGGATAAACAGTGGTGTTTGCTTGCTCTGGATGGCTGATAACCCTTAGGGAGAATAACCTCTGACCTACTTCTGTTGACCTCCAAGTGTATAGTCATTTGCCATGTGTAGCAAGCAGCTAAGTTTGGGACACATTTGGGGGAGACAACTTGGGAGAAATCTTCCTTGTTTCCCGCAATTCCCTCTTTTGTTTTATGTATAAAAACCAAAAGAGCTACAGTGGCTACACGTGATTTTCTATACATTGAAAGCTGTCAAGGCAAATTTAATGACCAAATTAATATAGCCAAGCCAAAACTCAGGCTTAAGGCAAGCATTTTGAATCCAGGCATGGGGGATAAAGTCCCCCTATACCCATCCACTATTGGAGGAAGGTATGAGAGGGATTAGATGCCGTGGTGAGAAGAAATAGAGCAAATAGTAAGAGTAATGTCTGCTTCTATAGGGAGATAGACTCAATCATGTGCTCACTTTAAGGCAGCAGAGCTTTTACGGGAGAATCTGGAAAATGATAGACTACCGCAGGAAAATGTACTCAGACTACATCTCCAACTATCAGAGTGGCAGTGCCGTGGAATACTAGGCTTCCAGATTCCCTCCGTACCAGTCAGGGCATACGTCCCAGTCTTATTTCCCTCAGTGCTTGTTTCCCTCTTGGTACACTGCCTTGTATAGTCCCTGTTTTCATGCACATACCAGCCTTCTTGACACAGTGAACCTCTGTAACCTCATGTCTCTCTCTCGACATAAGCTGGACATTAATTTATATTGTTCATTTGTACCTATTCTCCTAATAGGTTTATTGTCTTTTTTTCTTTTTTAACATTTTATTAGGGGCTCATACAACTGTTATCCCAATCCATACACACATCAATTGTGTAAAGCGCATTTGTACATCGTTTCTCAAAACATTTTCTCTCCATTTAAACCCCCGACATTAGGTCCTCATTTTTCCCCTCCCTCCCCGCTCCCCCCTCCCGCATGAGCCCTTGATAGTTTATAAATGGGTATTTTGTCATATCTTGCCCTGTCCGACGTCTCCCTTCATCCACTTTTTGGTTGTCTGTCCCCCAGGGAGGAGGTCACACACAGTTCCATGTAATCGGTTCCCTCTTTCCTACCCATTCTCCCTTTACCCTCCCTGTTTTGCCACTCACACCACTGGTCCTATAGGGCTCATCCGTCCTGGATTCCCTGTATTTTCAGTTCCTATCTGTACCAGTGTACATCCTCTGGTCTAGCCAGACTTGCAAGATCAAATTCGAGTCATGGTAGTGGGAGCGGGGAGGAAACATTTAGGAACTAGAGGAAAGTTGTATTTCTCGTCATTGTTACATCGCACCCTGACTGTGTTTATTGTCTTTTCTCGTTTTCTGTTGGTACATCATCTTTTTCTAAACAATTGTTTAAAGATTTTATATATGGCCACTAATACTTTATTATACAAAGGTAAGTAAAATATTACTATGAAAATCATAGAAATGATTAGTAAGTAAAAATAACAAACTGTGAAGTTATTTGTTTCTCAACTTCCCCTCTTTCTAGGTCTATACACTTCAGAAGGCAGTATTTCCTTTTCTCTAACTCTTCTCTGAGATTCATGCACTTTGGACATGTTGTCAGGGGAGACCAGTTCCTGGAGAAGGATAGCGTGCTTGGTAAAGAGAGAGGCAGTGAAATAGAGGAAAGCCCTCCCAGAGGTGGATTGACATGGTGGCGTAGCAGTGGACTCAAACCTAACAACTGTGAGGATGAGGCAGGACCCGGTGGTGCTTCCTTCTGTTGTGCATAGGGTCACTGTGAGTCGGAGCCGTTTGACAGCACCCAACAGCAACCCTTCTCTGAAGAATTCTGCATTCTTTGACTTATTCCACATAAAAGTGAACCACAGACATGTGTAAACCATGGAGTTAGGGCTCGTGCTTAATTCTAGCCCTAGTCTAAGAACAATTACATGGCCCTCGTTGATACTAGCCCTCCTGAAGAGATCACTGAAAATAAGGCTACTATAGCAAAATGTGTGAAGAAATCAGATGGTGCCCCGCTATCAGAAAGGACAGTGTCTGGGGTCTTAAAGACTTGTCTTCAAACATGCAGCCATCTAAGTAAGTCTGCACAGAAGAAGCACAGCTGGCGTGATCCCAGGATTGTAAATAATAATATCCAGAGCTGAAGGAGAGAATGATAATCAGCTTAAATTGTGAACACCCAGTTTGCAGAAGACTATCGAAGAGAGTGGAAGCCCAAAGTCCCCACATGGATTAAGCCTCTGGTAAATCCCCATTGAACATAGTCCAGACATGTGAATAGCCTTGCTATCACACAGCACTGTAAAGTGGATTATGGAAGGTGTAGCCAGATTAAAATGTTCTACCTTATCATTTGACCTCCCCTTTTAAAAAAAATCATTTTATTGGGGGCTCATACAATTCTTATCACAATCCATACATACATCAATCGTGCAAAGCACATTTGTACATTCATTGGCCTCATCATTCTCAAAACATTTGCTCTCCACTTAAGCCCCTGGCATCAGCTCCTCATTTTTTCTACTCCCTCTCCCGCCCCCCTCCCTCATGAACCCTTAATTGTTAATTATTATTTTGTCATATCTTGCACTGTCCGATGTCTCTCTTCACCCACCATTCTGCCATCTGTCCCCCAGGGAGGAGGTCATACGTAGATCCTTGTAATTGGTTTCCCTTTTCCAACCCACCCTCCGTCCACCCTCCCAGTATCACCACTCACACCACTGGTCCTGAAGCAATCATCTGCCCTGGATTCCCTGTGTTTCCAGCAGGCACCAGTACACGTCCTCTGGTAGAGCCAGATTTGTAAGGTAGAATTGGGAGCGTGATAGTGGTGATGGGGGAAGCATTTAGGATAGAGGAAAGTTGTATGTTTCATCATTGCTACATTGCACCCTGACTGGCTTGTCTCCTGCCAGAGACCCCTCTGCTAGGGGATTTGACCTCCCTTTTGACCAATTTTAAAGTTGCTTAAGTTTTCAGTATTTTCGTTTTTTGATTGCTTTTTATTTTATTGTTGACAGCTTTTGTTGACAGTTCTTGTTGTTTCCTGTTTGTGTGTTGTATGGTTTTCTGTTTGTGAAATCCAGGATAGGTAAATCTGAGAGACGGTGACTGGCTTAATAGTTACCTAGGGGCATAGCAAGGGAGGGTGAGGAGGAAGGGGGAGCTGACAACATTGATTCCAAAAAGAAAATGTTCAGCACTGAAACTATGGCTCGGGGAGAGGAGGGGCGAGTCTGATCAGAACACACAGGAGTACAGTAACAGGGAAGGAGAGTGAGTGGAACATATCCTGGCCTACCAAGCCCCAAGGATGATATTCCTGCTGGGAGCAGCCAATGCACAGAGAGGACCAGGGCCAGCCCCACCACAAGACACAACATCCCTCACCGACCCATAGCGCTACCCATAGCGCTACGGGGGACAACACTGGAGAAAACAGTGGGAATTGTGCCTGATCTTACCACACCACACCAGGATGAAACACTTAAGGGGGTGTAACAGAGCAGCAAAGGGACCAAAGCAATGAAGTCCCTGAGGAATCCCAAAAATGGACTTTGGGGTCAGGGTGTGGCACCTCATCAGACTGGAAAACACTCATAGAGGTCAACAAACAGACCTGGAACTATTAATAGGTTTTTCTTTTTTGCTGTTGTTTTGTTTTGCTTCTGTGTTTATTAATACTTTTGCATGTCTCTCTACATAAGATAGGCAGGGTGAACAATCCAGAGGGAAAAACAATAGGACCCACGGTTCCAGGGCAACACAGGAGAGGGGGCTGGGGAAACAAAGGGGGATGCCAACAGAACAACATGTGATCTAGAATCGATGGCGAGGAGGATGTAGGATACCTGGTGGGACTTGATCAAGGGCAATATAGCCAAGAGAAATTAACGAAAGCTGACTGAAGGTCGAACCTGATGGTGAGACAAGAGTATAGTAAAAGGAAATAGAAGAAAGAAATAGGAGGTAAAGGACATTTATAGAGGTCTAAGAACAGTCATGTACATATGTAAACATATGTAACAATAGGGAAATAGATCTATGTACATATAATTATATGTTAAGTATTAAGGTAGCAGATGGACATTGGGGCTCTACTCAAGTACTCCCGCAACACAAGAACACTGTTTTAATAACCCGGCATTCTGTGATACTCACCTTCCCAACAAGACCACTGAAGACAAAATGGGTGCATGGCAAATGTGGTGAAGAAAACTGATGGTGCCCAGCTATCAAAAGATATAGCATCTGTGGCCTTAAAGGCTTGAAGATAAACAAGTGGCCATCCAGCTGAGAAGCAACAAAGCCCACATAGAAGAAGCACACCAGCCTGTGTGAT